>NW_025791458.1:2823307-3168430 GCF_907164935.1 Osmia bicornis bicornis | reverse complement strand
CTTAAGGGGGTAGACACAGTACGTGACGTCACCGATTCGGGACGTCGGTATTACAGTAGTTTTTTCGTTGGGCTTGGTGGAGCCACTTGCGTGTTTTGTTACGAACTTGAAAGGTTTAATTCGCAGCTAGCGTGCGCGCAACACGATCTAGGAAGGCAACAGCGCCTCAAGTATTTTTACAAACACATTCAAACGCTCATCTCGCCAGAGGCATCGCCACGATACGCCTGAAGAACTAAAGCGAAATATTGGCGCGTGGTTAGAGTGAGATGTAGGGTGATCATGCTATCCTTCTTTCAACCCAAATGATAGAATTGTCCCGCTCCGATAAATTCTGACTGACCAAACGCGTGGATTTTATATGTATAGCGCACCGTAGTATCCCTCGCTGTTGAAAAATATATGCCTACTCTGAAGAACCGAAGGAACATGCTATCTGAGAATAATTTTTAGAAAAAGTTATTAGCTTAAATAAATTATTAGTTATTAGTTTAAATAAATGTTTTTTAATTCATAAAAGCATACAGGGTGCGACACGCAATTGGGACGGGTTATATCTTGAATTTGGTAAGAGATAGGAAGAAGCTGTTCATGTAAAAATTCAATGGTATGATAATGTTTATTTTTCTATGACTTCATTTTCTTCGTGAATGCAACAATGCACTAAAAAAATGCAGATGCACTTTTTGTTTAAATAGAATTGCATTTCTTTCTTTACTCGTATCAGCTCTTTGGAAAATTCTGGATAAAAAGTAGTATTAGAACTAATAAATGGAGGGGCCTCGGCTCCTTCTCTCCTTCTCTCCCCTCGCTACTATTCCCTCTCACTATTACCTATTACCTATATCTAACAGTATAATGTTTAAAAACTAATATTTCGTGAGATATCTCATATTTTTCATAAGTCATACCATTCAACTTTTACATAAATAGCTTTCTCTTATCTCTTACTAAAAAGATATACTTCGTCCCAATTGCGTGACGCTTATATTTCCAAACACCTATAGTAACTTTGTTTATCGAAACTAATAAAAAATACAAAGGAGTGTTAGTCAATATTCTGAGTGAATGCAAATAATTTAAATAAATAAATATCTCATATACAACTTATGTATGAAAACATTTGCCGAATTATTGCAAAGAGGAGGTATATTCTTCTCTTGTTATACCTCTTCTTTGAGCGAGGTTTGTTATGGGGAGCTGTGAAAAATCCAGGCGGGCGTCGTCAGTCAAACTTAGCGAAAAGGGTTGATCTCAACATTCAGAATGAGAGAAAGACAGCATGACTGTAGTGCGTCTCACTCAGCGTTCCGGCGATGTTGCCTTTTTCGCTTGCCTTCGCAGCACAGTTCGAGTGACGTAATCAAGCTAACGCTTGATTCTGACTACAATTCCAAATCGGCAGCCTTTCTACTTAGACTCCACCTTATAACTACTAGCTGAACTAAATTTGTCACGTGACTTGCTCTGTAGTATCCAGATAATGGCGGAACTCGTCTGTGGGAATGCAATCGCGACTTTTCGCTTTTCGTCCTTATATGAGAATATTTGAGGCTGGGTGAGGGCTCATTCGAAAGAGAAATGTTCAATGCTAGCGATAATTGTAATACACGTATATGGTTCTTCAATATCGGTATATATATATATTCTGTCTTGGTCGTTACATACCCTTCGCTGACTTCAGGTGTTGTGCGTCACTCGTTCGTTCTCGTATCACTCGCTGGTCATTCAAACTAGAGGTCTTGTTTTATACTTACTACGCGTTTCGGACGTAACACTAGACTCGCGGCGTGTGGCTACGATTCGACCTTGGAAATACAAGCGGTTGCTGGTGGTCCTGCACAGCACACGGGCGCACTCCTGGAAACTGGTCCAATTATGGGTCTGGTATCTCAGACCACGGCGATACATTCGTGTTGAACCGTCGGCCGAGCACGTCGTCGATGATCTTCCTGGTTTCGAGTAGCCTTACACGCGGGTCTATTGCAGGTCACGGAAGGGCAGAACTTCGTCTCTGCTATACGCTATCACGGAATTGGCGTACCTGCATTGCACCGATAACTTATACTCCCAAAAGGGGAGTAGGTCACGCTTCTTGCTTGCGAAAACCTGCAAGCAAAGGGTTTTCGCCATCGCATTCTTCGAGTTCCCCGATTTCGTATCGCGGGCGTCGCTAAGCGAGAAAACGCTGATGTTTCGCGGATTTCAGAGCAAGACCTCCTTGGAATAGCGAAAGACGAAAATGGGTTATAACTAGGGACGTAACAAATATAACAATAATAATAACAATAATAATAGTAACAACGATATATAATCTAATTAAAAACTCAGTATCAGTGTCACTGCCCACGCTGTCGCTTTAATGACCGTTAATCTGTAGTCTCTTTAAATTTTGAAACAATTGAAAAACGCGGCGACAAATTTCGCGAGAACATGACGTCACGATATCTTTAGTTGTGTATGTTAAAATCAGTGATACAAGTTATGCATGTAGAGAAGCGACATCAGCGCCGCCTGGATCATCTACGATTATTGGTTTTTCGACTTCTCTCTGCTGATTCCGTCTTTAAATTACAGTTGTTTTATTTGCGGCTATTCCATGTGTTGATAATAGTTACACATTCTTTTTCTGTGATTTTTTCTCTCTGTATGCTAATAATAATATTTTCTGATTTCGGAAATACTTATATTCGCCCACTTGTAATTTCTGTTTGAGATACGGTGGAATATATTTCTGTTGCTGCGTATTGTACCGGTTAAAAATATGTGTTTCTCAAACAGAGATCTTGCTAATGTAATGCTTGCAAGAAAATTGTCGGCTACTATGTGGTATCCCTTCATCAAGTAATTACCCATGTTCAGTAATTTGTGTATTACAACATGAGCAAGGCCTTTTCCTTTTATTTCTACTTTGTCACGTTGATCCTTGGTTCCCCGATTAGCATAAAAAATTTGACACCCCATCTATGAGGTTTTTTATTCGGCAAATACTGTGTCAGTGCTGATCTACTTTTTGTGCCTACTAATAACTCGTCTATGCTCAAATGCTGACTAGGTAAATAGTGAAATTTGAATTTCCTATTTGCATGAGCAACAACAAGTTCAAATTTCACTGCTGGGTCATATTCATGGCTATCCCGTGTTGGGAAGATGGTGTTGTCCACAACGTGAAAAAACTTCCAAAGTATTTAAAATCTATTCCGGTTGAACATTTGCCCAAACCATGGAATATATCTATGAATTGTTGACCAGTAACTAAAAAGTGTAGGTCTACGGGTAATTCTCATTTCAAGCAGAACGGCTATAAAAGCTCTCAACTCTGGGATTGTGGTTTTCTTCGAGTCTAGTACTCTGGAATTCATCTGGTACTTTGGTATTTTCGAAAAACAGTCTTATTATTTATTTATTTATTTTAATTAAAGTCGCATCGACAGCGAGGGTCATTAGCGACTTAATGTTAAGTTTCATTCTTTCTGTATTGTATTTATCACATTTAGTGATAATGTGATCGATCGAAAGCGGCACGTTGCATACTTCGCATACCATACGCCAGGCCTGTCCAAGTAGGGGAAATTACTCCTGGAACACATGTTTTTGGTCCCCTTCCAACGCTGCCCCTTCAAGTAAGGTGGGACGGTTCCGACTACCATCTCTCCGAGGAGACAGTACCGCCGTTAGCAAATATGCTTGGGGCGCTTACCGTTAAAAATATTAGGAAAAAATAAAATTTAAAGTAACATTTTAAAATGACGTAAAAAAGAATTTTAAAAAATTTATTGCATATATAATATGCAGTAATACAATAATCGTTTCTTAATTTTTATAAAAATACAATTAGTACTTATTTTATAAAATTTTGTACAGTATATACATAATATTTACATTTTTACACTTACATAATATATACATTTTAAATATTTAATCGTATTTACGTTTCCGCAAGAAACGTTTCTGCAGTTTTTCTTCTGTCAGCTGATAAATACTGACGTCTATGTCTGTTAAAGCAACTCGCATTAAGTTTTGTAACGTTGAATGTTTTAACGAGGCGCATTCGGACGATTTAATATATTTCATGACAGAAAATGCACTTTCGCATCTGTATGTGGATCCAAAAATGGAAAGAATTTTCATGGCTACTTTTATAAGGTGTGGAAATTCTTCGGAACTTAACTTTCTAAACAAGGATTCGCCTTTATCAGGTAAATATTGTAGTTGAGGGTGTTCGCGCAAATTATGTAATTCTAATTGTATGTCTTCTGAATAGTCATTTATATCAACCGAAAACCGATCACTAAATAATAGAAGATCTTTTTGTAGAACTTGAATATCTTTAAATCTAATATCGAATTGTTTATTCATATCCTCGAGGACAGATACAAAAATAAGGAAGTTCGCTGCTGGAAATTCATGTTTGATTTCTCCGCAGCTTGGAAAGTTTTTGAAATTATTATTTTCTAACTGATTTGTAAAATCTTGCAGCGCTTTGCGAAAATTTTTAATGTAATTCATATATTCTGCAAGGTTCTGTTTCTTCGTTTGCAGTAACGAATTTAAAATATTTAAATGATGTGTAATGTCTGTAAGAAATGCTAATTCGGTGAGGAAGTTTATATCTTCAAACTTATTTTCAAATTCTGCTGTATGTTTATTACAATGTTCTCTTAGGAAAAGTGGTATTTCTTTTCTTATTGCGAAAAATTGCTTTAAACATTTCCCGGCACTCAACCACCTAACATCGCAATGCAAAGGAAGATCAGAATATGCAGCTTGGCATTCTTGCAAAAAAACTTTAAATAATCTATGGGAGAGCGAGCTACTTCCACCTCTTATTAAATTAGTAATTTTTATAACTACCGCCATAGCATTCATTAATTTTAATGATTTTGCACATAATGCTTCCTGGTGGATAATGCAATGAATAAAGAAGCAGCAGAGGCCCTCTTTTTTCATAAGTCCCCATAGGCCGCTTATACGTCCAGTCATTGCTTTAGCTCCGTCAGTAGTAAGAGTAGTGAATTTATCAAACCCGACATATTCGTTGATCACAGTTTTTAGCAAATTGAAAACGTCAATCCCTTTAGTTGTGCGATACAACGGTTCTATTGCAAGCATCTCTTCGTGCACAGAAAAATCAGGAAGCACCAATCGAACAAATATAATCTATTCGCTTATATCTGTTCGATCAGTGCTTTCATCTAAACAAATTAAAAAAAATGTACAGGTTTGCAACAAATGCTTTAATTTTTGTTTCGTATAATCAGCTATATCCTCTATTCTTCTGTGTACCGACTGTCTTGAAAGCGAAACGTTTTGGAACTTCTCAGCTGTTTGATTTTCATTGCATCACTCTGCCATTAAAATGGAGCATTTTTTTATGCGTTCCCCGTCGATGATGTAACATTTACCGCGAGCTAGTTATAAGGAAACTGCATACGAAGTGGCAACTGTTTCGGTATTAGCACACGTCGTAGTACCTGTCGAATCAGTTGAGGAAAATGAAGAGGACGAGCTTCCTGATGCCGTTGACAAGCTCCTTGGTAAATTGAACTCCACTGATTCCCTGGGTGGCACGAGGACAGGTGCAGGTGCAGAATTTTCCGGTGCATTGACTTCCAAGGACGTGGAACCACAAGCACTGTCCGAATCCGGCGATGACTCTGGCGGTTTTGTAGAATACATCAGGTCGATGAACGCTTGTTTATCCGCTGGATTTTCAGTATTAAACAATTTGCGTTTCAGCAATTGAAACAACTGAATTCGCGTTTCTCCTTTGAACTGTTCCGAATGTCGAGAATGATGCGTTTCATAGTGGCGCACAGCATTCCCGTATCCACGTTGCTTTTGGAATCGCAATATGGACTTGAAAAGTAAACATTTCAATTTTCCATCCTTTACGGTAAAAAAACTATTTATTTCCCAGAGGTCCATGATTAATGAACCAATAACAAAATCTGAAAATAATAAATGATGTATGAAATTATTTTAAAAAATAACACAAACGTATACTTTTGAAATTGTATAATTACGTTAATATTTGATAGGAGAATGCAACGTAAAAATAATTAAACACTGCTTACTTTTGAAAGTTTCGATGGGTTGATGATGATGGTATCCAAATTCTTCCGGTGAACTGTGCTGCACTCCACGGAAAAATTGCTTTGAAACGAGCAATTACTAAATTTTTCAATGTGTCGCCTACGACTGCGCGTTTGAAAATTGTAGGTTTTTCGATTTTCATTTGTACTTATGGGGCTCATGACGGTGGAAAGGGAAATCACGTTTCCCCGTGAAATTCACCTGCATCAGTAACACTAACAATAAGTGATTCAGATGTTTTTCTGCTGAGCGGAGATCAAAACAACCCTAGCACAGCACCGTGAGTCATTTTTAACGCTAAGCACCCCAAGCATATTTCCTAACGGCGGTACTGTCTCCTCGGAGAGATGGTAGTCGGAACCGTCCCACCTTACTTGAAGGATCAGCGGTGGAAAGGGAAAAAAAACATGTGTTCCAGGAGTGGATTCCCCTACTTGGACAGGCCTGCCATACGCGATCCATTATTCAAAATGCACGTATATGTCAATCGGGTGTGCCCAGATCTGATCCGTGTAATTGCCACTTGTTGTTTCCTGTTAAACTCTGTATTAGTTTCGAGATCGTAGAAGTGAAAAACAGTCTTGCGTAGCGATTTGTTTCAATTTTTAATGTGTCCGGAAATTCATCAGTAAAAAATAAATTGAAATAATCTATAGGTTTCGAATTGTTCGGTGGCATATGTTTAGGACCCGTGGTTTCCAAAAATAATGGGCGCGGATTATATTGTCTATCACCTGTTACAGTAACTTGGTGGAAATTCTTCAAAGAATCCTCAGTATCACTATCGTTCTTTTCATCTTGCGATACTTCTTCGCTAATTTCAGTGTCGCTATATATTCTTCGAACACACCGACGCGACGGCTTGGTGCACATAATTGGTCATCACTGTCAACATCTTGTTCACTTAGTTACTGGTAACGCGTCAATAAATCCAACTAATTCTGCGTCATCCATATCCGTAACGGGGTGTACTTTTTGTTAAAAAGTAGCAACAAAATTTTCAAAATTCTCTGCTGCTAATTATAATTGTATCAAAAAGGTGTCGGTTTTCGAACACTGACTGTTAAGAAATGCTCTTTGGAAAGCCCGAGGCAAGACTGAAAGAAAGATTTTAGTCTCGCCGTGTCGATGCAACATTCTTTCGTGACACGAGTTTTCTGATAGCTATCATCACCATGTTGTGATTACGGTCCCAAGAAACTGTCCCGTGTCGAGTTTCTACCTTATCGCTCCAGCGTATACGGAGTCTCGGCACCAACCAGCATAGAATATAATAAAAAGTTAAACCCAAAAACAATTTTTTTAATTCTTTTGCAATGAAATTAAACCATTTATAACGTTTTATAAATTTATTTTGAGATAGAGTTTTCTCGCAATGCGAATAGTAAGACGCCATCCGATACGCGACGATACATCGTCATTGGCACTTTTCGCAAGTGTTGCGAACAACGATATAAAGGGTTAAGCTGAATCTGCATGTCGACGATTTGCTAAGTCATAATATTGGGCTGGAACGAAAGTTCGTAGCATTTTTACATGAAATTCGAAGACAACATTTAGATATTTATGAATAAATTTATTCAATCACGTATGTGCCATTTTGTTCTACCACATTTTGCCATTTTTGAGGTAGCTTCAGAATTCCATCTTCCCAGAAGCTGGCATTTGTCTGAACGATGAACTGGTCTAGGAAGTTTTATTAGGCTTCTAAAAGAATTGAACTTCTTATCTTTAAGAAAATTTTGTAAGGATCGGAATAAGTGGAAATCCGAAGGTGCAAGGTCGGGCGAGTATGGTACTTAGGTGAAGTAGAACGAGTCTGCAAGGAGGTGTGAGGTCTGGCGTTGTCCTGATGAAAGATAACACCCTTCCGATTTAAATTTATTCAATTAATTTTCTGTTTCAATACAAGAATACTAAAATGTCTGTAATTTCTAAGAAAGAACATGTTTTTACTGAAGAAGATTCTTAGTTCTAATGATAACCGGTATCATGAAAATTATTGCCAGCATCTTTTATCATTGGTCCAATTAAATTATTATAACTTAGCAAAACTTGTATATACATTATTGTATCGATCTGTAATAATCACAGAGCGGTTTTGTCGGATGACTTTTGTTGTGTTCTGTTCAATATATGTGGGGATAATTACTTCATCTTAACCCATTAGCATCGGGAAACGAGAGTTCTTGTTTTTAAAAAATAAATGTTGTCGCCGGCAAATGAGAATTCTCGTTTTGCGACACGTGTGCGCTTTCTTGATAAATTCATTGTGAAAAATAGCCCGATACAAATGTGTTAAGATAAATTTTATGGTTTATATGCGAAGGCTCGTGCTTCAAATCATCATATCTTAGATCAGGGATTATTCATAAAATGATAAATCACTAACACAAACATGTAATGTTGTTTTCATTATATTGGTCATTTATTAATGGTAGTAACAGTTGACAATGACTACGTTTATTATATGTTTGATATGTTGTTGGCGTGACTCTTTTATTTTTACATTGGTTTGCTTTTCAATGTGCAAGTAGTGAATTCAGTTCTGACTGGTTAGTGCAGTTCTACCATTAATTAGCCATAGTTTTAAAAGATATTTCAAATGTGAAAACCGAAAAGTCGGGTGTGGAAGTACATAACTCATATTGAGGAAAAATATGCTATTGGAACTACTGGTTATTACATACACATTTACAAGTAATACATGACCTGAAGTTCACAAATGATCGAGAACGACACTTGTGGTATGACAACGAATGTAGAAGAAAATCATAAAAATACGAGTGCGAAAACTTCAGGAGAACCAAGAAGACAAAACGAAGCATTTGCTGTGTTAATAGCATTAAATCAGCTTCTTCCATTCAAGTCTCGGTTTTAACAAATTTTATGAATGTTCCTAAATCTAATTATAAAATTTCTAAAGCACAAATAATCAAAAGGAAATTATTGTTTTGAAGACCACCGTTGACGGAAACATCAAGAAATACCTGAAAACTGCTGAACAGATAGCATGTACGACAGATTGCTAGTTTTTTCTACCTAAGACACATACATTACAGACTAATTGCACTTAAAATGGAAGGACTTCATCCTTCGGGAAATCTCGTTAAATAAATTGCGAAATACGCTGTATATGGAGTAGAAATAATTGACATAATTGTTACTGTGGGTACACATGGTGTTCGAAATATTGAATCATCCCATTCCGTGCCCAGATTTATGAATACAGAGTGTTACGTCCCTAGGTATAACCCATTTTCGTCTTTCGCCATTCCAATGAGGTCTTGCTCTGGAATCCGCGAAACATCAGCGTTTTCTCGCTTAACGACGGCCGCGATACGAAATCAGGGAACTCGCGGAATGCGATGGCGAAAACCCTTTGCTTGCAGGTTTTCGCAAGCAAAGAGCGTGACCTACTCCCCTTTTGGGAGTATAAGTTATCGGTGCAACGCAAGTACGCCAGTTCCGTGATACCGTAAAGCAGAGACGAAGCTCTGTTCCTCCGCGACCCGCGTTTGGCTACCTCGAAACCAAGAGGATCATCAACGACGTGCTCGGCCTACGGTTCAACACGAGGGTATCCCCGAGGTCTGAGGATCCAGGCCCATAATAGGACAAGCTCCAGGAGTGCACCCGTGTGCCGGCAGGACCACCACCAACCGCTTGCATCTTCCAAGGTCGAGGTGTAGCCCACGCGTCGCGAGTTTAGCGTTTTGTCGAATCCGCGAGTTAAGCGTAAAGTGAGACCTCGAGTGTGAGTGACCGACGCGTGCAAGGAAAGCATTTGTTGACGACACCCGAAGACAACGAAGGGTATGTAATAGATAGCAATTAAAATATATATACGAGTTCAAACAACCGCAATCGCGTATCAAGATCATTCGATTCCCATCTTATCTCCCTTAACCCCTGAAAGGTAGGTCAAGGTGCGCCTTAGCGCTTTAAGCGGCAGAATCCGTAGATCATATTTAGCGTATAATAAACGCCCCGTAAAACGGGACGTAACAAATTGGTGTCAGAAGTGGGATAACGTCCGCAACTTGACCACGCTTTCTGCTTAATCGAGTAATTCGTCAATATGCCTTTAGTCCACGATACTCTCCCATCCCGCGCTCCTCCCTCTTTCCCGAGTACTCCACCGACTCACCGGGATTCAAGAAGCTCCACTACCCTGGGATCTTCCGCGTATGAGTCCTGGCGTATTAATCGAGAGGAGGAAGATCGAGTCTACCGCGTCTTAGAATCTGTTCCGCGTTTTGACCCACCGCATATTTCCTTCGAAGAATTCGTACATGCTGTGGAAATCGCGAAGCGACGAATCCCGGCCGGTTACGAGGATAAATTTCTCGAGGGATTAATAAGTAAATTATTCCGGCCCATTCAATATTACGTTGTAATGTCGCGAAGTTCTCCCTCTCACTGAGTTCTCCGCGTACCTTTTTGTATGAATTGTATCTAAGTTGTTAGTTAGGTAGAGGTTCTTACTTACCTTTCGCTGGGCGAGGATACCTGTAGTGGCGAGTCGTCCTGGCGATTGGAGATAGTAGGGTAGACGTTTAATTGAAGTTCACACACTTCCGAGCACAACAAATGTTTATTGGTCTTTCGTACAGTTCTTAACTTGCGCGTGTTTTACAATTGACGAGTTGCTCTGTCGGGTCTCTGGGTCCCGTAGCAGAGTCGTATTTTGCGGATTTTGTACGCGTGTTAGAATAAAATCCGGATTCGCGTTAACGGACTGGCCGATTCTGAACGAGTTTCACGGAAGTGATCGGGTCGCGATGACTTTTGAGTCTGCACTAAATTTGATCTGATACGGGTTCTGTACTATAGTTGGTCTGAACGCGGGCGGTTTGGTCTCGTTATTATATATTGATTAATGAGGTCGACTTTTGATTTGGCAATTCGGGTGAACCACCTCGTCCGGATCGTCAGCGTTCTCGCCGTACGACGACCCGGCTGAGTTGCTCACTCAGAATTTTTGCGGAGCGATGAATTTGGATGGTGCAATAGAAGTTCAAAGAATTCGTATCGCGAAATGTAAGTTTAAAGAATCTGTATAGCGAAATATAAGTTTAAAGAATTTGGGTGGCGAAATAGCGGCTTAAAGAGTTTGGGTGGCGAAATAGAAGTTTTAAAGAATGCGTCACAGGACGTGACAACGTAGAAGAAAGTAGATGCAAAAATGCAACGGAACTCTTAAAATTACTTCGTAAACGTTATGCTCCCAATCGAACTCATCAGGAAATCCGTTTCGACCTAGAACATATAACTGCGCGACCGGGCGAAACCACTTTAGAATACATCCATCGGTTTACGCGCTCCTTTCATCAGACTAAGACCAGTGCCCGCAACGAGGTGGGTGATGGCTACGACTTCGCCGGTCTCGAACGCCTGGCACGTAAAGCGTTCATTCGGGGACTACCCTTACATTTATCACACGCGGTTATTGCTGCGGTGCCGGGAACACTCGAGGAGGCGATGGACGAGGCTATCTACGTAGAAAAACGCGACCGAAAACGGACATCCGCCGATAGTTCTAGCGATGATTTGTACCCTCTACCGCCGCGTACTCCCGCTCCCTACGATTATGACCGAAGCTGGAAAGAATGGCGGGAACCACCGCCATCCGCGGAACTAGAATATCCCCGGTACTCATATAACATTAACGTCCGCGAATATCAAAATTATGGCCCACGAGGGCCCGGGTATTATCAACCCCCTCCGGCTGATTACGACGAATACCGTTACGCTCAGGGGCCCGTTTATCCCGAGCACCGTTACCACGTTGAACCTTATAGATCGGAAGGGTGGTACCGACCACCCGAACCTCGCGATTTGGAAGAACTAGCTTATAGAAGAAGAGAGCAAAATTTTTCACGCAATGCAGGTTGGCAACAGCAACCGATGCGGATCGCTCCACGACCGCCTCCCGGTCGAGGACGCGATCCCCCGCAAGATCAATATAATTACCAACCGCGTAGCCGCTCATACGAACGCGGTAATTTAAACGCGAATCGCGCCCGTTCTCCGGGTCCATCCAGAACGGGCGCACCCTCATCGCTACCACTAAATCCACGGAACAGGGATATGAGCCCCGCGGGCTCTTACAGGCGCCCACTCCCCGCCTTCGGATACGATCAAAGGCGCTAATCAACGGAACAGGCGAATTTATAGTAGATACCGGGTCCATGCTGAACTTGATTAATGCGAATGCGCTCCGACACGACGCGCCGATCACTAGTTGCGAGAGCGTCAACGTCCGAGGCCTACAAGGAAGCATCGTGGCCGCCGGTACCGTGTGCATAAAAGTAACCGGAAGCCAGACACTTTTCTACGTTGTCGACACTCCTGACTTCCCTAATGGTGTAGTGGGACTTTTAGGTAGTCCGTACCTGCTGCAAGAACAAAGCGAAATTTCCTTTCACCATCGAACTCTGGTGACAAGCAAAAGATCGATACATCCGATCGGTTTCTCGAATGCGCGCGAAATCGAAAAAACGTTAACTTTAAGCCAAATTGATAAAGAAGACCCGCGAACGCTCCTTGGAAATAAAACGATACAAAACGAAGAATCTAACGTATGCAGAAGTGATAGCGACGAAGACGCGGATCGTACCGTTGAACAGCTGACTCAGCGAAATCCTCAGGAATCGGGCGACGAAACATGCAACGCGACGATACGCACTACTGATCTACCTAGGCCGCCGACTCCGCTTACAGACGAACAGCTGGAATTCCAAGGCGAAGACCTGGGAGAATACGTCGTCACGCGACAAACCGACAACGAGAGGATCAGCAAAATTAATAGCGTACTGAAACTAGATCACTTGGATGATGAACCACGGCGCATGATTGAAGGCATCGTAGCTCGTTACGCGGACCGATTTTTCATACCCGGCGATCCCCTGGGAGAAACCAACGCAATCGTTCACAACATCCCGGTGAGCGACAAAACACCGGTATTCACGCGACAATATCCTTTCAGCATCGACCAGGAAAAGGAAATAAGCAAACAAATACAGAATCTGGAAAGCTTAGGGGTCATAGTTCCGTCGAATTCTCCGTATAATTCACCCCTCTGGTTAGTTCCAAAGAAACCGGACTCGAAAGGAAACGTGCGCTGGAGAATGGTCGTAGATTACCGCAAACTAAATGCGAAAACTATTGATGACCGTTTTCCTATTCCCCGCATATCCGATATTTTCGACCGGTTAGGAGGCGCTAAATACTTCGCGGTATTCGATTTAGCAAACGGATTCCACCAAATTCGCATGGCACCCGAAGATCAAGAAAAGACGGCATTTTCAACTCCGGACGGACATTATGAATACGCGCGCATGCCGTTCGGTCTGAAGAACGCGCCTGCCACTTTCCAGAGGCTTATGCAACGCGTTTTAAAGGGACTAATTGGAAAAATTCTTTACGTATATATCGATGACATAGTAGTTTATGGACGCACTCTAGAGGAAATGGAAACCCGTCTCGAATTGCTATTCCAACGCCTCCGCGACAATAACTTGGCATTACAACCGGATAAGGCAGATTTTCTGAAAAGCGAAGTAACTTATTTAGGCCACATTATCTCATCCGAGGGAATAAAACCAAATCCAGAGAAAATTCGGGCGGTAGAAAGTTTCCCGACTCCGACCACGCGTAAATCACTTAAACAGTTCTTAGGATTAGTAAACTACTATCGGCGATTTATCCCGGACTTGTCACGACAAGCCAGACTGTTAACAGAACTAACCAGTCGTAAGAAACCTTTTACATGGACCGAATTCCACCAGCAAAGTTTCGAAGATCTACGCCAAGTACTCTGCAAAGAACCGGTCCTTCGCTATCCAAATTTTGACGAACCCTTCATAATCACAACGGACGCATCCGACATCGCGGTTGGCGCTGTCCTAAGTCAAGGAAAAATAGGCGAAGACCCGCCGATTGCCTATGCTTCATTAGCGCTCACGTCAGCTCAACAGAACTATTCCACCACAGAGAAGGAATGTCTTGTGATTATTTTTGCGGTTAAACATTTTCGAACATATATATATGGCAGTAAATTCACACTTGTAACAGACCACAGGCCTCTGCAATGGCTGTTCTCGATCAAAGACCCAGTATCACGTCTAGCACGTTGGAGAATACACTTGGAGGATTATAACTATGAAATTGTATATAAACCAGGACGCGTGAACGCGAACGCAGACGCCCTATCCAGAAATCCGGTACCTTATGCGCTACCGCTAACACCAACGGATCAGAATGATACCGCAGAGGACGCTATCGCTAACCGCGTACGAACCCGCCGCGCCGGCCAATCCAGGCCCAATTACGAAGAACCTCCGTCAATGATATTAGATGAAACCGAACCTTTAGACCTCACGGAGCCTGAAGGTCTCGCACCAGACGCAAATTCTACCACACTGGAAAACGCCGACCTGACAAACCGCAACCTCCCTACCATCGCAACCAGCTCTCCGATTGTCCGGAAACGCGTATCGTGGGGTTCACCGCTATCTACACTGGAGCCCGCACGCGAACCCTCTTCTTCCGCGAATGAAGACGAGCCTGAACCCATTGCACAGCTCACGGACGATTCTCAAACACACGTCGCAAGTCCACCGAAACGCGTCTCCTGGGACTTACCATGTCCATCCGAAGTATTACCGATACCACAGTCGACGATGAATATTCCGGACCATACCGATACTAAACCAGACTACGAAAGATTTTATGTGCCAACCGCGCCAATAATAGACGATCCATTGCAAGACAGACCCAAGAACTGCTCAATAATCGTATCAAATTCCCCCCTTACCGCCGGTCCAGGGAACATCGCACACTTCATCCCTGCCGACAAAATTCTAACAAACCCAACCTGCAAAACGCTGAAAGCATTGGGCCTTTTATCAGAAACAAGTTTATTAAGCGAAGATTTGACCGAGGAACGCGTAATAGTTACAAAAACGGAGGACAGACGGCTCTTTAGTATTGTAGGAGCACGACATTTTTTTCACGAGATGGAACCATATCAATTGCCCTACCTATTACACGCATTAAAACTCAGCGCTAAAATAGAACGCATAGATAACCTCCGCATTCCGGCAAACGGGGAAACCTTACTTCAAGTTAGCATACCAGTGCTCCAACGGCATTTATATGAAGTATTTCACGACTTTCCCATTACTATCACAATTTGTACGGGCGAGGTACAGACTCCACCGGAGGACCAACGCGAAGATATCATCCGTCATTACCACGAGAGCCTGATAGGAGGTCACAAGGGAGTGACCAAAACCTATCGTCGCATTCGAGACCGATTCGAATGGCCAAAAATGCACAGAAACATAGAAGATTATATACGTTCCTGCAAAAGCTGCCAGGAGCAGAAACTAGTAAGAATAAAAACTCGCGAACCAATGCTGATTACCGACACCCCGGCAAAACCATTCGACAAAATAGCACTCGACACCGTTAGACCTTTACCGATCTCATCAAGCGGAAATCGCCATATCCTCACACTACAATGCCAGCTATCAAAATTCTGCATGGCCATCCCATTACCAGATATCCGGGCGGAAACAGTAGCAGACGCCTTTTCGCGTTACTTCATCGCGGTGTTCGGCGCGCCGCGTGCAATCCTCACGGATCGTGGGACGTCATTCATTAATCAAGTTCTGAAAGGAATAGCCAAAACCTTTAATATCGAACATGTTACTACATCCGGTTACAGGCCTCAGACAAATGGGTCCTTGGAGCGTAGCCATCACGTGCTTATTGAATACTTGAAACATTTATAGAAAACAAACACGACTGGGATATTCTCCTTCCATTCGCGACATATTCATATAATACTTCAACACATGAAGCAACAAACTTCTCGCCATACGAAATAGTCTTCGGTCAATTAGCTAGGGACCCGTTTACGCATATGTCTCAGGACGAGCTCGCGACCTATCCTACATATGTACAAAACCTCGTCCAACGCCTCGACGAAATTCGCCAACTAGCAAGAAATAACCTCGATCAAAGCAAAGCGCGTTCCAAAGCACAATACGACAAAACAAGCAACGAAGTAAGATTTTCCCCAAACGAACTAGTATACGTATTGAAAGAACCGCGTACAAGCAAATTCGATCCGCACTATATCGGCCCATACACCGTTTGCGAAATTACCGACAATAACAACGCGATCCTTGTAGATACTAACGGAAAAAAATTCGCTAAACATTTAAATAAATTGAAACACGCATATTTGGGAAACACAACTAAAACCAAAGACTCCGATTTTCTCTTCTCGATACCGATCCACCTTGAAACAAAGATCAGCAGATTTTAGGAATCCAGTAATTATTTTACAGCAGAGCCAAGCCGTATCATCATGAATACCAGGCACTTACTGTTAAGCATCACCTTGATCCAGTTCGCAATAGCGAACCGCATCGAAGGCGATTACTCCGTTACCCCTATAAGACACAACCCAGGGCTGTATCCCGAGAAGCTAGCCCCAATCCGCACGTATCGGACAACGTGGAGACTAGTAACAGCCTTGGACGTATCGGAAATCCTGACCAACCGCCCCGAAACAACCTTCGCGGTAAATAGAATGAAAACCATGTGTTCCTCTCAAAATCTAACAACATGCCCCGCGGACGCCTTGAAGGACGAACTAGATAGGAAACTAGCAGAAGCAGTACGTTACGAAAATTTGCTAGCGCATGCACTCGGAAAAAATGCAGTGAGAACGTAACGGGCTCCACTCGGATTTATCGGTTCGATCAGCAAAACCCTATTCGGAACGCTCGACGAAAGCGACGCAGAATATTATAACCACGAAATTGATAAAATTTATAGCGACCAAAAACAAATAACGTTGTTAATTCACAACCAAACACACATAATCAGATCCGAATTTCGAAAGGCTTACGACACACTTAATGTCTTGTCACAGTCGGTAACAACAATGAATGCAAGAATTGAACACACACTATCTAAAGTATCAACAATTAACAAACGCGAAGATCAATTAGAATTAGAATTGGCTATATCTTCCTGGGGAACCCGACTGATCCGACAGACAGACGAATACGTACTAATGTTGACCACCCTGACTGACGCAATAATGTTTGCAAAACTAGGAATCCTACACCCAATGATCCTATCACCAGAACAATTACTCACAGCATGCCATAATATACAAACTTCCACAAATCTGGAGTTCCCGCTCTCCATGGACGAATTGAAATCGGAGCAACTCCAAGGGACAACGACCATGAACGCCGTATACGCAAAGGGAAGAGTGATCATCACGATGGACTTTCCTCTCCTGGAAAACAACCCGTTCGAATTATACCACCTCTATCCTTGCCCGGTATTCCAGCAGCTTACTACAAACTCCTCGGCACCCCTAATTATCCAACCCCAAACCGAATTTATAGCGATAGACCAGAGAACCTCGTCCTTCTTCCTTCCTGATAAAAGCTACCTAAAAACCTGTAAAAATCCTAACGGAAGACTCCTTTGCGAAATCACCCTTCCATAACAAAACTAAGAGCAAGCTACAAACACAACCACAACCACAGCGGAAAAGATTCACGACAGCAGACATAGAACTACAACTCCAACCGACCACTACCCCAACGACATGGCCATCAGACCTACAGATAATAGAACTACCGAATACGCAAACGCAACAACAAGGAACGACGAACAACGGCTTCCAACCCAAAGAAATCACCATCTATTAACAGAAAAAAAAAAAAAGAGAGAGAGAGGAAAAGAAAGGCTCAGGAAACGCAAAATTAAACGACACATATTATGGGAAAAACGAATATGTATTTCAACACCAAAGGTCAGCACCACAATTATAAGGTCTCCTTGAATAGGGGTGCAATATCTAAGACGCCATCCTCGTCCCATTCCCACAGCTCGACCAAGTACCGTCGGAATTCTTTCCGCCACTGTCTGACGGCCTCTCGATAACGAACGTTAACCTGGTTGGGGTAAAAGACGTAAACCCCACTGGCACGCTAAAACAAATAATAAATAACATAAGAAGAAAAAAAAAAAAAGGGGAGCAACAACAAAGAAAGATCACTTACCCAGGCATAAAACACATCACGACGACAAACACACAAACTATCCATTCTCTTTTGGCTCTTTTCCGTTAAACTCCCACAGACTTAACTGCAACTAATGACAATTCCCTTTTCAAAGTAAAGGCACTACACGACCAACCCACATACATATAAGACGTAAGCCCCACCAGGGTAGCTCAGAGCATAGCAACAATTAGCCGACATCGACAATTTTCTAATAGCCATCGTGGAATGCCTAATTCAGCATATCGATAAACGTCGCGCTTCAAGCCAAATCCTTTTATGGTCATGCACACGTTTGGTCTCGGCATTCACAAAAAAAAAAAAAAAAAAAAAAAAAAAAAAATTATCGTCTGTCCAGCGTGGGGGGGGGGGGGGGTGTGCCCTGTGGCCACTTCCCGCAAAAAATTTTGCCACTTTATACATGAAACAACACAAACTACACATCTTTTCGGCACCATACACATATATTCCTTTTTCTTTTTTGTATTTACAACAGCTGCGCAACATTGTATAATCTTCGGCACCTTTTACTTCTATATTTCAAACAGCCAGTTTTATTGTAAAAATCTTTTATCACTAAATATATTCTTTGAATGCATGGAAAGGTATGTATGTTCGAGCGTATGAGGGTGGCGAACGACGAAAACACCTTACACAAAATGCCCTCTCGAGAGCATTTTGTGTCTAGCGTGGGGGGTGTTACGTCCCTAGGTATAACCCATTTTCGTCTTTCGCCATTCCAATGAGGTCTTGCTCTGGAATCCGCGAAACATCAGCGTTTTCTCGCTTAACGACGGCCGCGATACGAAATCAGGGAACTCGCGGAATGCGATGGCGAAAACCCTTTGCTTGCAGGTTTTCGCAAGCAAAGAGCGTGACCTACTCCCCTTTTGGGAGTATAAGTTATCGGTGCAACGCAAGTACGCCAGTTCCGTGATACCGTAAAGCAGAGACGAAGCTCTGTTCCTCCGCGACCCGCGTTTGGCTACCTCGAAACCAAGAGGATCATCAACGACGTGCTCGGCCTACGGTTCAACACGAGGGTATCCCCGAGATCTGAGGATCCAGGCCCATAATAGGACAAGCTCCAGGAGTGCACCCGTGTGCCGGCAGGACCACCACCAACCGCTTGCATCTTCCAAGGTCGAGGTGTAGCCCACGCGTCGCGAGTTTAGCGTTTTGTCGAATCCGCGAGTTAAGCGTAAAGTGAGACCTCGAGTGTGAGTGACCGACGCGTGCAAGGAAAGCATTTGTTGACGACACCCGAAGACAACGAAGGGTATGTAATAGATAGCAATTAAAATATATATACGAGTTCAAACAACCGCAATCGCGTATCAAGATCATTCGATTCCCATCTTATCTCCCTTAACCCCTGAAAGGTAGGTCAAGGTGCGCCTTAGCGCTTTAAGCGGCAGAATCCGTAGATCATATTTAGCGTATAATAAACGCCCCGTAAAACGGGACGTAACAAGAGCGATAAGAAACCAATACATACACTTCAATTTAAGTGTTTGGTAACAGTTTAAAAGAGACATTCATAGCTATAAAGTCGTGAAATAGTAGCAGCTGCTACAAATAACATATGTGTTGTTTGCGGAGGAAGTGCTCTTTCGTCTCGTAACGTGTAATAAGTATGTAATTCAAACGCTTCAGAGAAGATGATTTTTGTTTAGAAGACAAGAAACACCTAAGACAGCAGTCCATTGATATTTAAAAATTAGACGTTTGGGTGGCTCACGAATTTTCGGAATGGAACCGTCTTAAGCAGTATGCGTATCCTTACTTGCACGCAACAAATATGAACCAATACTTAAATAACTGGTAATTGGACACAAAAAAGGAAGCGAAGCTGATCCCAACGAAACCAATCACTTCAACGATGTGAGAAACCAGATTTACACGACCGTAAAGTTCTTCTCTGGGTATGGTGAGATTATAAAGGAAATTTATGCTTTGAACTTTTTCCAAACGCTGATACCATTAATTCGCATAAATGTTTCACCCAATTACAAGGATTCAAACAAGCAAGTACCAAAAAACGCCTGGATTTAGTAAATAGAAGCAAGGTGGCGACGATAATATAAAAAGAAAATCATGAATTGTTAAATTTTACCACGCCCTTCATATTCTTTGGACATTGCCCCATCAGACTGTCATTTGTTCTGTGCACTACGACACTTCAATAAGTAAAAAGTTTGAAAATACTGGCATCCTCTAAAATAGCTTATAAAATTGTGTTCAAGAAAAGTCAGAGAAGTTTTACCACGTTGAAACAGTGGCTCTAACAAATAAGTGGAAAAAAATTGCAGAATGAAAGGATGATTACGGTTTTTCAGCACGAACTTATGTGCAATCTTCTTAATAAGCGAAGGAGCAAAAATTTAAAGCATGACATGTGTAGCTTATACCATGTAGTTTACACTAAATAAGATCATGGAAGAGAATGTAGGATATCTGATTCGTCAGTACAGTAAAATATCTAGTGATTTAAAACATTTCACTATGGCGCAAACAGGATCTCAATTAAAACAACAGTGATAAAAATGACGCTACTACAATGTTGTATCAACTGATGGAACTGCACTTTTCTTATACTCGATCGTTTGTACACAATAGATGTAATAAATTTAAGGGCAGCGGAAAGTAAATAACGGAGAACTAGTGGAAGGAAAAGAGTATTTATCACTGATAAATATTTTAAAACTACTCCAAATTATAAGAACGCTCTTTTTTGGAGAAAAGCACTCACCAACATCAATTGAAGTTATAAAAAAATTATGAAATTATTCATATATCTAAGCAAACTATAATTTATGAAATTATACAACATTTTGAAATGCAAACAGCATTATACCGTTGAATTATATTTTTTTTACTTCTTTAATCCCAGATACAAGGATCTGGAACATGAACCGTTGCATATAAGGATAGAAATGGTGTTAAAGTAAAAATTTAATTAATGTCTTGCCCCGGTAAACATTAAACGGAACAAAACAACAATCATCCGATGAGTGTAACAACGAAATTGACGAAAATGACAATTTAAATTTAAAATTTGCAACCTATCTAACTCAATCATATGTTCGATCTGATCTATGCTCTTTTAAGTGGTAGAATGTGCGGGCAATCAGACATCAAACAATTGCAAAACTCGCAATTAAATATAATATTTACATATCTCTAAAAATAAACAGTATTTTTCAACTGGTAGAGATACTGTTACACAAAAATAACGCATTGCTATTTTCAAAGTAAATACCTTAGTATTGTTGTATTAAAACACAAAATTAGTAGATTACGTTTTATTATCAAAAACTGTTTTAATTATTGTTATCTTCAACCTACATTTTTTTTTGCAAATTAAACTGAGGAATATATTTAAGTACTCCTGTATCTGGTGATAACGGTGCGGCAGTGGGATGGCATATTCCACCAGCCCAAGATCCGATTCAACGGAAGTTCTAATTATATCTTAATTCCAATCGTACAACTGATTGGGCAAGCAGCTAGTGAATTAACCAACTGCGATTACCGGCTCATTAACGGTTAAATCTATCAAATCTTAACTTTTAGTTCTCATATTTAATCTAAAACTCAAATTCTGAAACCTCCCCTAATTCTAATACAACTTTTCATTTTCTGAACACCGATTCTAACACCCTGCTAATTCTGAATTCTGGAAATAGCGAGCATCAATCAATTTTTGTGAAATTACATCTATAACTCCCTAGCTTTAACTCTCACGTTTAAGGGGGTAGACACGGGTAATGCAGCGAGGTGACATTACCGGCAAAAATGGGCCTAAAAAGGGGTTTACGGGAATACACTTTTCGTCCTTATATGAGAAGATTTGGGGCTGGGTGAGGGCTCATTCGAAAGAGGAAGGTCCAATGCAGGGCGGTCTGGTCATGGTTCAACGAGATTGTGTCGATATTTAATAATATGAGTGGTCCAAAGTAGAGGAAGAATCGACAAAATACATCCGCAGATTCCAAGTATTTTTTAGGTCACTAAAACAGTTCTGTGACTCAAACGGTGACCAGACCGCCCTGCATTGAACCTTCCTTTTTCGAATGAACCCTTATTTAGATCAAAATCTTCTCATATAAGGACGAAAAGTGTATTCCCGTAAAAGCATTCCCAAAGACGAGTTCCGCCATTATCTGGATACTACAGAGCAAGTTACGTGACAAATTTAGTTCAGCTAGTACAGTAAAACCTGGATAAATGCAACCAACATTGGGACCCAGTGGTTGCATTTATCCAAGCGAGGTGTCGAATCTCGGATTACACGCGACGACCAGCCAAGCGTGAACGTAGAAAGAGACAGACAGTGGTGGAAAGAGAGAGGTCCGATGATCAAAGGAAAGAGCCGAAACGTATCGGTGTGACTAATACTAATTGAAGTATAAAACTTTTTTATTTTTGACTTTTTTTTATTGAAACTTTTACTAACGCATCGGTGAAATTTTTCTGATTACAATGGTACCAAACATGATATAGTTTCAATTATAATTACTTGCTAAAATTGATGTTAAAGGTTGGCAAAAAGCAACAGAGATCGACATCAAAACCAGTCGCGGTGTTGGCTCTGGTTTCAAAGGTTTCATTTATCCAAGCACGGTGGCGATTCTGGGCATTTAATGTTGCATTTATCCAAGCAAGGTGTCGATTCTGGGCATTTAATGTTGCATTTATCCAAGCGAGGTGTCGATTCTGGGTATTTAATGTTGCATTTATCCAAGCGAGGTGTCGATTCTGCGTTTGTACACATGTTTTCTATTCAGCCGACATGCCGACTCTGTGTCCGTACACATGTTTTGTATTCAGCCGACATGCCGATTCTGTGTCCGTACACATGTTTTCTATTCAGCCGACATGCCGATTCTGAGTCCGTACAGATCTTTTTGTATTCAGCCGATATCATTTATGTTCAGTTGTGGTGTCAATTCTATGTTGTTTATTCGATTACAATTGTTATAAATATAATTCAAACTATATCGTGTTTGGTGTCATTTTAATCAGAAAAATCTCACAAATGCGTTAGTAGAAGTTTAATTAAGAAAAAGTTAAAAATAAAAAGTTTTATCGTTCAATTAGTATTAGTCACATCGATATTACGGTCGGATCATATTACACGGTTTCCTCGCCGAGCGGCTCGGTTCGGCTTAGGGGGGTCCCCCCAAGTGGAGGGGGATAGCGATGTTGCACTTATCCAAGCATTCTTTCGTTGCATTTATCCAGGTTTTACTGTAGTTATAAGGTGGCGTTTAAGTAGAAAGGCTGCCGATCTGGAATCGTAGCCAGAATCAAGCGTCAGCTTGATTACGTCACTCGAACTGTGCTGCGAAGGCAAGCGAAAAAGGCAACAACGCACGAACGCTGAGTGAGACGCACTACAGTCATGCTGTCCTTCTCTCATTCTGCATGTTGAGATTGTCCCTTTTCTCTAAGATTTGACTGCCGTCCGCCTGGATATTTCACAGCGCCCCATAACAAACCTCGCCTCATTCAAACTATATCGTGTTTGGTATCATTTTAATCAGAGAAATTTCACCAATGCGCTAGTAAAAATTTCGGTTAAAAAAAAGTCAAAAATAAAAAAGTTTTATAATTGAATTAGTATTAGTCACACCGATATGTTTCGGCTCTTTCCTTTGATCATTGGACCTCTCGCTCTCTCCTCCACTGTCTGTCCCTTTCTACGTTCACGCTTGGCTGGCTATGGCATGTAATCCGAGATTCGACACCTCTGCTGAATATATGAATTGTTGCACATATTCAACTTTTACTGTACAGACGCGAGGTCCCTCCATTTATTAGTTCTAATAGTACCATATTACTTTTTATGCAGAATGTTTCAAGGAGTTGACACAAGTAAAAAAAAATGCAATTCTACTTATATAAAAAATGGATTTGCATTTTTTGAGTGCATCGTTGCATTCACGAAGAAAATGAAATCACAGAAAAATATACATTATCATACCATTGAACTTTTACATAAACAGCTTTTTCGTATCTCTTACCAAATACCAGGATATAACCCGTCCCAATTGCATGACGTATCCTGTATACTTTTATTAATTAAAAAACATTTATTTAAAAAGTTAATAACTTCTTCTAAAACTAATTCTCAGATTGCAAGTTCCTTCGAGCAGGCATATATTTTTCAGCAGCGAGGAGTGCTACGGTGTGCTATGTAAAATCCACGCGTTTGGTCAGTCAGAATTTATCGGAGCGTGACAATTCTATCATTTGGGTTGAAAGAAAGATAGCATGATCATCGTACATCTCACTCTAAACGCGCGCCAATGTTTCGCTTTCGTTCTTCAGGCGTATCGTGGCGATGCCTCTGGCGAGATGAACGTTTGAATATGTTTATAATAAAATAATTTTTAACAAAAAATACAACCGACTTCGAAATGCACTAAAAAGTATAAAATAATTTCTACTTCATTTATACAAATACCCAACAGCTATTAATAAACCTATTTACTCGTTAAATAGTATACTAAATACATTTCAACCTTTTCGGAGGCGGCGCAAAATTAAAAACTTTTCTTCTACTAGGAAGATTCAGGCGTCGACAACCTATCAAATCATTATTGGCATCATCGTATATTCGGGTATTTTTAATTATGCGCCGCCTCCGAAAAGGTTGAAATGTATTTAGCATACTATTTAACGAGGTAAATAGGTTTTATTAATAGCTGTTGGGTATTTGTATAAATGAAGTAGAAATTATTTTATACTTTTTAGTGCATTTCGAAGTCGGTTGTATTTTTTGCTAAAAATTATTTTATTTCACACTTTTTAGTGTGTTCAGGAATGGTGGAAATCCTGGATGGATTGCGCTGGGAAAGAATTTTACACTTGCTGGGTCGGTTTCACAAATTGATTTATTTGAGTCAATGATAAAATGAAATGAACACGCTGATCTGACAATTAGCATTTGAGCAAACAATACAAATGTGTGATCGTTAGGATGATCCGCTTTGAATTTTCTCGTGAGAAAATGAACCGTCTGAATGAGTTTCAAATTGCGATTACAGTGATTCGTCGTGAACAATGATTTTACATGAGTCGAGACATATAGATTATTGATTTGATCTGTCACCTGCTTGGTGTTACATGAACAATGCTTTTACAATTTTGAAAGGCGAGCTTCTCAGCGCCGTTAATTATATTAATTCGGCCCGCGGCTGTGATGGTGCCCGTGATCTCGTGCTTGATCGACCACGTGGTTGGCGGCTCACGCTTCAATGAATTATTTGTAGGTGAACATTACCTGGTGATCCTGTTCGCTTGCACAATTGCGATAGATCCTGAGTCGACAGTGAGCGTTTTGGTGATCTTGATCTGCACTTAGAGAAATTCTTGAACAAACCTAATGAGCACTTGTTGCTTGCGGTGATCGATGATCAATAATGGCGTCGTTGCGCGCGAAGCCGGCGAGAAGACCCCTGCTCACGCGTTACCTAGATGGTCGACTCCCGATCGATAAATCGATCGACCGTGAGCGCCATCATGGCTGAGCGGATTCTCAAACATTTCCGCCCGCCATCAGCAACTCGTTGATGATGTTTCTGCAGAGGTGAGCTCAGCTTGATGGTGAACAGGCAGGATGACAAGCTTGGTGATCGGTCTGACGAGAGTCGTGGTTGCAGTCTTCACGGTTGCAACCCTGGTGAGGCATCCTTGCCGGGGTGAACTTCGGTCACTCTTGCGAGTGGCCACTTGCTCGGTGGAAGATGCTCGTTCGTGAGCAGCACCAACGAGCCTGTCTTGATGTCGTTCGATGGGTGATGCCACTTTGAGATTGATTGAAGTCTCTGCAGGTAGTGTCGAGACCATTGAGACCAGAAGTGTTGAACCCTCTGCTGGATCAGTTGCCATTTCGACAATCTACCTGATTGAAACGTCGAGCATGATGGTTCTGGTATCGTTGTGAGCGCTGAACCGATGAGGAAGTGTCCTGGGTGAGCGCAGAAATGTCGTCGGGATCGTCACTGAGCGGCTCCAATGGTCTTGAGTTGAGCACCGCTTCGATCTGTGTGAGGAGAGTGGAAAAACTCTTCGAATGTTAGTAGAGCTCACCAATTGTTCTCCTGAGATGGTACTTGATTGATTTCACCACAGCTTCCCATTTTCCTCCCATGTGAGGAGCAGCTGGTGGGTTGAACATCCATTGAGTGCTGTCAGCTGACAGAATCGATGCGATCTGTCGGTGCTCCGTTGAACTTGACGTGAACAGGCGTTTGAGCTCTGCCTGTGCTCCAATGAAATTTGTACCACAGTCAGAGTACAACTTGTGAGCGATCCCTCTTCGTGATGAGAATCTTCTGTAGGCTGCCAGAAATCCCTCGGTTGAGTAATCGCTGACAACCTCGAGGTGAACAGCTGATGAGGAGAAACATACGAACACGCAGATCCATCCTTTGATTGGTTTTGAGCCTCTTCCCTTTGAATTTTTCATTGTGATTGGTCCTGCATAATCGACACCGGTGTGAGCGAATGGTCGTGATGGTGTGACTCGACAGAGAGGTAGTTGACCCATCATCTGACGAGCACGAATCCCCCTCTGACGAGCACACACGACACATCTAAAAATGTGAGATTTTACAGGAGCTCTGCCACCGATGATCCAGTACCGTTGTCGAATGTATGCGAGCGTGAGCTGCGTCCTCTGTGAAATGTTCGCTTGTGAGCATCTTCAATGATGATCTTCGACAGGTGAGCGTCCCGTGGGAGGATCGCTGGATGTTTTTCATCCCTGCTGAGCGCTGTGTTTGTGAGTCTTCCTCCTACTCGTATTGTTCCCTGCGAATCGATGAAGGCGGTGAGGCGACTGAAGGGGTGAGTTGCAGGCAGGGTTGAGCCTGAGTTGAGCGTCTTGATTTCGCTGGTGAAATACAAGTGTTGAGTCGCGTGAATCCAGAAGAGCTGCGCCTTCTCCATGTCGCAGGATGGTATGATGATCACAGGAGGAGTTTCGAGCTTTCTCTTAAGCCGTGAGGCAACCTGAAACAAAGTGCAGTCAGTCTATACAGCTTAATAAGAGATGAATATTTGTAAATGAGATCCCAATGATAACTTAGCTTTTGAGCTGAAGCAAAGAGTGAGACATTGGGTCTCACTTCGAGCTCGCTGGTTAAAGTTGAGAATTCCTTTTGCTCTGGCCAATGATCTTGATTTCGAGCCATCCATGGGGGACCTTTCCACCAAAGCTCGAATCGTTGAAGTTGATCTGTCGAAATGCCTCGGGAAGCACAGTCGGCTGGATTAGAAGTACCTGGAACATGCCTCCAATGCGCATTTGGAGTGAGTTCTTGGATTTGAATGACTCTGTTCCGAACATAATCCTTCCAACGTGATGCTTGCGATTTGATCCATATGAGCGAAACTTGAGAATCCGTCCACAGGTGCGTTGCCTTGATTTTTACCTTGAGCGTTGATTGAACATATTTGTGAGTTTTGCCAATAGGAGTGCTGCAGACAACTCCAATCTTGGTATTGTGAGCCTCTTCAGTGGTGCAACCTTTGTCTTAGAGCAGACAAGTGACGTCATTGAGTCGTTGGACGGAGAGCTGACAGTGATATAAATCACTGCTGCCATGGCAAGTTGAGAAGCATCAGAGAACCCATGAATTTCTACAATTGAATTGCTCCATGTGTTGAACCATCTTGGGATCGATAGCTTGGCCAAGCTGTTGAGATCTTCTCTGATGATGAACCATCGTGATACAATTTGAGACGGTAATGGATCGTCCCAATTGATTTTGTGTAGCCAGAGTTCTTGTAATAGCATTTTTGCTCGTACTATTACCGGTGAGACGAAACCTAATGGATCAAATATCCGAGCCACTTCGGACAATACGAGGCGTTTTGAGCACTTACTTGGTTGATCTGTGATCGTGGATGAAAAGCCAAAATTGTCGGTTTGAGGCATCCATTGAATTCCGAGTAATTTGGTAGTGCAGTCGTCAAATGATATGGGAGCTGACGATTGTGTGGATGAGGAAACAGCCCGTAGAAGATCTGGGTGAGTCGCATGCCATTTTGCGAGTGGAAATCCGCCCGCGTTGCACAATGCAATCAGCTGTTGAGCGACCTCCACAAGTTCCGAGATTGAGTCTGCTCCTCCAAAGATATCGTCCACATATATGCCATATGTGAGCGAAGGCGTTGCCAGAGGGAATCGATGACCCTCATCGTGAACAAGTTGCATGAGTGCTCGTGTCGCCAGGAAGGGAGCCGCCTTTGTACCGTACGTGACAGTTGTGAGCTGGTAAGGGATGACATTGCGGTCTTCATCGATCCAAAGGATTCGCTGGAGATCCCAATCATCCTTGTGAACTGCTACCTGGCGATACATTTTTGTGATGTCTGTGGCAAAAATGTGGTGATAATGGCGAAGCCAAATTAGAACATCTGTAACATTCAAGAGCAAATTAGCACCAGTATGCATTAAATCGTTGACTGATTT
This sequence comes from Osmia bicornis bicornis, assembly GCF_907164935.1. NCBI lineage: Eukaryota > Metazoa > Arthropoda > Insecta > Hymenoptera > Megachilidae > Osmia > Osmia bicornis. The sequence goes on along the minus strand of NW_025791458.1, from coordinate 3,139,741 downwards.
GCCTGATGTCGTAGCTTTTGATCCGTTGAATACAACCCTGAGCTTCGTTGTTGAACTGTCGAGACGTAGAACTCCATGGTGAGGCAGATAATATGGTTGAAGATGAGCAGAGGTCTGAGGTGTTGAACCGTCAGAAGAGACCCTCAACCCTCCTGATGCCGGAGCATCATGTGCCAAGGTCATCTCCCCATCAGGCCCAACGTTCTCAGCCTCTCTTGATGAAATTCGTTGGTGATCTGGAGCCTTTACCATGTGTCCCAATTCTTCGTACTCTTTCATGAACTCGACATAGAGCTGGTTGTATGTTGAATCCTTGGAGAGTCGTCGTAACGTGCTTTGTAGACATCTTTGAGCAGTCTTGTGTGAATTGCCTAAGAGCAATGCTGGTGCCTTGAGTGGAATGCGAACGATGTACCTTCCAGTGTGATCACGAGTGTGAGTCGCACAGAAATGTGATTCGCATTCTTCTTCCTCCGGAGTGAGCGTGCTTGGAATATCCATTGGTGATTCCTCTTGAACCCAGAATTTGGTGAGCAGCTCTTGCAGATTGCTCTGGTCGTCTTGAGCAACTGCAAAATGTGAATAATGAGTATTTGAATGTGATTCGTTGACTGGGCCAATGACGAGCCATCCAAAAATGGAAAGTTGAGCAATTGGTGTTGTTGGTGAGCCCTTGATGATATTTGGCTTGATGATCCTTCCGTAGAAATCCGCTCCAATGATTAAATCGACTGGTCGTGGTGTCAAGAAATCATTGTCCGCCAACCTCAATTTTCTAATGTGAGGCCAATCCGGAGTTCTCATTGAGAACGATGGCAGGATTGTCGATACGGCTGTGAGCACGTGAGCCTGGATGCAGACAGTCTGCTGTGAATGCATCGACTGGAGTGTGACAGTGACCACGCCCTTTGTTTCAGTTGATTTTGTTCCACCAACACCAATGATTGTGATGGATGATCGGTGTCTCCGAAGGTTGAGCAGACGGGTGAGTTTTTCGGAGATGAACGAAATTTCGGAACCGGGATCTATTAAGATGCGGATTTGATGAACTGTCGTTGAGGTGGTGAGCAGAGCTTGAGCGGTTGCAAGGAGTGTCTGGTGATCTGTTGGTTTAACGACTGCACCGAGGTCCTACTCGGTGGTTTGAGCAGATGAGGAGGCTGTTCTGGATGATCCGGCTTGAGCTGGAGCCGTTTTCGGCTCGCCTTCATGAATCATCGTGTGATGCTTCTCCCCGCAGTGCTTACACTTTGAGCTGACTTGCACGCTCGCACGCTGTGCCTGCCCAAGCAATTGTAGCACAGGCGTTTGTCCTCAATAGTTTGAGCTCGCACTTTCGGCGTCATACTCCTGAAGAGCGCGCATGCCACGATGTAATGTTGCCCTCCGCAACAGTCGCAACACTCGAAGGGCGATGGCCGTTCTAGGTGGGGCCTTTCGGTGGTGCGAGGAGCTGACTGCCGAGCTTGAGCTACAGGCCTTGCTGCGACTGCTGCGTGAGCTGGCCTGCTTGTGGTCGCCTGCTGAGCCTTCGGTTGAGCGGGCTTACTTTGAGCGGTCTTGCTGGCCGACGCTCTCGCCTTATCATCGGCCAACTGCTCCAGCGTTCTGATCCGTGAGGTGATGAACTCCATGGCCTCCTGGAAAGATGGATACTCTGTGGTGACCCCGAGGGTGGTCTCCCATCGCTCCTTTGTGGCGTGATCCATCTTCCTGCACACCTGATGGACGAGCAGGCAGTCACCGAGCTTACCTGGCTCGATCAGGTTCTGCACTGCGTGCCGAGTTTCCATGGCGGTTGACATGAGCTGGCTTAGCGCTTTCGCGTGATCTTGATCCATCGGCAGTGAGACCAATTGATCAAGGTGAGCCTGGACGAGACGCCGCTTATTTTCATAGCGCTGCTTGAGCATTTCGAGAGCTGCGGAGAGTGATGAGCCGAATGAGCGGTAGGCTGGCCACGATTTTGAGCTGGTTCTCCTCGCAGGCAACCCTTCAGGTAATAGAACTTCTCAACTTGGTCGAGATCGGGCTTTCCGCACACCACAGACGTGAACAGCTCCAGGAAAGACGGCCACTCCGTATAGTTGCCCGTGAACCGTGGCAACGCGATGTCGGGCAGCTTTGACTTAGAATAAGTCACCTTTCCTGGTTGAGCGGTCGTTTGAGCTGGCAGCTCCGCTGATCTTTTAGCGATGATCTTTTTGGCCTGAGTGCCGATCTGCTGCATCCGATAGTGGCAGTCCTCTGAGAAATACGGATGATCTGCCTGGGACTTCGGCCACACCACCTCAAAGTGTGCGTGTTCTTTGTTGAACACTTTGATGGCCTCGTCGAGCTGAGCCTTGGCGTCGTCCAGCTCCTCCTTGGAGAGACGTTCTGCTTCTTCCTTGAGGGAATTGAGAATGTCTTGAGCATTGCGGAGCCGTCCCTTTTGGGTCCGCACTTGAGCTGCAGCTCGATCGGCAATTGATCTGTGGCCGTTGAGCGCGTTGCATGTGAGTGCGGCGACGGTGTGCGGCGAGCTGGTTCCGTTGCAACCAGAGCGGGCGATGAGCGGCCTGATGCGCTCTTTTCCGGCACCTCCAGCGACTCCTTTGAGCTGTCCATCTCGCTCCATTTATCGGATGATTTGGCTGCGTGAGCCATGGCTGATTAGCGTGATCTGTCTTGTTGAACTGGTGAGCGGATCTTCTTTATCGACCGTCGGGTCGGTGTTCTGGTCGCCACCTGGTGAGTGGCGAGAGTGTCAGTGAATTTGAATGGAGGAGAGAAGAGAAAATGGCCGACCACCGAAAACCGTTACGAACACGAGACAAAGACTTGAGACGAACAATGATCAATTTTGTGAAAACCGAGTCCAGCAAGGGCGCAATCCGGCTCGAAGGACCAAATGTTCAGGAATGGTGGAAATCCTGGATGGATTGCGCTGGGAAAGAATTTTACACTTGCTGGGTCGGTTTCACAAATTGATTTATTTGAGTCAATGATAAAATGAAATGAACACGCTGATCTGACAATTAGCATTTGAGCAAACAATACAAATGTGTGATCGTTAGGATGATCCGCTTTGAATTTTCTCGTGAGAAAATGAACCGTCTGAATGAGTTTCAAATTGCGATTACAGTGATTCGTCGTGAACAATGATTTTACATGAGTCGAGACATATAGATTATTGATTTGATCTGTCACCTGCTTGGTGTTACATGAACAATGCTTTTACAATTTTGAAAGGCGAGCTTCTCAGCGCCGTTAATTATATTAATTCGGCCCGCGGCTGTGATGGTGCCCGTGATCTCGTGCTTGATCGACACGTGGTTGGCGGCTCACGCTTCAATGAATTATTTGTAGGTGAACATTACCTGGTGATCCTGTTCGCTTGCACAATTGCGATAGATCCTGAGTCGACAGTGAGCGTTTTGGTGATCTTGATCTGGTGTTTGAACTGCACTTAGAGAAATTCTTGAACAAACCTAATGAGCACTTGTTGCTTGCGGTGATCGATGATCAATAATGGCGTCGTTGCGCGCGAGCCGGCGAGAAGACCCCTGCTCACGCGTTACCTAGATGGTCGACTCCCGATCGATAAATCGATCGACCGTGAGCGCCATCATGGCTGAGCGGATTCTCAAACATAGTGGAACGAGCAGTATTTGTAGGATGCCGTAAGGTGGTTTACCGTTCTTATTGGTTAATTGCAATAACGATAGTTTTTAACGATAACAAGTTCCATACAAGTTATAACAATAGTTATTAACAATAACAAATTGCATAAATTTTTGCAAGTGAGATATCGCGGAAATGTGAAAGGTTTCATCGCAATCGATTCATGCCTTGGAAAGTATACATGTATACAAGAAACAGTAGAGAATCGGCGACTGCATGCTGACTCATACACCGGTAAAGACACGTAGGCATACGTAGAATTCAATGTAGTAGTAACAATAGTTTTTTACGAATATCTCGGAAACTAAAGCTTTCCGTTAATTATGCATAATGAAAAAGTTGTTCAGAATCATTTCCCCGACAACATATTAGAAGTTCATTGAAATCGTCCAATTTTGACATTAAAAACTTCCTGTATTTTACAATAACAATGAAAAAATGAAAAATTTTTTTTCAATGGGACCAACCGGAAGACATACCCTACAAGATGTAAAAGGTTTCGTTCCGATTGGTACACTCATCTCGGAGTAATCGGTGAACACACACACAAAAAAAAAAAAAAAAAAAACATACATACTGATCGAATTGAGTAACCTCCTCCTTTTCGAAGTCGGTTAAAAATACTTGAGGCGCTGTTGCCTTCCTAGCTCGTGTTGCGCGCACGCTAGCTGAGAATTAAACCTTTCAAGTTCGTAAAGGACCACGCAAGTGGCTCCACCAGGCCCAACGAAAAAACTACTGTAATACCGACGTCCCGAATCGGTGACGTCACGTACTGTGTCTACCCCCTTAATACAAAACTCAAATTTATGAACCCCTCTTAACTTCCAATTACTAATACAGATTCACAATTGCGAATTATCAATTCTAGTTCCCTGTCGATCTTAATTTTGGAAATATTGAACTATAACACATTCTTTCTATGAAAACTACATTCCATCAACTTAAATATAATTGCATTTCCCGCGCTGCACGATTGTCAATCGGCAATCTCAAACCCCAGGCGCATCACGCTCGCGTCTCGGTTCTCTGCTGGACTATGATTCGAAAAAGTATAGAATTGAATTTCCCCTGGAGGCGGGGGTTACAGAATACGTCTCCAGCCTCCCTGGCTTGTCGTAAAAGGCGATTAAAAAGGGACCGCGCGCGAAGCCCCTCCAGATAGGCATCATCAAGCCCGTCGTACACGGACGCGGCTCGTTCGCAACCCTTTTGACACCGGCCGATGGTTGACTCATTGACCCAATTCCGGCCGCTACCTGCGAGCGGGCGACGTAATCCGCTCATCGCACGCTTGTACGCACCTCTCACCCGCCCGACGAGGCGCTTAAAACTTCTAGCTCTCACGCCTAATCGAAAAATCCCAATTTTGAAAACCCAATTCTAATACATGCTTCATTTTCCGAACACCTACTTTTTCTCCCTGACAACGCTAAAATTTTGAAAATAATTTGCACCAATTTTCTTTCGTGAAATTGTATTTAATTACCTCTTAATTTTAATTTTCATGATAAGTTAAAATTCAAATCTTGGACTCTTCTTAATTTTCAATTATAATATTAATACAGTTCTTCAACTACGAACCACCAACTCTAGTTCCCTGTTAACTTTAAAATTTTAACAAATTTGAACTTTAATTCATTTTCAAAAATTACATTTCATCAATCTAATTAAAATTGCATTTTCGCGACGCACGATTTTCAATCGACGACCTCGATTCTCAGGCGTATTAAGCTCGCGTCTCGGCTCTCTTCCGGATTCTGACCCGCGGCTTCTTCTTTTTTGATCCCCTCCCCTGCGCTCGTTCTTCACAGCTTCTCGAGCTTGATCTATCCCTCCCGCTGTACCTGCCGGGCTGGCCGGGCAGTGGATCGAGACCGGTCGGCTTGATCCTTCCTCTCGCTGGCCGACTCTCGGCGAACCATGACCCTACCTACCCTACCCCTTAGGTTCTCCGATTGCGTTCGCACTCTACGTATCGTGGCAGACAACCTCTCACTTTTGGGGCAGGGAACTGGACAACAGTCCTGGTGGTCCAATAATCAAAGCAATAACAATAATCACGTTTTACATATTTTGTACTCGCTCTAACATGTTAGTTGTTGCCCCGTGCACATCTCTTACGGCGGCTTGGAGTACTACTCCTCGCTTGCAACCTCAACCTGCAGCTTTGACTGTCGTATCTCGACGTCATTCACTGCCACCCCACCGCCTGTTCTGCATATTTAATATCCTTGCCCCTTGCGGAAGACCCCCAACGCTTCATCCCTCCCACACTCTTAGTGATAACTCTTCTTCTTCTTTTCTTCCTCTACTAAGGGCGCCGATCTGCTGATTTTCCTTATCGTTTTCCACCTGTGAACGCACCTCAACTGCTATCTGCTAAAGGTAACGGAACTCGCTACCTCGGTTTCAAACTACCTAGCCTGCATACTGCACCCATGAAACTCTGAAACCGGAACTTGGGTGGCTTGGCAGGGTGCCCGTGCTGAGCTGCTCCCTCGCGGCTCTCCTTTCTCCCTGCTCTCGCTCAGCGTGGCTCCACGAGTTTGGATGCTGCCTCAATACTTCAGACACGCGAACAATATACTTGGTGCCGATTGTGCCTATAATGATCAACCCAATAAATTAACCCTACCTTCAAACTATGGCGTGCGTGCCCTACTTAATGACACGAGTACAGCATCCCTCTTACTGAACTGGGTAAACACAAACAATAAGTTCTGATCAAGTAATAATGCCTGCAAGGCGTTCATTTATTAATATTATTCTACGCAACTCCTTCTCTCCTCTTACAAATGTTTTCTTGACATATAAATTCGCGGATATATTAATTTACATACCCAATTCACATACTCACAAACATAAGCAAGCCTTTAACACTTAACCTGTAACCAAGTCAAGTACATGTATGCGTTTAAACCTGTCCCCACTAATTCCATTAATTTCGCCAGCCTGGCCTCACCGGCGCCCACGACCACACCTCGCCCGGGATTCGCGTGTGCCGCGGGAGTGACGGGAGCCTCGCCGGCGGACCCGACGAGGCACCATTAACCCTGCGCGCTCTCTTGCTCTCTCCACACTCTCCTTTTTGGTCATTACCTCGGTTACAAATGATATAAGGGAGCGTCGCTTCCGCCTATCCAGTAGGCAACTCGTAAACGACTCCTGAGTCAGCTCCCCCACCTCCAGGTATAGAAGTGTCCGTTGCACTGCCCAGCGATCACACACAAATACTGTGTGGTGCGCATCATCATCCACTGGAGGGTCGCAAAAACCAACAGCTCGGTGACGGACTTCTTCCTATTCGATGAAGATAATGAGCAAAGCATCCGTGACATCAGCTGTGTCAAATGATAGGTTAGATAACGTGCTCCATCGCTCTCCACCCACGCCTCAATGTTGGGAATCAGCCTGCGAGTCCAGGCGCCGCTCTCCGAGGTCGTCCAGCGAGTTTGCCAGCGATCGAAGGTATCATACTCCACCACCTGCGGCAGATTCACGCGCTCTTCCGGGTTCTCCGCCTCCTCGTACCCATACAAAGCGGCCCTGGCCCTTATCAACAAATCCCACGGCATACAACCCGACAGCGCGCACAATGCCTCCGATGAAACGGTACGATACGCGCGTGTCACGCGCAGTAATCCCAACCGCTGCGTCGATGTCAATCGCTGTCTCACACATCCGTACTCCACCGCCTCGCTCCACACCGGAGACGCATACAATACTATAGATTCTAACACTCGTAATACAGCAAACGCGGTTTCGGACCGCACCGTCATGGATTCGGTAGCAGCCACGAGAGGTGTTGTGCTACTTTCACTGCCTTCTCACATACCCGGCTCATTTGACTATGAAAGAGCCTGCTGTTACTGAATATCACGCCAAGGTACCTAATCGAGCGTGACGTTCTGATTACCGCGGCCTCGTACGAAAGCACAAGCCCGTCGGGTACGCGTCGCCCAGTCAAGAGCACTGCCTCAGTTTTCTCCTTCGCAAGAACCAGTCTCTCTCTCTCGTACCACGCCTCCACTACACGTAAGGCATGTTCTGCCAGCTCGCGCACTCTGTCTAGTGATCGGGCTACTATAAGCAGCGCCATATCGTCCGCGAAGCCCACGGTCGTCACGCCGGTGGCAGCAGTACTTCCAGCTACCCGTCGTACGATAGATTCCACAACAATGGTCCCAACACTGATCCCTGCGGTATTCCAGCAAATACAGCTGCTTCCACCCACTCACCGCTTGCCCACTCTTCGCTCGCTTAAATAGCTACGTAACATGTCCATTATTATCGTCGGAAACCCGCGGCGCTCGGCTGCAGCCAGGATGCAGTCCCAACGCACTGTATTAAACGCATTCTTCACATCTAGGGTAATTAGCAGACAGTGATTTCGCCCTCTGCGCGCACGATCCCACTCTGACATAACCACCTTCATCGCTTGATGAGTTGATCTGCCCTCCATGAATCCAACTGACGAACTGATAGCCCCCTGACAGGCAAATTGCTTCTAACATTAATACGCGCAAAGCATATTCGAAACACTTCCCCATGTCTGACAGCATACAAAGCGGTCGGAGGTCGGAAAGGGAATTACAGGCTTTCCCGGCCTTCGGTATTAAAGCCAGGCGCCCCACCTTCCAAGCCCTCGGAAAGTACCCTAGTCTGAGACAAGAATTAAAAAGGGCGCAAACCCAGCCGGATGCTGCGTCACGCAGAACGTGAACGGCCTCGCCAGGGATTTCATCCGGGCCCGGAGCCTTTCCTTTCTTCAGCATCCCCATCGCGTACCTCACATCTTCATCTGTAAATACGTTCCCTTGACGCGAGGTGCCCTCCCCCGGGCTTCGGCACCTCTCCCTGGTGCTAGGGGGAACAGTGCTCGACCCTGTGGCTATTCCCATGATCTCGCATGCGTTGGATGCTGACGATGTTGACGCTCCCTCCTGACGAGGCCAGATCAATGAAGCCTGCGTTGCTTCTCCTCTTGCTTCTTCTTCTTCTTCTTCTTCTTCTTCTTCTTCTGCTGCATTACTCCTTGAGGCGACAGCCTCTCCCTGTTGCTCCTGCTCTACCACGAACAGCGTGGACACCGTCGCATGAAACTCCTCTCGGTTGAGGCGAATCAGGGGCGACTTCCCCTTCAGACGATTCATGACCGCCTTGTAGGGTTTCCCCCACGGATCTTCTTCGATGGTCGAGACCATCTCACTCCACGATGCCTCTTTAGCTCGACGCAATGCCAAGGACTTATCCTTAGCACCTCGGCTCTCCAGCATCTCCATGCGATACGGGTGCGCCTGCTGTCGTGCTGCCGTCGGGCTCCGGCGGGCCACCTTCTGCCAGCGGTGGCGGAGACGCTTCGCTTGGAGACAGAGGTCTGCTATCTCCTGGCTCCACCACGGCACATTTTGAACTTTCCTCCTCTTGCGTGTCGGCAATGGTGGTCGGGTTGACTGAAAGAGCACCTCTAACTCCTCAATCACTCCATCAATCTCGGCCACGGTGCACAGCGGCGGTAGCTCGGACTGTTTCGATGGACCGGCTGCAGCAGCTCCCTCCCCTTGGCTATGGTGAACTGTCGGATCTAGGGATCTCGGCATCGGTAATTGGCCGCTCACTATCTCCCTCCACGCCTCCATGTCCGGGAGGCCTAGTCTCGCCTCCCAAAGTGAATCTTCGGGCGAACCAATGGCCTCTGGTCTCGCCTTAAACGGTGAATAAGAGTGATGATCCGACCCTGAATAGCGCGTGGACACTGTGGACCTAGATATTCGACCGTGGAGGCTGCGGCCACACGCAAGGGCATCGATTCGGGAACCCACGCCACCACGCTCGAAGGACGGACCTCCCTGACTTGCACGGGCATCAGCCCCGCTTGCTCGATCAAATTCATCATTCGGTGACCGCGTGAATCTACGCGATCTGATCCCCAGTGCGGAGAGCGGGCATTGAAATCCCCCGCGATTATAATTGGTTTCCTAACGCTCGACAGACATGTCGCAAGGCCCCGCAACTGACCTTTAAAGCTTTCTATAGTCAACGATGGCGAGAAGTAACAACTCACAACTATAAACTTTCGAGTCTCCAATGCCACGCATCCGTCTGTCTCAAACACCTTGCTAGTCACCCCCATGTCGCAGCTAGGACGATTCGTATACCACACGCAGGCTGAGCTGCTCCTGTCCATATGCCAATTTGGACGAGGATTAAACGGCTCGCTGATGACGACTATATCCGCGCGGAACTCGTTCACGGCCTGCCACAAGAGATCCTGTGCTGCGCGGCATCTGTTCAAATTGATCTGCAGTACGCTGAACGCAGACATGTTTTTCCTCTTCTCATGGCCGTCTTCCACAAAGCCTGGCAACCCAAACTTACCTACCTACCAAGCCTTCAATGCAAGGACTCAACCGAGCCAACACTAATCTTGTGAATAAAATTACAATTCAATTAAATTAAATCAATGGTACCCATTGGTCAATAACGGCCAAGGGTGCTGACTTGAACTCTGCCTGATAAAGCATAGACTAGACTTTCGGCTATATTAAACCCCATTTGCTGCAGAAGTACAGAATCAAATTTCCTCTGGAGGCGGGGGGTACATAATACGTCTCCAACCCCCCTAGCTTGTCATCGAAGGCAACTTAAAAAGGAACCGCGCGCGAAGCCAGTAGTTGTTCTATGCGGATTCTAAATCACTGGCGTCAGCATTTTTTGTAATTTGACACCACACCGTCAGTAGAAATATGATACCCCCCACCCCGACAACATCCACCCCTCTCCCCACCCTATGACCTTGAACTGAAATTTGACACCACCGTCAGCAGAAATATGATACCCCCCAAACAACCCCCACCCCTTCCCCACCCCCTCTGCAGAAATAACCACCCTGTGACAACTCCCGGATACCCCAACCCCACCCCTCTCCCACCCCCACCCCCTCTCCCCACCCCCATGACCTTGAACTGAAATTTGACACCACCGTCAGCAGAAATATGATACGTCCTCGACACCCCCCCCCCACCCTTCATCCCACCCTATGACCTTGAACTAAAATTTGAATCCACCGTCAGCAGAAATATGATACGTCCTGACCTTGAACTGAAATTTGACACCCCAACCCCATGACAACCCCCCACTCCATAACCTTGAACTGAAATTTGACACCGTCAGCAGAAATATAACACCCTACCCCCTCCCTCCATGACCTTGAACCGTTTGTTCTTATCGGAAGGTCACTTTTTCTACGTCTTGAAAATGATTTTTTCTACGTCTTGGAAATGAGTTTTTTTGTTGACGCAGCAAATCTGACACTGCAATTCGTGACTATAGAAGGTAGGGGGTTTGCTAAAGTTTCAAGCATACGCAAAACTAAATTGACCATCACCGCAAGCGCATCGTTCGCGAGATTGTATTGTGAAAAGTGAAATATGTATTGTAAAAGTTTCAAAGAGTTTTTTTGCCAAAGGAAGCGCCCCACAAGTTCTACTCAAGAAGAAAAGGCACGCAAAAAAATGACAAAACATCAGGACGCCGTGAAGTAAGTGTTCGAAACACATTTCAGTTAACGTTGCTGGTATTTATTTGTTCCAATAACATACTTAAACGGTATTTATTTGTTCTAGAATCGCACCACAATTATCATGTCGAATTTTGGGCCGAAAATATCCATTGACGGATTCCTGTACAAAGCATTTGGAAATCGGCATAAATATACTTGGCGACAATTTCTACCCGCAACTCATATTATCAGACAGCCGAAACAACCGCCTGGAGCTGAGCATAGTCACGTGGTCGCTGATTGTAGCCGAAGCGGCAACGTATGCAGCTTCTTTGACGATTCAAAAGATACACGCGACAATATTAATTTTAATGATATAAGTGTTGAATTTGGAGTGCTATATGGCGTAAAAGTAATTAAATTGATTAGCAATGATATATGTATGTGCATGATGAAAAAAAAATTTGAGAAAATTGTAATTTTAAATGATTGTATAATTGAAATGCATAATGCATTATATGATAAACTGTATTCGGTGGAACAAAAATTTAAAGAGTTTGTTGCATTAGTTCGGGGATACGGAGATGTAAAAGTGCTTGCAGAGGTTGTGCGGCATATCAAAGAAACTGATATTTATGATCCAAATTCAATTATCGATTGCGAATTAGTAGCTTTAGGTATTCAGGTAATAATAACAGCTGCATCAGCAGCATCTTAACAGAGAAAAACGATTATGTTACAAATTATGTTACAAATTATACTTTAATAAATCATAATGTATTGCATCTGTTAATAAAGACACTTAGAATATAAAGCTTTTATCATATATATATTTGAGTGAAAAACTTATATAATATGAACAAAAGGTAACAAAAACGTATGCTTCATTATCAGACGCATGGTACACGTGCGTACATTCGAAACTTCTGGAAAGGAACTGTAACGGACAAGCAACCAACCTCTTACATTCGAAAAAAAACATAAATCACCTTTCTAACAGCATCATTTGCAACTTCTCTCTCTACCTACATAAACCCAAACACCCCAGGAAACCATTTCACTTCCTATACGATAGTCGTACGATGTGCATATGCACATTTGATCTTCGAATTAGCACAAAAAGAATTCGTACCAGATTGGAAAATACTTTTGTCTGCGCGCGTTGCTGGAATATTGTTAGCCAAAGAGTTAGCCAAAGAAGAAAGTAATGGCACCGCGGAAAAGTAACAAGAAGAAGAAGACGAAGTCGCGCAAACTTCCAGTTGCAAAACGTGGGGGATTTCTTCCAGCACTTGTATCTATTTTTGCAGGCCTTTCAGCTTTGGGCACGGTGGCTGCCGGTGCAGCAGGTATCGCCAAGGCAGTCAACGATGCATCTGCAGCATGGAAAACATTAGAGGAAGTGAAACGGCACAATCGTGTTATGGAAGGATATGGACTTTACCTTGCACCATATAAACGGGGAAAAGGAATTAAAGAAAAAAAAAAAAGAAGCGCTTCGGCAAATTGTAACGCTTCCAAAGGGCGCAATGACAAATGTACAGTTATATAACTTTGCACGAAAGTTGAACTTTCCATATTTTCGAGGTGTTTTCATGCGTACAAATTTACCCTCTAAATCGTTCTTAAACGAATGCGGTATCGTGAATTTAGATAAATCGGAAGGTCCTGGTACACACTGGGTAGCTTACGTAAAGCGGGGTAATTGTGTTAAATATTTCGATTCTTTTGGAAATCTGAGACCACCGACAGAGTTAATAAACTACTTCGGAAAGCATGTAACGATTTTATACAATCACACGCAGTATCAAAAATTCAATACGAGTGTATGTGGACAACTCTGCTTGCATTTTTTAGCTGGAAATGTATAAAATAGTTTCGATGCACATAGTCTTCACAGTTGCAAAGATGTCGTTGACGTTTACGTTCAGCGGAAAAAATTCTGTGCTTAGCACTGATTACTTTCCACCTATAGACTTGAAGGATGATAATTACGAACTCGGACTCGTTGATTTTCAAGCTTTCAACACAATACCGAACGTTGACTTTACAAACAATAAATTTTATTAACTTTGATGCCGATGATGAGATCACGATACCGGATGGTTCGTATGAACTAGAAGCGCTAAATAAATACTTGTAAGAGAAAATAATGGACAAGACAAAAATCATTTTATTTCGTACAAATAACAGCACTTTGAAAAGTGAAATATATAGTGATTATACAATCGATTTTACCAAACCAAATAATATAGGATCGCTTCTCGGGTTTTCTACATATCGCATATTACCGCCGGGGCAATGGCACGAGTCGGATATACCCGTAAATATTATGAAAGTAAATGTGCTGAGGATCGAATGTAATATTACGACTGGCGCGTATAGCAACGGTCAATGTATTCATACTATTTATGAGTTTTCACCGCGCGTGCCACCAGGATATAAAATTTCGGAAAGTCCTACGAACGTCATTTATCTTCCAGTTATCGTGAGAGCCATTGATCACCTTAGTATACGCATTACCGATCAAAACGATAATCTGATAAATTTCCGTGGAGAAGAAGTGACAGTGAGGCTTCATATTAGGCGGTGTAAAAAATAGCATGAATATAAACATAATAATCAATGGCCTGTTGAACGGCTCGAACGGCTCGAACGGCCAGCGAACGGCGCAAACGGCCCGCGAACGGCTCGTTGAACGGCTCGAACGGCCCGCGAACAGCTCGAACGGTCTGCTGAACGGCTCGAACGGCTCGTTGAACGGCTCGAACGGCTCGCTGAATAGCTCGAACGGCATGCTGAACATTTTACGGCAGCTGCAGTAAGGATAATGATGTAAAAACGATAACAATTATACAATCATTCAGTAGAGGGAATATATCCAAATCGGACACATCGCAAGAACACATCGTCGAACGCTCCGACGACGCGACCGTTTAATATACGTTAAATATCCGTTCATTTAATCGCCTTTCAAGAGAACAAGCAGCACTTATGCCAAACATTACTAGAAATAATGCTGTTGTACACAGATGCTAAAACTCAACCGATCAACAATCCGCCGAATGCATTATTGGGCACCCCGTTGAACGAGTTGCTAAAAGGATCGTTAGAAAATAGATGGAACCAGAACTTCAATCACAAACGCACAAATTGTACTTGCAGCAGCAGCAATTACCACGGTTGCAGGAATAATAATCATGTATTAAACGGTGATAACTCTTTACAATCATTTAGTAAGGACAATATCACCAAACTGAACGCATCGCAAGATTTGAGCGACAAAAACGCGCAATTTCTGCAATCGTTGGGTTTTGTGATTAAGAAACGAAAATGATGGACCCATTGAACATTGCCAGTTTACCGATTTCTGACGATCGAATTATAAAGATGGAATTACGTAGTTACAGCCCATACGCCAACACAACGTTCGGAAACAATGATGAAATACGAATTCCCATTCAACAACAAGATTTGTACACGTTTCCTAGTGAGAGTTACCTTTACGTCGAAGGAAAACTCATTCTCAACGATGAGAATGTTGCAGGAACTTCAGTTGGACTAGAAATGAATTGCGCAGCATTTATGTTTGATGAAATTCGATATGAATTAAACGGCGTGGAGATCGATCGTTGTAAAAACGTTGGAATAACAACTATGATAAAAAATGGAGTATCGTTGACAACGACAAAATCAAAAATGCTTGAAAACGCTGGTTGGATAGACATACCCAATGCAGGAGGCTACTTTGACTTTTGTGTTCCTCTAAATATGCTGCTCGGTTTTTGCGAAGATTACAAACGAATAGTGATTAATGCGCATCATGAATTGATTCTGATTCGATCGCGAGACGACAAAAATGCTGTTTATGGAACAGATGGTGCAAAATACACGCTGCAACTATACAAAGTACAGTGGAGGATGCCACACGTCACGCTCGAAGAAAGACACAAACTTTCATTGTTGCGTATCCTTGAAAACGGCCAAACGATAATTATGAGTTACCGTTCCTGGGACTTATACGAGTATCCAATGTTACAAGCAACCACTAAACATACATGGAGCATTAAAGCAGCTACGCAATTAGAAAAACCGCGATATGTAATATTTGCATTACAAACGGATAAAATAGGCTCAATAGACATATCACCAAAATTGATGACTGCAAACTCACCAATTTTCGATTGTATTTAAATTCGGAATCATATCCGTATGACAATTTGAATCTTGACTTTAATAAAAATAGATACTCTGTCCTTTACGACATGTATGCAAAATTCAGAAAGTCATATTACGGAGCAATGTGCAGTAATGGTGATGACGGAGCTCTATACGATAAGATACTCTTTTTCGGCTGCGGCCCATTCGTTGATTGCTCGCATCAGAACGAATCGATAAAAAGCGCTACAATCGATGTAAGAATCGATTTTGAGTGTAGTGAAAACGTTCCTGAAAATACTAGCGCTTACTGTTTGACCATTCACGATCGTATCGTGCAGTACAATCCACTGACCAATGTAGTGCGCAAACTCTCTTAAGTGAAAGAGGGTTTATATGATCATTTCGCAGCAAAAACGGTCATTTTTTGCCACAAATTCAACTAATCAAAATGAATGTACCAACATTCGTGGACATTCAAGGCTTCAAAAGCGATACGAACGAGTTTTTCGTAAAGGAACTTGCCATCTTCCAGAATGGGAATCGTGTACAATGTTTCATCTTCGCGCCACCATTTGCTAAGAAAAAATTGTCGAAAGCAGAATTAAGACAAATGAAATGGTTGACGCAAAATCATCACGATTTTGAGTGGGACGATGGTACCGTGCCGTATTCATGCCTTCAAGAGTGTGCCACTTCGTGTTTGAAAGATAGTATTCATGGATCCGTATACGTCAAGGGCATTGAGAAAGAAAAATGGCTGAAGAAACTTTATCCTTCAGTCAGTCCAATCAATATAGAGGTTTTGAACAAAGATGACGATCTACCGAATTTGCCAACCAAGAGCCGGCATATTCAGGATGGATGGATGGATAAACATATGGCATGCATCGCGCACAATGGGGCATGTGCTATGAGAAACGTATCGATATTAAAAGAATGGTGGTTAAAAAAAAGGAAGGAAGAAGATGAAGAGCTGTGCATGGAACATTATAACCGGCCAGGGGATGACACGCACATAGATGGACCTCCACCGAAAAAGAAAAATTGTTACATTTGTCTTAAAACACGAAACATTTAATATCATTTATTAATTTTGTTCATTACTATAAAATAATAAAATCTATTTAGTAAAAATATACTTTATGCGTCTTAATGTTGTTTTACCTAGAACGATTGTATGTGTAACGTTTGTGTTTCATATTCCAATGTAGGAGATACAAAAGGAATGATCTTCTATTTCAAAGACATGAGGGAGTAGGGCGAAATCCATGTTTACATGCAGACATTGATGTGCAATCTGGTACAGATAGAGAGAGCATCGTCGAGACAGACTTTTGGTCACGTTTTGCTTGGATGCCTCTTTGACGGCTTGCTGACGCGGTTAACATGAGGGGTAAGGTGAAATGTTTACAGGTAGACACGTGTCGATGTGCAATCTGATACAGATTGAGCGAGCATTGTCGAGACAGACTTTCGGTCACGTTGTTGCTTGGATGCGTATTTGATGGCTCGGTCACGAATTACATTCCGCGTGCCCGCCACCACCGCCCACCGCCGCCGCCGCCGCGCCGCGGAGAAAAGGGTTAATCGCGGTTAAAGCGCGTTATCGCCGCGGAGAAAAAGGGTTAATCGCGGTTAAAGCCCGTCTACGGCCGCGGTTAAAGCGCGTTCACGACGCGGACAAGCAGCTTCTCCGCAACCTATAAAGAGGTTGAATGATTAAATATATGGTTATTATATAGACGATATGCGTTTCGCAAAGCAGCCCCTGTCCATCCTTATTCTCGATTTAGACGAGAGGACAACACGCATGAACGATCGTCGGCGACGACACGGACTCCTCTTGCCGAATACGATACGTGGTATAATTTGCGGTCCATCGAACTGCGGTAAAACGAACGTCGTAATTAGTCTGATCGAGAGCCCGATCGATGTAAGATTCAATAACGTATATGTATACTCAAAGTCATTGCAACAACCAAAGTACAAATATCTCGAACGAATTTTGACAAACGTTCCTGAAATCGGATACTTTTCATTTTCAAATAATGCCGAAGTCGCACCACCGAACGAGGCGCTGCCCGATTCGGTGTTTATATTCGATGACGTTGCGTGCGACAAGCAAGACGTGATAAGAGAATGTTTCGCTATGGGTAGGCACTCGCGCGTGGACTGTTTTTATCTCTGTCAGACTTACGCGAGAATACCGAAACACCTAATTCGCGACAATGCCAACCTTTTGATCGTGTTCAAACAAGATGGCACGAATCTACACCACATTTATAATGATCATGTAAATACAGACATGTCGTACGAAAACTTTTGTAAATTGTGCGCACAGTGTTGGGAACAGAAATATGGTTTCGTAATAATCGACAAGGACAGCTCGATGGAACATGGCCGTTACAGAAAAGGATTTAACGAATTTGCCGTTTTCTGAAACATTTAGTCCATCGATAGAACGCTTAGCGAGTAGACGTCTTCTCTTTACAATGGATAATAGTAATATTAAAGAATCGAGTAATGTTGCGAATGCTATAGCTAAAACAAGCGATGCTATACGCAAAAAACGCAGAGCTCTCAAATCGGAGAGCATCGACGAAGAGAGAGTCATCGAAAAACGATTGAGACCCGTGGTAGAACCGCTGGAACGAATTATCGAGAATATATCAGCGGTATCGCCACATTCAGACACGATCGATATAAAATCCGAGTCGACATTCCCAACTTTGAATATTAAAGAACCGCAAAAATTGACGTCAACTCCTTTTCTTAACCCTCAAAGCGCACAAACTGCAAGAGCGCGCATTTATTCCGAACCTGGTACATCTTCGAGTGAACAGACGGTGGATGTGACGAAAGGTCGTGATGAATCGATACATGCCGTTGAAACGTACGGCGACAGCGACGAGAATCTTAATGTTTCTATGCAGCGAATTTTGGACAACCCTAGCGAAAACATACGTAGCCATTTCACGGAAAATTTAGGGCCGTTGGCAGCTAAATACATTCAATTACTCTTCACCGATCGTGAGAAGAAAATAGATGACGTGTATGGAGTATACGTACAACACAACAAATTAATGCTTGGAAGTTCAGTTTTCGACGTAAACAAAAACGACGATGTGATTATTAATGGGGTGAAGTACAGAGGAACAACTGGTTTGTACGAATTACTATTCATGAGAATGCCTGATGACACCTTGTTCAACGATGCTGATTTACACAAATACGCGGAAATATTAAAGTCGTCGAACGCTCATAGACGCAGCCATATCTCGTCGGGGCTTGTGAAAAGTAACAAGGGTTACAAGTATAAATATATCATTGCAAAATTGCTTAAGAACGAGCGGCGTGGAGGTAATCTGATACCGTTCGATATGGTGGCTAACGATAACGCGGTGGACTACGTGCACTGGAATGACCCAAACGAGCTCGTCGATAGATTACGTCTTCTCGTATCCTCGAAATCCGCAGGACATACGGGGCATGACAACGAGATCGTTTCTATAATCGAAGAACTTCGAGAAGCTGGGTTGATTATAAATTGATGCGTTCGTAAAGCATGATGTTAGTTTACAAACATGAAGAAGGTGAAGAACAATCATATCACGGGCGAGAAGCTACAGCTGGTCAACGAGTTGCACGCGCCGGCGAGACGTAACTTTAGACGTAGACGAGTCATTGTACGGGGTTACGATGATCTCTGGCAAGCGGATCTCGTAGAGATGCGACAGTATGCGCGAATCAACAATGGCCACAATTACATACTCACCGTCATCGATGTCTTATCTAAATACGCTTGGGCCGTAGCAGTGAAAGCGAAAAATGGAAAAAACGTTACGGATGCATTTTTAAACGTTTTGAATGATGGAAGAAAACCAAAAAATCTTCAAACGGATAAGGGAAAGGAATTTTATAATGCAGAATTCCGAAATCTTATGAAAGAATACGATATAAATCATTACTCTACGCACAGTGTAATGAAAGCATCGATAATAGAACGTTGGAATAGGACGTTGAAAAACGAAACGTGGAAAAAGTTCACGCTTAATGGAAGCTATGCGTGGACAACCGTCTTACCGACGCTGGTCTCAGATTATAACAATAGAAGGCATCGTACGATTAGAATGCGTCCCATCGACGTGACACCGGAACACGCGGACAGACTTTTATCGTCCGTATATTCTAACATAAAGATTGCAGCTCCGGCCAAGTACAAGGTCGGTGATCACGTGCGAGTTAGTAAATACAAAACCTTATTCGCAAAGGGTTATACACCGAATTGGACAACTGAAATTTTCACAATTATTAAAATTCAACGAACAAATCCTGTAACGTATCTGTTGCAAGATATGCAAAAACAACCGTTGGTTGGCGGGTTCTATGAATATGAGCTACAAAAAGTAAAAAATCACGATGTATACTTAGTGGAGAAGGTTCTACAACGAAGGGGAAATAAAGTTTTCGTCAAATGGTTGGGGTTTGATTCTACGCACAATTCATGGATAGGAGCGAACAATATTTTATAATCTATATTTAAAAATGTTTGTAATTATACAGATTATATGAATAAATAATTTTTCGGCTTTATTTTGTGTTTACTTTTATTACAGGGGAATGCTATTTTATAAATGAAGGGAGATTGGTCTAAGAATAAATTATATTGATAATTTTGAATACTTTTTAATACAATAAATGTAATACATAATACATAATACAATAATACAATTCGCTGGGAGGTGGAGGCTATAACAGACAAAATAAAACCCGCATTAGGTAAAATCTAATAAATTAAAAACATAAACGGACGGGCAACTCACATCAATCTCCTCCAACCGGCATCGGATTGCATTTATTGACCACTTAAATTTTCCGTGTATGGTAAACGTGGTGATACACATCAATATCTCCCCAAATAGGACCCTCATCTATTTCCTCTCCAAACAGCGCCCTCAAATCGAATAAACCTTCATGATTCGGATTCCAACCTTCGGTGAATCTTTTTATTGGCACTAATCCTAACCTTTCAGCTTTTAACAAACAACTAGTTAAAAATAAAAGTAACACACCAAGACAAGTAATCGTTAAAGACTACTTACAATACTGTTCAATAAGTGCCCTAAAGGCAAGTAGTTCAAGTCGTGGAACGGTAGCCATCGTAAACTGATTAATGCGAAATGAATAGCGGACTGAATACATCCAAACACTAGACTTTCAGCATCTCGCGAAATTGCAAATTTGCAAGAACTCCGAGTCGGGCACCTCTCTCTCTTTCTCTCATGAAATTGCACGGTTCGCAAAAACTTGAACGTTGCAAAGAATAACGATTGAATAATTTTATTTTCATATCGCATTAACGGTTTTGCAATTTTATTTTCATATTACATTAATGAAGTAGGGGGGAAGGGCAAATCGCAATATGACATAGCCTATGTCCATCTTAAAAGAATAATCAGTCCAATAGTGCAAATTTCATTAAAATCCGTGTAGCCATTTAAACGTGAAGAGGAACAAACGATCAGACATTTTCACTTTTATATATTAGTAGGGATAAGGGCAGGGAAATAGGGATAAGAATAAGGAAGTAGGGATAATAGTTGATTAAAATTCCCGGGCAGAGTCGGGTAACGCAGCTAGTACTATTATATATATAAAGAGACAGCGTTTGTATGTACAGAAAAATTTCAAAAACTACTTGCCCGATTGATACCAAATTTTAACAGTAGCTTCCATGCCTTCTCTGGAGTGACATGGGCTATATTATTTTAATAAACTATGGAAACTATCGCATTGAATTCTGCTTATTCGTGTGCGATCGTGGCAACGCATTAAGTAGTATGGGTCGCCGCTTTTCTACTGTTTCTGCAGGCAGCAATACCTACTTTTCTGAAATACTAGAGATTGATCACCAAAAAATAATACAACAATTATTACTTCAAATTCTTGAAGTTTTTATTTATGAGAGCGGGTGAAGCTGCGAATACATGAAGGCTTTGTATTTACTGACTCGCACGTGTTCGCTGGCCATGCATTTCCAAGTATCTTTATACGCATGCAGGGTTTCGAGTTCTTGCAAACCTTTTAATTTCATGCCGATTCCGAGTTGTTACAACATGTAAGATATCCGGCAGATTAATCTCAGATTGTGTTGGCGGTTTTCATTGTTAGAAATGGAGGGAGATGTTTCCCCTGTTTGCTTTATAAGCGTATCAGCGCAGCGTTTTCGTTATTCAAAATGAACTTCACAAACAACCAATTCCTTGCTCTGCAGGCGTTCATCGCCTCTCAGCGTAAGTAGTTTTTTCAATAATTACTTTTAGCGCGTAAATTTTATTTATTTTTAATTCGTTTTTGTTAACAGCCGCTACCTTAAGGAGTTTAGGATTTGTAAGGAAGAAAGACCTCCGAAATGTTCGACGGGAGCGGGCGGAGAGGCGACGGAACGCTGAAAAGATATGGGCGGACGCCGCATTCGATTTGCGGCAATTGTTCCGCGAGGAGCTTGATGTGAGTTACTTGCACGTTTTTGTTTTATTTGATTTTTTTACTATGTATTAATGTATGTTTTATTTTATCTGTTATAGCCGGATTGGTGATAGGAGGAAAAATTAAAAAACATATGAATAATAATAATAATAATAAAGTACAAGTATATCCAATATTAATGTAATTTATTTTTTGTCGCACCCTTTCCTATACTTCCTTTAATAAAATATATAGTAAAGATGAAATCAAAGTATTTTTTTTGCCACGCCCTTCCCCACGCATGGAAAACATTCCAAGATCAACAACAAATTATAAAAAATTAATTAGAAACACATTATGTAGTGGACCGAATTGTGAATCTAAACCATTCTCGAGTCAACTTGAACACACAAAAAAATTTCATCAAAATCGGTTCAGCCGTTTAGGAGGAGTTCAGTCACATACAGACACACAGAAGAAATATAAGGATATGAAGTATGATTATTGGGAAGGGTTGGGCAAAATAAATTACATTAATAACGATTATATACTTTTTTATTTTCATATTACATTAATGGAGTATGGGGAAGGGTGTGGTACAGAATAAATTACACTAATAACGGTTATAGATATTTATATTTTACGTTAAATAATATATATATAATAAGTAAAAACAAAAAAATATCAATGTAGGCGGCTACCACCAGTCCGGCTATAACAGATAAAATATACATTAATACGCAGTAAAAATCTAATAAATCAAAATAAAATCGGACAGGCAACTTACATCGATTTCTTCTCCGAACAAATATCGGAGGTCGAACAGATCGACCTCCGTCCAGGTAGCCGCCCACCGCGCTTCATACTCGCGCCGCCACTCCTGCCGCTCGCGGCACTTTGCGGGTAGTCGCGCGTCATCCTCCGCCGGCGCAATTTCAAAGATCGGCATTACTATGGCTGTTAAGACGAAAACAATTAGTTAAAAATAAATAAAATTTGGGTAATTGTTGAAGATTACTTACGATAATGTTTGACAATCGCCAAGAATGCTAAGGATTCCAACCTTGGGATCGTCATCGTTGAACAGAAAATAATGAATAAAACGAACACGCTTGGGTTTATAAAGCACTGTGAAAACATCTCCCTCCAAACTCTACGACCTGAGATAAGTAAAAACTCCAGTCTCTTTCTCTCTCTCATGAAGTTGCAACGTTTGCATGAACTCGAAACCCTACAGGCTTATAAAGATACTTGGAAATTAATATTTTTACTCGTGGAGCAAAGAATAAATTATGTTTTTAGGAATAATTATTTATTTTATAATGCCCCCAAGGCAATGTTCTTGTGGATTGTGGAATTATGAATCGTTTATCATCGTAAGGACTAAGCACCTTCTTTCTTCACATATAGAATATACATTGTGCAATTTTGAACGAATACATCTCTGTTCACGATGCACTTCTAAACGTTCATACAAGCAACGTATATAATCATCGAAGGAAATAGTTTTCCTAACTACGTTACTTTTGACACCCTTCACTTTTTTCGTGTCCCGTTTGCCCTCTACGCGCAAAGCATACATTTTCGACCGAAGTCCGACAAACTCAGTCATTATACACCCATTATTTTCATCCTTCATTAATCCCGGTACTTTTTTATTTACTCGTGGCATACTGTAAACATTGTCCTCGGTATAGTCGCTCGTGTCAAACCGATGTATATCGCGTTTCATTACATCGTATATGTCATCACATTCCAGTTCGTATATAAGACTGTCTGTGTCTGTGTATAATATTTTACAAAGATGTTTAAATTTCGGCCACATATAATCATGATGGAATTCGTACAAACATGTTTTTGATATATCCAGAATACACATACCAACATAAATGGGTTTTGCAAATTTAATTTCCAACTTTCGCATCTCTATTGCGACCAAATATTCCGAAAATATTGATCTGCTATGAAAATTTGGTTTTGATATCAGGGCCTCGGCCCCGTATCTACCATCCCATTTTGTAACTAATTTAACGTCTACATGATTTCTAACGTTCTCCATAGTTTTGCCAAAGACTGCATTATTCATTAATTTAAATAAATTCTTTTCAAAATCATTTTTAGCCGCAGTTCTAAGTTGCGTGTTTAAATGAATGTATTCGCGAAGCCATGGAGATTGTTTAAATTCTAAAACGCGATGAATTACAGAAACTTTTAAACCATGATTTAAGCTTGTTGAAGATTGCGGTAATGGATGATGTAACGTTGCTTATCCTGAACTGTAGCGAGTAGTTTCTCGTGTTTGGCATTAGGAGGCTTCTCGCGTATTGGACAAAAAGGTAAATCTGCATGCTTATCGTGTAATTCTAGCGGGTATTTCAAATCGACTTCCAAAATATATCCAATGTCCGAATTTTCGGATATCGCATGAATGTTAAAAGTTTTAATTTCATTATCGTCTAACCACTTAAACTCGCCGTAAGGTAGATACTGCGACATTGCCCATCCATACAAATTATTAACGTCGAAATAAACTAAATATCGCGATGGTTCTTCGGAATTGTATGAATCCATGTATTTATTATTGGCCTTTGCGTATCGATTAGAACATTGACTTAAACCACCACGTATGCCGCGCTCTATGAAAAGTAGCATATCGATATCCGTCAATAATTCTAATTCGATACGCGTGTGCTTCAGCATTGCATTCCACGTAAAACCGGGTAAAGTATAGTAATATGCAGGATCCAATTTGTAACTTCTCAAACAGCTGCCACGAAAATTTTCAAAAATGTCGGCCAATAATAAAACGTCTGTTTTTAGATATAAATCGCTGTATTCGCCAAGTGTTTTTATATTAAAACTGTGCCAGACTTTTATCGCGTGTTCATAATCCTGCTGTGAAACGGCACAGTCGCTTAGTTGATTATAAAATTTGTCACATGTCGGCAATGTCGTCTCGCTCAGTTTCATGTAATCGGTAACATAATCGTATGGAAAGATGCTTTTTCGTGTAAGCAAATCGAATCTTATCTCGTTCAAAAAATTAAATTGTGACCGTAAAATCGTCATATCGTCTTTCCCTAGATATGAACTCAATTTATCTAAACTTGAATTTAAAAATTTGAATGAATCTATAAATCGAAGCGAAATTTTGTAACGTTTTAGATTCGTTGAAAATGAAATATATTTTTCTTTTGTAATTGGCAAGACTGATGTCGAGCCTTCGATAATCGTTACCAATTCTTTTATTACAAAATGGGCATCGTATCCCGATAAGTTATGAAACACTATTGGTATAAAACGTTTATTTTTATAATTTAAATTACACCCCTGATGAGCAGGTCCTCGGTAACAACCAGTGAAATGGCAATGATCTCGAACTTTTGTTTCGTCGATGTCGAACGGTTTTTCGCAAATATAACAATGCGTTGCATTCATATAATTTTCTCTTTCATCACCCGTCAAATTTGTCATGGGCACAATCGTATTAAATAATGGTGCAATTTTTCTTACAAGGCTCTCAAGTTCATTCACGAACCATTCAGCACAGTCAGGACCCCGATACGCGCGATACTCGCACACCGATGCGTTGTATGAACAGTGAAAATAA
The DNA here is from genome assembly GCF_907164935.1 of Osmia bicornis bicornis. Classification (NCBI taxonomy): domain Eukaryota; kingdom Metazoa; phylum Arthropoda; class Insecta; order Hymenoptera; family Megachilidae; genus Osmia; species Osmia bicornis. The sequence goes on along the minus strand of NW_025791458.1, from coordinate 3,114,332 downwards.
TATCCCACACTGTATGCTTCGTGTTGCTGGTATGCATTGCAGTGTCCTTGATTGCTGTTAACCTTCTTAAGCATGCATTCGAAATCGGCGTACACGATGAATGGATGACGTTCTCGGTGACAAAAATTATCAAACTTATTATTTTATCTTCACTCGATGGTAGAATGATTGCGCAATCGTTCATCTTCATGCAGTCCTTCGTATGTTTCAATAACTTTTCTTCCGCATAAAAGTAGTGAAGGCATCTGCATATAAACAAAGTAACTGCATTAGTACAAAAAGAACAAACGCATACACTAAAATAGATCGTAATGGCATGATACAAACCTGTCACAAATATAAGTTTTACTCTTATGTGCACTCAGCTGGTTTGAAACAAGCCGGGAAAGATTTTTAATCCATGCAAAGTGACGCACATTACGGTTGGGCGTTTCAAGCATCAGCAGGTTAACGTGACGAAATCTTTTGTTGGTGGTGAGTTGGAGCGGAGCACACCTTTTCACATTCAAGTCCCAAAAATAAACGTTTATCGAAACATCGTTTTGGCGCTCAAATTTTGGTATTTGATTAAGGGTTATTGGAAATGCGATGCCCTCCAAATTTAAAACGGTGTCATAGTTGGGATACGATGATGGTCGATTTGCATTCACATGGACGGGATATAATGCTGCAACTATCGATCTGACAAAACACGTATCATCGTCAACTGTCACATTTACTACCGCTCTTTTGTCCTTGATTGTTTTTGGTATGTCTGTGTAACAACCAGCATGCATCGGATTGCATTTATTGATATTTAACATCAAATGCAGAATTTTCGATATTGCCCAACCACTGTCTCGTTCCTGAAATTATTCCATCAGTGTTAAAGTTGAGTTCATAACGTATTTGTCATACCAATCGTTCAAGTTTGATGTAGAAAATAATTGTTTATTTCTTACACTGAAACTTTTCACATCAGTTTTATTATTAGCGGTAAACTCCCCATACAACACCGTATTCACTTTTATGCATGAATGATTTAGGAAAACTTCCGCTAGACGTTGGAATACTATTTTTCTAGCATCTTCCAAAAAGTTTCGTCGTTCAATATGCTCGGTGTTGATTATAATTCCTGTAGTTATTCGGTTATGGAAAGCTGATTCTACATTCTCCCAGATAAGAGATGATGATGCACGTGATTCAGCATCTGTTCTCCTTTGACCTTCGCCTATTTTTACAGATCCGTGTAACTCTGCTCTTAACGATTTAAATCTCGCTATCCTGGCTGTTAAACTATTTTTCAAACCAGTTGATAAGTCCTTTTCGAGTTGCAATCGCTCTATCATTAAATCAATGCATTGATTGCATTGCACCAGACATGCGTTTCGGTCGTCGTTACTACTTATGACTGTGTTACGTCCCTAGTTATAACCCATTTTCGTCTTTCGCCATTCCAAAGAGGTCTTGCTCTGGAATCCGCAAACCATCAGCGTTTTCTCGCTTAGCGACGACCGCGATACGAAATCGAGGAACTTGCGGAATGCGATGGCGAAAACCCTTTGCTTGCAGGTTTTCGCAAGCAAAGAGCGTGACCTACTCCCCTTTCGGGAGTATAAGTTATCGGTGCAACGCAAGTACGCCAGTTCCGTGATAGCGTAAAGCAAGGACCGAAGTTCTGTCCGTTCTCGACCCGCAGTAGATCCGCGTTCAAGGCTACTCGAAACCAGGAAGATCATCAACGACGTGCTCGGCCGACGGTTCAACACGAGTGTATCGCCGCAATCTGAGATAGCAGATTCATAATTGGACCAAGTCCAGGAGTGCACCCGTGTGCTGTGCAGGACCACCACCAACCGCTTGCATCTCCAAGGTCGAGTCGTAGCCACGCGCCGCGAGTCTAGTGTAACGTTACTAACCGCGAACATAGCGTAAAACGAGACCTCTCGAGTGAATGAACTGTGAGTGAATACAAGAACGAACGAGTGACGTACAACACCTGAAGTCACCGAAGGGTATGTAACGACAAACGAGAATATATATATATTGAAAACCCATACACGTATCGACAATTACTAAACGCCCTATCCTGCATCCTTTATTATCCGCAAGGAAGGTCAAGGTACGCTTTAGCGTTTAAATCGGCAGAACCCAAAGATCAGAGTAACAGAGTAAGAACCACCCGTCAGGTGGGACGTAACAACTGCAATACGTTGTGTCAAAAGTTGTTCTATACAAGCAAGTTCGTTTAGTAATATTGCCTTTTGACCACTAGGATGATCATTGTCACGATACAATATCCTACGCAAGGCGTCGATTCTTTCTTTGTATGCTTCTATATCTCGCCATCCTTCGACTGATAAATCGTCTCCCATTTGTAATCGTTCGTCTATCAATTCGATGCACTGGTCACATTGCATCAAGCAATCACAACGCTCATCTTCAGTATTGATGTTTATCGCCCGCTGCGCCAATAATTCGGTGATGCGTTCGAGTTCTTGCAGTAACATGGCCTCCATTTCTCTTTTCCACAAACGCGTTAAGTAGCCTTGCACTTCTAATTGTCAAACTACATATGACACACATTGCAAAATTTTCTCCCATTTTATTAAAGTGGCTGTCATTGACGAAAGTGTTTAATTGCTGTTCACTCTGCAGCGTCAACAAAAAACCGCATTTCCAAGACGTAGAAAAATTCGTTCAAGGTCATGAGCAAAACCTCTACCTTCTATAGTCGCGAATTGCAGCGTCAGATTTGCTGCGCCAACAAAAAATCTCATTTTCAAGACGTAGAAAAGTGGCTGGGGCCTTGTGTCGTCTTCCGATAAGACAAAAATAGTTCAAGGTCATGGAGGGAGAGGGGGGGGATCATATTTTTGCTGATGGTGTCAACTTTCAGTTCACGGTCGGGGGGGGGGGATATTTCTCCTGTGGGGATAGCTATGGGGTGGGGGTTGTCATAGGGTGGGTATTTCTGCTGAGGGGGTGGTTATAGGGCGGGGGTTGTCATAGGGTGGGTATTTCTGCTGAGGGGGTGGTTATAGGGCGGGGGTTGTCATAGGGTGGGTATTTCTGCTGAGGGGGTGGTTATAGGGCGGGGGTTGTCACAGGGTGGTTATTTCTGCTGAGGGCGGTGGTTATGGGGCGGGGGAGGGAGAGGGGGGGAATCATATTTCTGCTGACGGTGGTGTCAAATTTCAGTTGAAGGTCATAGGGTGGGGAGAGGGGTGGATGTTGTCGGGGTGGGGGGTATCATATTTCTGCTGACGGTGTGGTGTCAAATTACAAAAAATGCTGACGCCAGTGATTTAGAATCCGCATAGAACAACTACTTGCTGGATTATGATTATTGTATTAAAATCATTTCTAATAATTCTGTACAGCTTTCCGAGTTCATTTTGTGATTTATGTGGCAAATTGGAGTTCTTCTATCTGCTTTGAACGGTGCCCATATCATTAAGGAACCACCGCCGAAATTACGACTCATTGCCACGCTTTTCTCATTCTTCAGATCGTGCCAATAATATTTACAGCCATCTGGGCCGTCCAAATTAAACTTTTTCTCATCTGAAAATGAGCAGATGACAAATTCCCATTCTTTGCTCCAACACATGTGTGCCTGTGCGAATTCAAGACGGGGCTGTTTATGTGCATCTTTAAGGCCTCGTTTACGTTGCATTTTTGTCCAGTCCCGTTGTTACTGGGAGGTCTAATTCGACACGTAGTTGTGCTGCATTTTTCTTTTCCTTGGCCGCAGACCTCATTAATAATGATCGTTGTCTGTTCGACAATTTTTTATTACCACCTTTAAATTGATTTTTTCCATAACTTTCACGTAAATTCACGTAGTTATTAATTACTGTATATGATCGGTTAATTTTTTTTGCGATCATGCGATTAGAACAGCCCATATCCTTATAAGCATCGATCGATACCTTTTCTTTCCTTGTTAATACTGTTCCTCTCGGCATTTCGATGCACGTGAATTAAATTATTAAAAATACAATTTCTATGAATTCTAAAACTAGTACTTTCAGAATATTTGTATTTTTCAGCAGTTATCCGCTTCGAATGCAAATAAAAACTAACTGACTTTATAGAAACTTGGAACTTGTTTCCTGCTTAACGCAGACAACAATAAAAACAAAAGAGGAATATAAACATACCACAGCAACCAGTACATTTTCTGCATCCGAATGTCAACAAAACATAACAATAGATACGATAAAGCAACAAACTTGGTAGCATTTTTGAAATATCTATAGAAATGTAGGTGACATTATAGAAATTTCGGCTACTGTATATACATATACACACAAGGCATTCTATTGAACGCAAAATGCTGTCGAAAATTTATGTAGCTTTAAGATAACTATTTTCTCAAATATCACGAAAACTAAAAGAGTCCGACTATCATTCATTGTTTAGAATGGCGACCTTGACAACATATTTCAAGGTGATCGAAATCGGAGGTGGTTCCCTTATTCTAAATATTTACCAAAATCTCGCTGAATCGCAGTATCGCCATCACTTCAAAAATGTGTGCGTTGTCTTGACTTTCATGCCTTTATACCTATGTCGCTCACGTTCGTTCTCTCATTCGCTCTTTCTCTCTTACTCGACATACTTTCTTTGTTTCCTCGCATCGATACTTCGCATTCGCGCTATCGCACTCGCACCTGTCTAACGACAATAGACGATGGTTTGTTTACTTCGCGGTGTTTTTGGAGACGCGCTCGAACCTGTAACGTCCCAGAGTGGATACGTCACTGCACCGACGTACTGTACGCGTCTACTAAGTTGAGACTCCTAAAGGCGGAATTTCCTATGTGCGTCGGTCGCATGCGTCTGCGTTCGGCGGATGTGCTTATTCAATTTTTCTCTACTGAATGCATGCGTCTTAAAAGAATATAGCTGCAAGTCATTAGAAAAAATCGAACAAGCACGACCGCTGAAGCAGACGCATGCGATCGACGCACATAGGAAATCCCGCCTTACAGCCGAGTATCCACTTGTATCAAACACCCACATTGTATCACCGTTCTGAACCCGTGTGAAGATGCAGGCGTTGCCTCGTTGCATGCCACAGCGTGCTACGACCCGGACAATATTTCTTCGTTTCTCGAAAGAAACTCCTGTAGGCGAGGAGTTTCGGTTTGCTGCGTGCTGTTTCTTTATTGTAGGAGTCCGTCGCTTACAATTAGTACTGTACAATTTTTATTACATTTGCAAGTTAATGGAGAAATTTTGGGAATCGGTTTATAACTTAGGGAAATAAACCGATTCCCAAAATTCCTCCTTTAACTTGCAAATGTAATAAAAGTTGTACAGTACTAATTGTAAAATTCCTCCTTTAACTTGCAGATGTAATAAAAATAATCTCTCTGGTGCCGTCGAATAGAATGTTTTTGAAAATAATGTAATTTTAATATTCTGAAGTTTTAAAAAATTACAAATGTTAAAAACGAACAACACATGCGTATTCGCGCGCATAGAAACTACCAATAATTGTACTTTTTTATTTTTGGTTCTTTTTTTTTGTTTAGAAGACACAGTTCAGAAATAGCAAACACTATTACAGTAAAACCTGGATAAATGCAACGAAAGAAGGTAATTATTGAGATTAGGTTACACCTCACCGATTTTCATGAAATTTAAATATGTTGTAAAACTCTACATTTTGAACAACTTTTTCCTATACATATAACCGCCGCTCGGCCTTAGTTTTCGAGATATTTTCGAAAAACTTTTGAAACAAACACATTGAATTCTGGCCATCCGTGTGTGTCAGTGACAACGTACGCATTAGTATGGGATCGCCGCTTTTCTACTGTTTTTGCAGGCAGCAGTACAGCGACCGACATCAATATATATATATATGTTACAGTGAAACACCGAAATCTGGAGAACGTCGACTTTCACCGGTGAATGTCAACATTCACATAGTCGCTTGGTGTATGTCCGAAATATTTGCTAAATACCCTTATTTCTGACTTACACCAAGTTCCAGCCGCGTATTGCTTTTCAATTTAAAAAAAAAAAAATGAGCAATGCCTGAAAGCCGGAAATATAACATCCAACCTTCACCAATTTCACAATTTCTTCGAGATTCGTGTATAATATTCGATCTTTCACCGACATATTTGGTATCTGTTGACATTCACCGGTGAAAGTCGACATTCTCCAATTTCGGTCATTCACGGTAACATATACATATATTACGGGTATATATACATATATTACATATGGGTGGCCTTAAAAATCAAATTTAATTAATTTTCATGATTTTGAAACTCAGTATGTGTGTCTGGTCGCCTGATGGCGACCAGAATATCACTTTACCCTAACCTAACTTAATTCACTGATTAGGTAGAGTAGATTGGGTTAGGTTAGGTTATATTAAATTCTCAGCTGCCATAATAGCTACGATACATTGAAATCATGAATGCAGAAGTACACAAGGTATATATTGGTCATTGGTCGCCGTGCTGTTGCCTGCAGAAACAGTAGAAAAGCGGCGATCCCATACTAATGCGTACGTTGTCACGGACGCACACGGATGGCCAGAATTCAATGTGTTAGTTTCGACAGTTTGACAAAATGTTGAGTTTTACAATATATTTAAATTTCATCAAAATCGGTGAGGTGTAACCTAATCTCAATAATTACCCGAAAGAATGCTTGGATAAGTGCAACATCGCTATCCCCTCCACTTGGGGGGATCCCCCTAGGCGAACCGAGTCGCTCGACGAAGAAACCGTGTAATATGATCCGACCGTGTCGGCTGAATACAAAACATGTGTACGGATGCAGAATCGACACCTCGCTTGGATAAATGCAACATTAAATGCCCAGAATCGACACCTCGCTTGAATAAATGCAACATTAAATGCCCAGAATCGACACCTCGCCTGGATAAATGAAACCTTTGAAACCAGAGCCGACACCGCGACTGGTTTTAATTTCGATCTCTCTTGTTTTTCGCCAACTTTTAACATCAATTTTAGCAAGTAATTATAATTCAAACTATATCGTGTTTGGTATGATTTTAATCCGAAAAATGTCACCAATAGTAAAAGTTTCAGTAAAGAAAAATTCAAAAATAAAAAAGTTTTATAGTTGAATTAGTATTAGTCACACCGATACGTTTCGGCTCTTTCCTTTGATCATCGGACCTCTCCTCTTTCCGCCACTGTCTGTCCCTTTCTACGTTCACGCTTGGCTGGTCGTCGCGTGTAACCCGAGATTCGACACCTCGCTTACATAAATGCAACCACTGGGTCCTAATCTCGGTTGCATTTATCCAGGTTTTACTGATAAGTATATCGTATTTGGTATCATTTTAATCAGAAAAACGTCACGAATATCTTGATAAAAGTTTTATAAGAAAAAAAATGAAAAATAACAAAGTTCAGTTGTTGCATTAGTATTATCTCACTGACATATCCGATCCCAGATCATATTATCTCGTGTCTCAAGTGTCATGTTTCCACTTGACATAGCATTTCGGGCCTTCGCCTGGGTATGTTGTTTTTACGTTTCAAGTGGTCTCCGAACCTATCCTTTGAACGGCAAGAAACCGACAATTTACGGATCGACCCGTTCCTTCACCTCCGTATCACAGACCAGTAGAACTTTCGATACTCGGCAACGGAAAAATCTCTGGAAAATTAACATTATCCTTTTTCAATAATCACACAGGTGATTATTAACATTGCTCTTTTATGTACAGCGTAGCACCGATGATAATAATTGATCTGTTTAAATATATTTAGACGATAAAATTTGTCTAAATTAAATTAGATTAAATTCATAAATAATTTCGATTTTGAAATGAATCCAATAATACCGCAAGATTTCAAACAAATTGAAATGTTAATTTATTGAACTTGAAATCCAAGTGCCGGCACGAAACGCTATGTCAAGTGCAAACGCATGAACCTTTCCTTCGATGCAACGACAAAGAATCGACTTTTTCGGATGGGTCCGTTGCCTCAGTTCCTTTGGAACAGCACGCAACAAAACGAAATTCCTCGCCTGTAGTGGCCCAGTCCTATTGCCGAACCGTTTCTATCAAGAAATGGAGAAATGTTTCCCGAGCCACAGCACGCCGTGGCATGCAACGAGGCAACGCCTGCCTCTTCAAAAAGGTTCGGAACGGTGATACGATACAGGCGTTTGATACAAGTGGATACTCGGCTTAAGGAATCGGGTCTGATTGGTCGGAGCTAGATGGGCCAGGCTAGGCACGCACACTTATACAGTTGAGTCACACGCATTCTCGCTATTCGCTTTCTAGGTTACAACTACTAGTAAAAATGAAGTGTGTCGCGTGACAGAGAAAAAGAACGGTACGCGTCGAAATGAAGTGAGACGAAGCGAAGCAGCTCTTGCATTGGCGTAGATGTTGGCTCTTGTAGACGTTAGCTGTTGGATAGAAGTTGAAAATTTTAAATCATCGCTGAGTGTCTACCTATTAACATATTAACATCATATTTTAGTAATTAATATAAAACATTAACATTAACATTAATGATGAAATAACTTTCACATTTTCTTACTTTATAAGTCTTCCACAATATTGTTGTTGTTATTTCTAACTGCTCTTGCCGTTCCTCTTGCCGTTCCTCTTGCTGTTCCTCTTGCCGTTCCTCTTGCTTTCCCTTGCTACATGTGAATACATTGTAATTATATATTTTATCTTACATAAATGCAAATACTTTATTCAATACGGAACGAACTAATTTTTAAATTATTTTACCTTATTAATCTTGAACACTGCTGCTGCTGTTGCTGTTGCTATCGCTATCACTGCTATCACTGCTGCAACTGCTAGCGTTCATTGGACGTGCATCAGCAATTTCCTCCATTATATTCTCCATGGCGTTATCTCTTTCGACGTATTGTTCTTCATATAATCCCCCTCTAAGTCAATACAGCATTGCAAGCGATTATAAAACTTATCGAAACATGTCTGGTACTCGTGGGCCGGAATAGCTTTGAGGATGTCGGTCGAAGCCTTCTGGATGGTAGGAATCGTACTGTAGGTGTTCCCCTTCATCGCTAATTTAAGTTTGAGAAATAACCAGAAGTCGCACGACGCTAGATCAGGCGAGTATGGCGGGTGGTTGAGCGTTATGATGCTTTTTTTGCCCAAAAACTCGCGTACAATTATGGCTTTGTGCGACGGCGTATTGTCATGCAACAAAAGCCAACTGCCAAGTTCCTTGTACTCCGGTCGAACACGATGAATTCTGTCCCACAATCTCTTCAGAACACCCAAATAATATTAAGCATTCACAGTCCGACCTTCTGGAACGAATTCCTTATAGATAATGCCTTTGGAATCGAAAAAGACGGTGAGCATCGTCTTGATTCGACTCTTCTGCATCCGCACTTTCTTCTCTTTCGGCTCATCTGATGACTTCCATGTCGCGCTCTGCCTTTTGGTGAGTGGCTCGTATTGGAAGCACCATGTTTCATCGCCAGTTACGATAGATGACATGAATGCAGGGTCTTTTTCTTTGACAGATTTCATGTCCTTGCAATAACTCACTATCATGTCTTTTTACTCCTCCGAGAGAGAATGTGGAACAAATCGCGCGCAGATCTTTTTCTTTCCCAAATCCTCGGTCAGAATGCGATGGATTACACTCTTAGGAATGTCAGTCATCCCTTCAATAAGTCTCGTGGACACACAACGGTCAGAGCGCAGAATTTGGTTGACTTTTTCAATGTTCTTTCCATTCCTCGAGGTTCTCGGCTTCGGTGAACGTTCATCGTCTCCAAGGTCTTCACGACCATCACGAAATCTAGCAAACCAACGGAATACTTGTGCACGGGATAGACACTGGTCACTGTAAACGTTTTTCATCGATTCGAATGTTTCTTGAGCAGTTTTGTCCAACTTAAAACAAAACTTGATATTCGCTCTTTGTTCCATAGCGATTTTACGACAAACTGACGCAGTGGACGTTTGGTTATAATGTCGTAACTATTGACAGAACAATGGAAGCGCTACAAAATTCGGTGTGAAGATAGATGAAAGATGTATCTACAAAGATCAATAGATGAATCAGAGATATCGTTGCAATCGGCTATTAATTTAAACCAGTCTCATCGGAAACGGGACAGACTGTGTATCTCTTGCAAGATATGCAAAAACAACCGTTGGTCGGCGGGTTCTACGAATATGAGCTACAAAAAGTAAAAAATCACAATGTATACTTACAATTAGTGGAGAAGGTTCTACAACGAAAGGGAAATAAAGTTTTCGTCAAATGATTGGGGTTTGATTCTACGCACAATTCATGGATAGGGGCGAACAATATTTGATAATCTATATTTAAAAATGTTTGTAATTATACAGATTATATGAATAAATAATTTTTCTTATTTACTTTACTTCTATTTTCGTGTTTACTTTTATTACGGGGGAATGTTATTTTATAAATGAAAGGAGGTTGGTCTAAGAATAAATTATATTGATAATTTTGAATATTTTTTAATACAATAAATATAATACATAATACAATAATACAAGAAAGATAATATTTGATACATTGTTACGCCCCGGCGGAAAATTTGAAACTTATCCGCCTTGCGTCCCTTATCAAGTCCTTTTGGGGTTCCGAGGATTTCTCATGTAAGGGTCGTGAGGTGGGTGTTTGTTTCACTTTTCCGCCAATCTTTTCATTCCTCCTCTACCTTGTACATACTTGGCAAGCCTTTCGAGGTTCCGAGGATTTCTCATGCAGGGGTGTACAAGGAAGAGTTTGAATTTAATTCTTTCTATTTTTACTTCTTCTATCGCTTTCCCTTCTTGCAATAGTTTACGTGACCCTCTTTGAAACTATCGTCGCCAACTATAGTAAGACAATACAGGTTAATATCGGATAGTGCACAAAAACTCGCGTCTAGCTCGAAAGAGAGAGAGAGAGCCGTTAGCACAACACCAGCGCTTCGCAGTTATCCAGTGCTTCGCATTCCGGGAATTTCCCTTGGTAACTGCGTAGAAATGGGAAAACCATAATAACTTCTTTGTTAAGAAAACTCTTTCCCTCTCATTTGCACAAAGCGTCAGTCGGTCCAACCAGGATCATTATTACCTGATCGAATGATAGTGTGAAAAGAATGGATGGATGAATATGAATTTAAACGATGAAACTAAAATAAATGAGAACCCTTACAAAGCCTAACGTCGCGAACGTTCGACCGCCGTTCGAAAATCAAGGGTCGTTTAAAGCAATAAACACTATTGTATTCGAAATTCTAAGAACTGCCTAGTGTAACGACCCAGAGTGAGTACGTCACTGCACCGACTTGTAGGGAGAGCGGTTCCCTTAGAAGGCGACTCGTATTCTGTGTTATAGGGATTATAGGTTCGTGTGGTTTGCGGTTAAGGAGTGAAATCCAAACACTAATGTGCTAGAAACCGAATGAAAATATGTTTATTCAAAAATAAAAGGTAAGTGAATTGAAATATAATATAAAAGAAAATCGCTAGTATCACAATAAGTGCGGCTAGAAATTGGAATACAATAAGAAATTATAATTAGTTCGCCCTAGATTGGGAATACAATAAGAAATATGTAATTAGTAATTAATATACGTAAGTAGAAATTAATAATAAGTAATTAATTGTAATAATTAGTTATAATCGATAGCGCTAACGCGAATGCGGCGTGGTCTTCTTATACAGTCAATACTCTGTTTGATTTTTCAATAATGATTATGGAAACTAAATTCCAGAGGTTTGTGCTAGACTACTAGAATCCAGTTAACCCTTCCTATGGGTCGCAATCGGTTTCTGGTTGTACCAGAGCTGTGTTAATCGCAGGCCGTTCAAGGAGCTCCGCTCCTCGCTAGCTCTTTACACTTAAATGTAGGCTTAGCGTAACACCTGTGTAACACGTTGCGAACCGTGGATAGGAGGTCCACTGATCTGCGGTACTGCACGCCACCAGTGGAAGAGTAGGAAATAGCTGTAACTCGCGCTCTATCGCTGCCTAAACAGTTCAGCGCAAGCTTTTCTCTACTGTTCAGAGTATTGTCTGCTTCGGACCGAGGCCTGAGAAGATCTGATTCTAAACTGTGCGGAACGCCTCTATTTATACTCAGATCTTGCTGAGTCGGCACTTTTTTTCCGCATAGAGTTCTTGGGGTAGCTGGGTTTTTCCCATCACGTGGTGGTCCAGCATCCCCACTCTAGAATTCCACCCCACTATGTGTTCACTGGGGTTGCGCTGGCGCGTGCGCGGTTAGACGTCGATAATTTATCGGTAAACTGTTTTACCGTCTGACTTATCGACTAAACTTTTATCGATGAATTCAACAGACTCGGTTATCGACGAAAATGAACATGTTTATTACTAAAATTTTATACATTAAATATTAACAATAAAAATTAAATAAAATACTCTGTATGGAATATAATAAAAAAAAATAAAATAAAAATGTATTGTTTTCTTTTATGGGGTCGTTACACTAGCGACAACGGCGAATTTTGAACAAAGGAATGTTCTTGTAGAAATGTCTAAATTCATCGCTAACGAAATGTCGATTCCACAGAAATAATTATGCGAAAGATTGTAGATGAATGCATAATCGGCATTGCGACTATCGTAAATGCATCGTCCGGTTTTACGCTAAAAGATCTTTGTTATTAATCAGGAAAGTAAATAATTCTGATCCTGTTAAGGGAAATATACGGATGACGGCTTCATCTGTTAATTTATACATTTTAATTCCGTTTTGGATTCCAATCAAATCAATAGTATTCATTTAATAATAATAGTTCATCATTTTGATAATCAAACTAAATCAATAGCTGTATTTAGAAGTTATACGCATAAAGGAAATACTGCGTAGTTTCTAGAAAACCGTTGAAACTATCATGGCGACGAAGTAGAAAGAAAAGGAACACCAAAGAAAGGGGATGAAGGATCTTCGTCTAGCTCGCGCGTCTTAGCCAATCACCGGGCACGCGACACTACCGAGCACGTGCCACGATTCGTCAATCCGTCCCCTCCAAGGACGATGATCGCGCGACGGGCCCTTCGCCCGTCGATCTCGCGCAAAATTTGACACTCTTGATCGATCAATCGTCGAGGTACGTGATCGGGAGCCCGTGTGTCCGAGAGACAGAGTTATTCGGAAGTTCGCGATATTTTCTGTGCGGTAAAGTCCTCCGCGTAGAGAGGTAGAGTGCTGTGCGAGTTAAAATAATCAGAATTCGGAATAAGGACTCATAGACGCGCACGTTAAACCTTCCTACTACCTAAATCTCTATCTTTTCTTTCTCGTTTTAAATCGTTTGCTCGCGTTAGAATTTCGTATTAACTTCACTTCGGGTAATTAAATATTTATATATTCTTTTTCCGTTCGTATTCGTTTGTCTCTCGTCGACGTACTCGTTCGTATAATTCATTATCGTCGCGACAAGTGCAGTGATCGCAAATCTTACCGTTCTTTGGTGTTCCAGAATAACCAGCGAATACAGAGAAATCTACAAGCGAATATATTATCTTGTAATAATTAAACAGCGTTTCGGTAAGTCGATCCTTTTACCATTTTTGAACACGACTACTATCAATTGGCAAAACGGGCGATCTGTCCAGCCCTTCGGGGTTCCGAGAATTCTCCGGTCAGATCGTTCCATCGTAAGAGGTATCGATTAATACGTTCAACTATTATCGTGTTACGATTTCGTTTTCCATAATTTATTTCCTATTACATAAAAGGGACACCTTAGTCCAGCCCTTTCGAGGGTGCCGAGAGTATCTCCGGCTGGGGCGTACCCTCACGGCGGAAATACGCCAATTTCGAACTAATCCAAAGGAAAACGAGGTTGGAACAATCATTTCCCGCGGCCGTTAAAAATCGTAAACCTTCAAGTGTGATCTCAGCGCGTGCATATCATTATATTTTTGTTACTTTTACGAATCATCTTTAGCCTTGTTAACCAATACGTATGAACTGGTATTTTCAATAACGAGTTTCAAAATTAATAACATCTTCAATTTTTGGCATTTCATATTCTGTTAATTTCTTGATTCTTATTCATAATTAAACCAGTTTCACCAGTTAAACAGTTTCAAATTTATTTCAACACACCACACACACTTTTCAGTTATATACGCCTACCATCCTATACAGATTCAAGGAGGGACCCGTACGGGACCTAAAGCGTGAACGAACCCAAACGAAAGATTGAAAAGTTAAATTCTAAATTCTAACCTCTTAATAATTGTCTTTCGTCCTTTAATTTGTCGAGAGCGTTAACCCGCTCAAGACTGGTGGCAGCGATACCTACCATCGTGCTCAGAATAGGGTAGAAAGAATAGGGAATTGCCTTTCAATCTTCTAATTGAAACAGCAACCTGTCTTTTTCTTTTCCTATTATCCTTTTACGTTGCGCCGTCGCACGCGCAACGTAACAACATAATATACAATTTGCCGGGAGGTGGAGGCTATAACAGACAAAATAAAATTCGCATTAAGTAAAATCTAATAAATTAAAAACATAAACGGACGGGCAACTCACATCAATCTCCTCCAACCGGCATCGGACTGCATTTATTGACCACTTAAATTTTCCGTGTATGGTAGACATGGTGATACACATCAATATCTCCCCAAATAGGGCCATCATCTATTTCCTCTCCAAACAGAGCCCTCAAATCGAATAAGCCTTCATGATTCGGATTCCAACCTTCATCCCACACCAACATCAGGCTGTAACGATGGTCCGATCGCTTACGGCGCACTTCGATGAATCTTTTTATTGGCACTAATCCTAACCTTTCAGCTTTTAACAAACAACTAGTTAAAAATAAAATTAACACGCCAAGAGTAATCGTTGAAGACTACTTACAATACTGTTCAATAAGTGCCTTAAAGGCAAGTAGTTCAAGTCGCGGAAAGGTAGCCATCGTAAACTGAATAACGCGAAATGAGCAGCGGATAACGAAACGAATAGTGGATAATGAAAACGCATCGGTTTATAAAGCACCGAGAAAATATCCCCCCCAATCCTAATACACCCAAACACTATGTTTTCAGCACGCGTTCGCGGTAGAGGTTGCCGTTGTTTGACGTGGATTCCACCACCGGAAGATGCGCACTTTCTTACTACTTTCTATGGCAGCAAGGAGAATAATTTATACTGAGATTTTAAGGTAAAATCATGAACATATGATGTATTTCTGAAAGTTCTCATACAAGTGTTGATGTGTGTGAATTTTAAGAATACTGAAGAAGCGAAGCGATCAGATCTAAGGATTCACAACAACTGAACTCGAGTCTCGAAGTCTCTTTCCAAGTTTTTAGTTCTCCCTCTCCTGAGTCTTATTAACGGTCCGCAAGGAGCCGCAGAGAGGTAGTCCCACGAGGGAGGTGTAACGAAAAGTGGCCAATTAGCAAACGTTTGGAGTTTGACTAATGGCCATAGGCTGAATGGTTAGCAAATCACCTCGTTGGACATTTCCCATGTAGGCTGGCCGAAAACCCATCGGCTGCGATGCACGTGGGAGTCGTATAGTTAGATAGGATCTGTTGTACCCCAGATGCGAGCGACTGGTGGCTCAGGTGTAGGCTGTGTGCCAGAAGCGTGCGACTGGTGGCTCAGGTGTAGGCTGTGTGCCAGAAGCGTGCGACTGTTGGCTCAGGTATAGGCTGTTTGCCAGATGCGAGCGACTGAGGGCTCAGGTATAAGCTGTGTGCCAGAAACGAGCGACTGTTGGCTCAGGTATAGGCTGTCTGCCAGATGCGAGCGACTGAGGGCTCAGGTATATGCTGTGTGTACAGATGCGAGCGACTGAGGGCTCTACTGGTCCGGATGACTGTTGGTACCTGGAATCGACAACTTGACTGCCCAAACATATGCATCGCAGGGGTTCCGTTTAAGACACGGAAGAGGAAGTTCGAATTAAAGTACAGTGAATGGTAAAACCTCGTAAAAGATTGTAAACTGCTCGTCGCGAGCATTTATGGACAATGTGCATGCCAAATAAACGTTCTGAGTTTACAGGGCTTTGTCCCTTAGACGTTCTGTTTTCTGCTTCGGAACTTTCTAAGCTTCGGGTGGTAATTTCTTTAATACGTGACAAATTACCACTCCGGCCAGCTTAGGGGAAGTTTAAGAAACATGGTTATATAACTGATCGTGCTTCTAAATTGGTGTAATAACTGTTAGCTGTTAGGAATTTGAATCCTTACAGGGTGAAACTACCAGAGCAAAAAGTAGGTTGTGAATTTCAAAGAGTTTATTGCTGTCGATGGTAAAGTTCGTACTATTGTCGGAATATTAATATTACTGCTTTATCTGCGAACTATACAATGCCGCGAAACATCCTCCTCCCGTTGAGAGGGCACCGATCAAATATTAAAATGTGTGGGTGAATGTCTGAGTGTCTGTGATGTGATATGTTTGATGAACCGTGCATTCAGTGTTTCATCTCATCTTGGTCTACCTGGTTGGGCAGTGGAACGAGTCGCCTTACGTTCCGATCCAGCGTCGTCGTGGAGGTTCTGACTGTGACCGTTCGAATGATACCGTCAGAGCCTGGGTGACTCTGCCGAGAGGCCAATGCAAAGGTGGGACGTTATCCTCCCTGAGTAGGACGATTGAGTCCCTTTTTATTGGATGTTCCCCTTTTGTCCATTTAGTGCGAGTGGTCAGTTCATTGAGATACTCTCGATGCCATCTTTTCCAAAAGTGCTGCTTTACCTTTTGAACATGTTGCCAGCTGGACAGGCGGTTCGATGGAACCTCTCTGAAATCTCGCTCACGCAAACTTGTCAGAGAATCCTCGATCAGGAAGTGACCGGGAGTGAGAACTAGAAGGTCATTTGGGTCTGAAGAAATTGGTGTGAGTGGGTGAGAATTAAGGATGGATTCTATTTCAATGATGAAGGTGTTGAAATTTTCAAAGGAAAACAATTCTGTGCCTGCAACTCGTTTCAAATGGTGTTTGAAAGACTTTACTGCAGTGTCCCAAAGTACTCCAAAGTGGAGCGTCAACGAAGGGATGAAGCTCCAATTGATGGAGCGTTCTGCAAGGAAGGTGGTGACCTTCTCGCGATGCTCGTCAGAAAGCAGCAGTGAGCGCAGTTCGTGTAACTGAGTGTTTGCTCCAACGAAATTGGAACCGTTGTCCGAATACAGGTCCGTGCAAAACCCTCTTCTGGCGATGAATCGTCTGAGGGCTGCCAGGAAAGCTTCGGTTGTTAACTCGCTGACGAGTTCCAAATGCACTGCTTTCACGGCGAGGCATACAGAGACTGCCACATACACCTTGACCTTACTGCGGTTTCGGTGTTTTCGCTCCTTAATGAAGAATGGGCCGCAGTAGTCGACCCCAACGCTGGTGAAGGGTCGAGACTTCGTGACCCCGGCTGCAGGTAGATCATCCATGATGTACGTCTCTACAGCAACGGGTGCAGGTTTTTATGACTCGCCATACCTGGTTTCGTCCGTCAATGGGCCAATAGCTTCGTCTGACCGCATATAGAGTAGCCTGAGTCCCTGCATGTAATTGAGCAAGGTGTTCATTCTCAATTATAAGTGTGGTGGCTCGGCTTTTTGGGAGGATGATTGGATGCCGTTGACCAAATGGCATCAATGAGTTCTTCAGTCGGCCTCCGACTCAAAGAAGTCCGTGGCGATCCAAGAATGGGTTTAAACGCAGAGGTTTGCCCTTTAAGATGCTACCGTCGCTCATGGTTAGGTTCTTGATCTCGTCTGGGAAGTGAGCTCGTTGAACGAGCTTGATCATGGCATCGTGGGCATACTTCAACTCCGTGACAGTGAGAGCTCCTTTTGTCTGGTTGTTTGGCTTCCATCGGAAGCAGCGTGCAACGATTCGAATCAATTTTCCTCATGAGGAAAATCGTTCCACGATGGTAGCATCAAAACTGGTGGTGGCTAAACAAATAATGCTCTTTTGTTCAGGAAGGATCACGAGCCACCTTGGCCCGTGGTGCCATAGTGATGGTTTCAGAAATTCTTCCGGTGTTTGAGCTCTGGAAATGAGGTCTGCCGGGTTGTTCGCAGTTGGCACATGTCGCCAATCTGAAATGGTCGTTCTGTTCTGAATCTCAGATACCCTGTTGACGACAAAGGTCTTGAGCAGGTGCGGTGAAGTCCGCAGCCAATGTAGTACGATCGCGGAGTCGGTCCAATAAAGGATACGATTTACGGTAACCTGGAGGGCCTTTTGTGCTGTAATGACTAACGAAGAGAGAAGTAGCGCCCCGCATAATTCCAGCCGAGGAATAGACTGGGTCTTCAAAGGTGCTACCTTGAATTTTGCCAAGAGAAGTTCCACCTGGCAGTTACCACGCGCATCTCTTGACCGGAGGTAGATACAAGCTCCGTATGCTCGTTCGCTTGCATCGCAAAAACCATGTAGTTCAATGTGTACTGGTTCATTGATAATGGTTTTTCTTTGGAAGGTAACGTTGTTTAACAGCGGGAGTTGTGTGCAATAACGCATCCATTCGGTGTGTATTGTCATCGGCAGCGACTCGTCCCAATCGACCTTCATAGTCCAGACCTTTTGTAGCAACACCTTTACGACAATAATAACCGGACCGAGGAGACCTAAGGGGTCGTAAATCTTTGCAATGACTGAGCAATGAATCGTTTGGTGATGGCGCTTGTAGGTACGATCTTCGCCACGGAATAACGAATTGCGTCGTCGGTAGATTCCCAGGCGACCCCTAATGTCTTTATGGTAGACGATTCCCCCAAATGTAATTTCTTATGAATGTGCTGCTCAGGAAGACCCTGTAAAAGTGGCTTGTGGTTTGAGGCGCATTGCCGAATCTGTAACCCTGCTGATTTTAATAATTGGATCATCTGATCTCACAAAGTTAATGCTTCCGTTATTGTCGAAGTTCCCGTGAGTAAGTCGTCTACGTAAAAATCCCGTGTTAGAATCTGAGCCGCGATGGGAAATCGATGTCCTTCATCTTCGGCTAATTGCGAAAGGCAGCGGATGGCCAAATATGGAGCTGCTGATAAACCGAAGGTGTTCAATTCATACGTCTTTAGTTCTCCGTCGGAATCGCGCCAAACGATTCGTTGGTACTTCCAGTCTTCCGGACGTACAATGAATTGCCGGTACATTTTCTCGATATCTCCGATTAAAACGAAACGATGACTCCTAAACCTAATGAGGATGTGTAATAAGTCCTCTTGAATTTTAGACCCAATGTGCAACGTTTCGTTGAGCGACAAACCAGTTGTCGTTGCTGTCGAACCGTCGAATATAACTCGTAATTTCGTGGTTTCGCTGGTGATTTTTGTGACGCCGTGATGAGGTAAGTAGTAGCCTTCTCCTATATCATTGATACCTCGGAGCTCCGACGTATGTCCCAAATCCAGGTATTCTTGTAGTACTGCTTGATATTGCTGGAACTGATCTTGATTGAGCCGCAGCTTCCGCTCCAAAGACATCAGGTGTTTTAAAGCCCTTAATTCGGATTCTCCCAGTCTTGACAATTTGTCGTTGAACGGAAGTGCTACTACATATCTTCCTCGGAGTTCCTTCGAACATTACGTCGAAAATGCTCTTCACATTCTTGCTCGGCGTCTGAATAGCGTTGGATTTGGGGTCCATCTTCTAATTCCCAGAAGCGCGCTAAATCGTTCTGTATAGTCGTGGTCACGTGACAAACAGTATCCTGCATTCGTTTAGGAACTGAGGTACTCCCCCCGATAATCCATCCTAGTCTTGTCTTCTGTAGAAATAGGTCCGGACCGTTAGGGGGTGACATGTTTATTTGTCCGACGCTTAATAGGGCAAGTGCTACTCCGGCGCCTAGTAACAGGTCGACGGGCGCAAGTAGGTGGAACGTCGGGTCTGCTAGTTGTAAATCCTTCGGAATCTTTATGAGCGCCCGGTCAATGGGTTGGTCTGGTATAAACAAGGATATTGTCGGCATTGTCAAGAAGGTCAATGTCCGTCTGAAGTTGCTGGTCCTAGATTGTAAGATCTGTTGGACCGACATATTAATGCCCGTATTCATACTTGGCGCGTTCAGCGTTGTCTCCAGATTTCCCCAAGAAATAGGAAAAGAGGAGGCGCGGTGTGTCGCGCCGTAGCGAGCGCTGCTAGCGCACTTTTGTTTTTCGTTTTACTGTCTCTCGATCGCTTTCGCCGGACACGTGCGTCGCAGTTAACCATTGTCATTTTTTGGTAATTAAAACTATTCTTTTGGACTGTCATGCATTATTCTATCCAACCCTCGCCTTCAACAAGATCGTCGTGACTGTATGCTTCGATATGGTTGTCATGGTATTGAGGACTCCGATTGGTACCGAGCATTTCCCTAAAGGAATACCCAGTCTTTTGGTGAGGGCCTCGGTTATAAAGTTCGTCGAGGCACAGGTGTCAATAAGCGTTCGGCACGAGACAGGTTGGTGATACCTGTTCAAGACGTACACTTGCGCGGTTACTAATAGGTCTTGAGTAACCGGGTTGACAAAGAACGCTTTATGGCTCCTCGCTCCCGTCGGAGTTTCTGGTGCTAGTCAATCTGCAGGTCGTGGTGTATCGATTGAACGGGGAGATTCCATTATTCTCCGGGAAACACCTTGCGTGGTACTTGTTGGTTGATGTAACAATGTATGATGTCTTCGACGACATATGCGACAACTACCGCCTGGACATGTCCTTAGGTTGTGACCTTCCTTTAGACAATTCAAATAGAGCACGTCAGCACGTCTGTCCTTTCACGTACCGACAACGCATGAAATTGTTCACACAGCCAAATGTAATGATCGCGGTCGCAAACAGGGCATCGTCTTGATGTCTTCGGTGTCTGTAGTCTCCTGCTCGACCCACGTTCCTCGTACGGGTGATAACGGGTTGGCGCGGAAAGAAAAGCATGACCTCGCGATGGTCGAAATCTTGACGCTCGCGGGTTGTCCGAAGGTCCCGCGCTGTTTCGTTCGGACGACGGAGTTGCTTTTACGTTCGCAGTCAGCGCGCAGCTTGCCCGTTTTTCTAAGAATTCTAGCAGGTCGGTGTAGGCTGGGACCCTCCTCTTGTAGTTGCATTAATTTTTGACAGAATGATTGACAGCAATAAACTACTCCACGACGCCACGTTCTCGCCCAAGTTTGTCAACGCGCGAAGATGTTGATTTACGCCGTCCACGAGGTCATCCAATGCTTCCGGTGTGTCCCTGGTGAGCTCCGGGATGTCGCGAAACGCGTCACAATGCCCGAGAATAATGCGACGTGGGCAGTCGTATTTTCCCTGCAATAATTCGATCGCGTCGTTATAATTTGAATCGGTGGTGCTCAATGCTTGGATACAAGCCGCAGCCTTGCCGGTCTGGGTGAACCTCAAATATTGCAGTTTCTGCACCGGTGTCAAATCCTCGTTTCATATGTCATCATGTATCAAGTGTCATAAAATGATGACCATTTTTCAATAGTCCCGTCGAACGATGGTAAACGCATTTCCGGCAGCTTGATGGCCATCGGTGCGGATGTAGTTGATGGCCGAGGTGACGACACAACGTTACATGCGGCGGGAATTGTCTGTTGCTCATTATGCAACAGTTTGCTCTGGCTATCGAGGCGTAATAATTATTCTGAATATCGAAACGACGGGTTTTCTCGGACTCGTCGAGCTCTTCGATGCTAAATTGAAGGTCATCGAACCTTTTCCACGTCTCGTTCAACCCGTTGAGGTGGGTTTGTGGCAAAAAGGTTTCGCGTGGTTCGGAATCTTCGTAGTAATCGAGAAAGGTAGTTAGGGACGAAATTTGCCCGAGAATGTGACCTCTTTTCCGTCGTAAAGTATTGAGGTTCGACCCCCGTGTGGCCGGTTGCGTTTGGCTTGTACTGGCCGTTGTGTTCGGCACAGTGATGCGAATGACGCGGAAATCGGACGGACAATTCAATTTAACGATCCTACCTTGTCGTAGCGCTACCAACGTACAGTGTTATAATCCGTTTAGAATCCAAGTGTACCCTGGCGAACGAGAACACTCACTGTAATCCAATGCTCGTTGCGTTTACTGACACTTAATCCTATTATGGCACTGAACGACACTCCTGTTTTCTGCACTGAGTTTGCACTTAGATTATCAACTGCACGTCACTGATAATCCGGCTCGAAGGACCAATGTTTTCAGCACGCGTTCGCGGTAGAGGTTGCCGTTGTTTACTACTTTCTACGGCAGCAAGGAGAATAATTTATACTGAGATTTTAAGATAAAATCATGAACATGTGATGTATTTCTAAAAGTTCTCATACAAGTGTTGATGTGTGTGAGTTTTAAGAATACTGAAGAAGCGAAGCGATCAGATCTAAGGATTCACAACAACTGAACTCGAGTCTCGAAGTCTCTTTCCAAGTTTTTAGTTCTCCCTCTCCTGAGTCTTACTAACGGTCAGCAAGGAGCCGCCGAATATTTGGGAGGTCTTTTTTACTTATGTACCCCAGTGACCTCAAGGTAGCGGCTGTTAACAAAAAACGAATTAAAAACAAATAAAATCTACGCACTAAAAGTAATTATCGAAAAACTATTTACGCTGAGAGGCGATGAACGCTTCTAATGTAAAGTTTTCCATCGTAAATAACGAAAACGCCACGTTGATGCGTTTATAAAGCAAAGAGGAAACATCTCCCTCCATTTCTAACAATGAAAACAGCCGACACAATCTGAGATTAATCTGAACAACTCGGAATCGACATGAAATTAAAAGGTTTGCAAGAACTCGAAACCCTGCATGCGTATAAAGATACTTGGAAATGCATGGTCAGCGAACACGTGCGAGTCAGTAAATATGAAGCCTTCATGTATTCGCAGCTTCGCCCGCTCTCATAAATAAAAACTTCGAGAATTTGAATCCAGATTTGCGCCTTTAGAAGTTGATTAGAACAAAATTCTGAATTATGTTTTTAATCATTTGTATGGGTGACCGTCGTAAGTGTAACGTCCTGAAATTATTCACGAGCACGCTACTGCGCCGACGCGTAGGGAAAGCGGTTCCCTAAGAGAAGGCGACTCGTATTCTTTATATATATTATAATAATAAAGGGATTATAGGTTCGGGTGGCACGCGGTAAAGGAGTAAAATCCAACGTTAATTCCTTTCTCAAAATAATATGTGAATTTTATTCAAGAAATTATGTGTTGTTTGTTTATAATATGATAATAATAAAAAGGTAAGTAATATAAAAAGAATATTGAACGTAATTAAATAATGAATTTAAATAATGAATTGAAGTAATTAAATATCGAATTGAATTAATGTAGTTAATTAACAAATGTTGCGCCCTGTGTTTGAAATACAAAAAGAAAATAATAGTATTAGTAATGTACAATGAGTACGCCCTGGATTGAAAAATACAAAGAAACTAACAATCGTGTTTGTGCTAAAATTGGAATACTGTTACGTCGCGAGCGAGTGATACGGCGCGCGACGTACAAATTTAAAAAAAAATTTAATTCCGGATTGATACACGGATGAGAACGGTATTATCGCTGCCACCAGTCCCGATCGCGCTCGACGATGTTGGGTCGTTAACGATTGGAACAAATTTAAAAGAATCGAGAGTTTATAATAAGATTCCGAATTGATCAATTGAGTTCGTCAATGCTCTGGTCCCATACGGGCCCTTCGTGCGAATTTATGCAAAGATGGTTAGCGTGAATGTTACGAAGGAAGTGTGTTAAACTAAAATGAATCGGAAACTAGTTATGTGTAACAAAAAGAAATATAATCTCAAAAAGTAAAGCATAGACAGTAAATGAAGTGGTTTACAAAAGTTCGAGCTGTTGAAAATATAGGAAAAATGCAATTTAAATATATGTTTAACAAGATCGGCGAAAATAGAACGGAAATTTAAAGATGATTCGAGCGGCGATTTCGATGAACAATTAAATAACGTTGAGAGGAAACGGTCCCAAGGGGAAAAACTTCCAGAACCAACGGTATCATGGGCCGCCTCTCGTTATAACCAACGGAATTATTGCTAAAATTGCGAAATATTCTTCGATACCTTAATAAAACGTTGAACAGAACGATCTTGGGGGAAAACTTCCAGGATACGCGGTTTCAAGATCGCCCGTTTTGCCTCACTATATCCAAATTCGTCGTAGTGGAGAAAATGAAATAAATAACTCACCAAGCTCGTTGTAAAATAATACACGATAATAACTTTGGATGTCTTAACGGTTGCTGGTGTAGTCTGAAAATCTGGAAGGCGAAGAAAAGATGAGAACTTTGTCACACGCACTACGCGTTCGCGATCGGCCTTTCGACGGTATTACGATTACGGAAACGAAACGACAATTGCAAGATTTTTACAAACGACGCGACGCGGAAAAAGAAAATATATTAATTATCGAACGATTTAAAAGCAAAAGCGAAAAGATAGAAAATGAAAAGTATGAAAAGAGTTTAACGTATTCGTAAAGTCTTTTGCCGCGGAAAACGCGAACTGCAATCTCCCGGCACTCTGCCTTTTTCAAGGACTTTATCGGGCAGCTAATTACAACGATTTCCGCACGACAACTCTTGCTTAACGCGAACACGGGCTCCCCGTCACGTACCTCACGATTTTTCGACGAAGAGTGATTTGCCTCAGTCAAGCGATCGTATCTCAGGGTTCGACCCGCGATCATGGGTCCAAAGTGGGGACATCATTTGGCAAATCAGGATACATGTCGAAGGGGAAGGCCCGCGCGTATTGGTTTCGTCTAGGCGCGTTTCCCGAGTTCTCATCCCTTCTTGACCTTTCTTCCAACTCTATCTTCCGTAAGCTATCTCTTTCTTTTACCCCTCTAACGCTACGCGGATTTCATGCGTCGCAATTCTAAAGTTTCTAGAATGTTCGAAATCTGATACGACTTTACTTGTTTGAATTTATTAATTAAGGAGAGGCTTTTATAGATGATATTTATAAATGATATTTCGGTAACGAAGAACATTTGCCCTTTAATAGATGATTAACTTACTATATTGAATAACTAGTAATGAATAACGCAAAATTTTTCCGTTCTTATTTGTATTCCGGCGGTTTACGGAGAAAGGCAATCGATATTCATAATTATTATCAAATCGCGGATATATGCAAATACGTTACTGCATTTAATCGTTATTTGTTCCACATACATCAATTTTTAATGATTTTCGTATTTTCTAAACGCTCTACGTTTAACGTTTAGTTCATTGTCGATGTTTATTGCCTTAGTCGACCTTCGCTTGGAACGTTCTTGAACGTCGGTCGACAATTTCAAACCTCAGTGGTTGTCACGCAAACCCTCGCATTCTATAGTCATTCAAACAGTTTCATTCCGTTTCATGCTAGCTGTTTCGATCTTAATTGCATTCATTCCTTGTGGAAGAGTCGGCTGACGCATGCTTCGCAGGTAGGAGAGGTATATTGCTCGCGAGGTAAAACAAAATCGTATTTCCCTTGTTCTGCGCGATTAAGCGGGGAAACTTCCAAATGCGTCGCACTGCTTAACCGCACGGCGAAAGATGTTGATAATATTTCTCCTTAACCTTAGCGAGTTCGAATTTCTATATGTTTATTGCTACGCGGCTTCGACGAGGCAATCGTCCTAAGGAAGGTTGACTTCTTATTATTTGAATAGAACTAATTATAGCCTCCTTTGTGTGCCTCGCCTGGGATTATTTCCAAGTGCTACGCACTGACAAGGTACACAAATTCGGTATGTTAACGGTCAAACTATTCAAAACTATCAGAAAGAAAATGGAAATAGATCTTAGCTACGGTCGAATTATTGAAAATAATTCGGACGTAACAATACAATAAAAGAAAATTAGATTATTAATTACAAAAAAATAATTCAACCTAAAATAAAAATACAGAGGAAAATAAATTGATTAGTGAACGCGGTTCTAGATACGATTATTAAACTTGAATTTATAATTTAATATAATTTAATATAATATAAATGATTTGAATGATTTGTCGGGAAATTGGCCAAGATCCGTTCTGACGCTGTAGGAGTTAGCTCGTTCGATCGCAGTTCGGTTTCTGGGCAACTTAGCCGTCACTGAACAGGCCGCATCCAAGGAGCTTCTGCTTTCGCTCGGACTACGATCAGAATCGAAGTGAAGATTCTTTGCGCGGCACGCTCGTATTTATACCGGAGAACTGCTGACGTAGCAGTTTTTTGAAGTGAAAACTTCTTTAGGCGCGTTGAGCGATTTTCGGTAGGGGAAAATCTTATGGGTTCGCGTCACCGACATGCTCGAAATGACGATCTACTGCAGTGGTATGTACCAGACTGGCGCACGGGCTATAAGGGTAAAGTGTTGTGTTAAGTAAAGTTAAATTGACTACGTGGAAAGTATCAATATTTGTGTTTAAAAATTTAATATTATTTATTTTTTAGTTTTTTAATATTTAACCGGTAATTATTTAGATTACGCACAGTAACTCCGATTTCGATGATTTTTAAGAATGTTGTAGATATCAACACTTCCAACAACTTTTTCCTATACATATAACCGCCGCTCAGCCTTAGTTTTCGAGATATTTTCAAAAAATTGTCGAAACTAATACATTGAATTCTGCTCGTTCCTGTGCGTCCGTGTACTTCTTACGCGTCACTTTGCGATCGCCGCTGTTCTATTGTTTTTGCAGGCAGCAGCACGGTGACCGACACCAATATATATATTCATATATAACGGGTGGGCTTAAAAATTAAATTGAACTAATTTTGATGATTTTAAATCGCATTATGTGCGTCTGGTCGCCATTAGGCGACCAGAATATCGCTTTAGTTTAACCTAACCTAATTCACTAATTAGGTACATTAGATTAGGCGAGTTTAGGCTATATTAAATTCCCGGCTGTCGTTGGGCAGCCAGCACACACAAGTCCAAATACAAAATGTTTAAATATTCGTATAATTTCATTTTGTATTACCTACCTACGACACGTTGAAGTGCAGAAGTACACAAGGTATATGTTGATCATCAGTCGTCATGCTGTTGCCTGCAGAAACAGTAGAAAAGCGACGATCACACACTATTGCGTAAAATGTAACACGAACGCACATAAACAGGCAGAATTCAATGTATTAGTTTCGACAGTTTTTCGAAAATATCTCAAAAACTAAGGTCGAGCGGCGGTTATATGTATAGGAAAAAGTTGTTCAAAATTTACACGATATTTATATAAATTCCAATCAAACATTTTTGTTTCTTATTTTAGTTACCATAAGCCTATTGTATCCTTTTTAGAATAAAAATGTATATAATTATTGCTCGTAGTGCCGATAGATGTGAGAACCAGACTGATGTTAATAATCTTAATTTACAAATTATGAAATTTTAATTTTTGATACTACAATTAATTTGAAAATTCAAAAAAAGCCACTGTTATTTCATAGTTTTAAGTTTTCACTTCTGTCGACAGTCCCCATGACTGTTCACTTTTTTCTACCTGTGTTTTCGATACCGGAAGTGTTCGGACTTTGACCTGCGCGTACGTGACTCCGTGCGTATCGCTATCTCTGTCTACGCGCTATTGTCGTCTCTTTCTACTCTGCGCTTGTTCCTATCTCTTTCTATTCGCTATTGCTGTCTTCCTCTATTTATTTCGCGCGCTGTGTCGATCTTTTATCGACGCGGTAGAATTATCGACGTATATTTTAAAGTATATAAAATTTTTGTAAATATTAATAAATATAAAATTCTTTTTAGTTATTAAGTATGAATATAATTATTTAAATCAATATAGTACAATAATAAATACTAATTATTAATTGTTGTTGTTCATTCTTCTTCCTGCTGGATGTTACAGCCTTGCCCCTGTGTTGGTCTCTTGTCCTCAAGAGACTCTTTGGTTGTTGATCGTTTTTCGGAGCAGAATTTGCATAAACATTTTCCTTCGTCGTTTCTGGGGAATGCTGCCAGTCTTCCGAAATATTTAATGATCTTTGCATGTTTCCTCCTTGGATCCTTCTTATTTGACTTCTTATAGATCTTCCAATTTATTTCAGGTACATCGATGGGGGTTAACCTCCATGGTATAACCGTTTCTTGTTTCTGCTGTGATGGAGTCTTTGGAGAATTTTAAGA
The DNA here is from genome assembly GCF_907164935.1 of Osmia bicornis bicornis. Lineage (NCBI taxonomy): Eukaryota > Metazoa > Arthropoda > Insecta > Hymenoptera > Megachilidae > Osmia > Osmia bicornis. Next base: position 3,086,263 of record NW_025791458.1, on the reverse strand, counting down.
ATAGTTAGTAAAAATTATTGAATAAATAAAAGGATACTTGTACCTCATTTAATCGTTTCAGTGCTTTTCTTAAGCGTTTCAATTGCTGTCTTTTACCAGCTCGACGTGTCATTTTTGCAGTTAGAAATTTTTAAAATTTAATATGGCGTTTGCGCAGGTGGCGCTTTACGCCTTCCTTCTTTCTTTATTCTTCTTTCTCTGTCTTTCCTCTTCTAGGAAAGACCATAATGGCGGTTAAGGGTTCGAAATATATATATTAGTTTTTTATAAGAATAATAATTAATATTTATTTTGTTTCCCTTTTTTTTTTGTTTACATAGAATTATATATATATAATAAAAAAAAAAAATTATTAGTGAAGTTCGTTTAGGTAAAATATGTTGGGATTTGTACTAGATGGAAGTAGAGCTCCTTCTATGAATGCTTCTCGGGTCTCTTCATCCATGTTGTTGAAAAATTGATGACATGATGTGCATGCTATTGCAGTCTGTATTCCTGCATAGTTTCGACCGCAGGCCATGCAATAGATATGTTTAATTGCATGTTCGTTCTTAATGAAGTGGTGGTTGCCTAGATATACCCATTGTTTTCTTGCATCTGTGTGTGTTCTTCTGGCACATCGAAAACATAATCTTCCTGACTGGAAGTGGAAGGTGTGTTGGAAAGCTGGTACGAAGTCTTTTACGCATAAAGCATCGATGGCTGATATTTGCTGGTTCATTTTTCTGAATATAGACAATATTTTCTTATAAAATGGTAAATTTATTTTAATTATTTATGCTTACTCTTTGTTGTAATTCCCCTTTTTCTTTTTGAAATTCTGTTTTGTTGAATTTATTATTTCTTCTTTGCGAAAAACTTTTTGCTCCGTAACTGCTTCGTACTGTTTCACTCAGTGGCGTTCCTTTTGGAGTGCTTCCACTTGCTGCTTCCAACGGTTTTTTAGATTTTCGTTAATACGCATGCGCGTGTTCATGAACCTAGTTGATTTTTGCATCGATTTTCATGTTTGATCTATGTTGCTGATTGGTAGATAGGCCCTCTTTAGCCTATCTTTATGAACGATGCGCTTTTTATTGGGTCTTATTGCCAATTCTATGTTATTTGGTTCTATGTTTCTAAGAATAGTGTATGGTCCAGTGTATTCTTTTTCAAATTTGTTTCTTCTAGGCGGGTTTAATAACAACTTTTTCACCTGTTTCGTAATTTATTGGTCGAATTTTTCTGTCGTAGTAGTGTTTTTGTCTGTGTTTCTCTTTTTCCAAATTCGATTTTGCTATTTCTCGTAAATTGTACAGTGTTTGAATTAGTTTTTCCATATAATCGGGGTATGTTTTTAAACTATCAATCGGTTTGATACTTGATGGTTGTCGAGCTTTCTTTCCGAAAATTAATTCATGTGGTGTAAATTTCGTTCCTTCGTGGATGCTGGTGTTATAGGAGAACATTGCTTGTGGTAACCATTCATCCCAATGTTTTTCTTTTGAAATATAATGTTTTAAATATTCTATTAAAACATGATGACTTCTTTCTAGAGATCCATTTGATTGAGGATGGAATGAAGATGTCCTGTATGTTTTGATTTGGAATGCTTTGGCTAATTTCTTTATTAATGAACCAGTAAAACATGTACCCCGGTCTGTAAGTATGGCTTTTGGACTACCAAATTTGCATATAAAGTGTTCTGTAAAAGCTTTTGCTACTTCTTCAGATGTGGTTGATATTAAAGGTATTGCAGCTGAATATTTGGTTAAATTAGCCTGGATGGTGAGTATATAACTATTTCCTGTTGTAGTAATTGGTAGTGGTCCTAATATGTGTAAAGACACTTTGTCAAATGCATCAATAGGGGTGTCAGTGATGACCATAGGTTCCTTGTTTTTCATCCTCACTAATTTTACTTTTTGACAACTGATGCAGGTTCTAATATAATCAGTGATTTCCTTTTTCATGTTTTTCCAATAATAATTATTTCTGATTCTGTGGTAAGTCTTTTTTATTCCTTTATGCCCTCCTACTGGGCTCTCATGGTTTTCTCTAATGATGTGCATTCTTTCTTCTTTAGGTGGTGTAATTATGGTTCCTTTACATAGTGTGATGGAGATGTTTGATTCTGCAAAAATTACTTGTAGGAGTTTATGTAATCCTTTTAATTCAGGTATAGAACATTCTTGAATTTGTCTTTTATAGAATTCTTGATAAAGTATTTTCAGTGTTTTAGGTAGGTCTTCTCTTGAAAGTGTTACTAGGCCAAATATTTCTTTGTTCTTCTTTTTCAAATGTATGATAATTTCTTCCTGTTGAGGTATGTGTATTTTTATTTTTTCCTTTTGTAAAAATTCTCTTGATTGATTGTCTATTGGTTTTCCCTCTTCATTTAGGAATACAATTACTATTCCTTTCTTCATCCAGAGGTGGTCAGTTGTCTCTACTATCTTGGATGTGACTGGTAGGTTGCTGATTACTCTTGGTTGTGTTATTTTATGTGTGGTAAGTTGATCTTCTTCTTTAATAATTTTAATGGGAGTTATAGGTGCTGTTGATGTACTTCCTGAATCATTTTTTTCTTCCTTTTTCAGCTCTGAAAATTCTTCTTTGGTTCCTAAAGATGTCCTTTTTGTTCCTGAAGATGCTTTTTTAATTTCTGAAGATGATTTTTTTGTTTCTGAGGATGCTTTTTTAGTTCCTGAAGATGAATCTATTTTAGGTGGCTCTCTGTATATGTGTTTGGGTAGGGTTATTCCTTCTTCAAAGTCTTCAATTTCATCACCAATTATTATTGGTTCATGTCTCCTTTTAAGTGGTTTAGGAGGTTCAGAAATTAGTTGTTTTTTAGGTGGTTGGTGAATTTCTACTGTGATTTTTTTCTCGTTCGGTTTTTTCTTTTTAAATTGTTTGTTTGCAGAGCTTGATGTTTCCTTTTTCCTCTTCCTGTGTGGTTGATCTTGGAATTCATCAGTATCGCAATATTCTGATTCGCTGGAGGTAGTATTTTCTTTAAGACGTTTTTGATGTTGACTGCTGCTTGTTTTATGTGGTCTCTTGTAGTGTTGTGTAATTTTTCCTTTTTTAATTTCTCTTTCAGAATCAGATGAAGTATCTCGCTGGCGTGTAGGATACTGATGTGTGATTTTTCTTCTTACAATACTTCTTTCGGACTCAGAGGAGGTATCTCTTTGTCGTGTGGCGTGTTGATGCGATTGTTTTTTCTTTTTTGTTTCTCTGTTTTGTTCTGAAGATGTGTCTCAGCGTCTTGTTGGATATTGATGTGTTTCTTTCTTCTTTTTGACTTCTCTTGAACTTGATGATGTTGTTGGTCTCGGTCTTGTAGGGTGTTGATGAGTTTCCTTTTTTTTTCTTGTGTTCTCTAGAATCGGATGTCGTCGATGGTCTAGGACGTGTAGGGTATTGATGCCATTGTTTTTTCTTCTTAATTTCTCTTGAATCTGTGGTTGAAGTAGTTGCTCTAGGTCTCGTAGCATACTGGTGCCATTGCTTCTTCTTTTTAACTTCTTTTGAATCTGTGGTAGAGTGTTTCCGTTTTGCTTGAATTGGTAATGTTGCAATAGGGTTTCGGGATAATGCGTCGGCGTTTATATTTTGTTTTCCTGGTTTATATTTAATTTCGTAGTCGTATTCGCTTAGTTTTAGTTTCCAACGCATTAATCTTGATGCGGGATCTGTTAAGTTATGCAGCCATGTTAATGGTTTGTGGTCTGTTATTAAATAAAATTTTCTTCCGTAAATATATGGTCTAAAATGAGTTACGGCGTATATGACTGCTAGTAATTCTCGTTCTGTAGCAGAGTATTGGGTTTCTGCCTTGTTTAATACTCTTGAAGTATATGATACCGGTTGATCTTTCCCGATTTCGCCTTGGCTAAGTACTGCTCCAACGGCGATTCCAGATGCGTCCGTAGTGATGTTGAATGGGTTTGTAAAATCTGGATACTGAAGAATTGGTTCCTAGCAAAATTTATCTCTGAGGATGATGAAGGCTTGTTGTTGCTGTTGCGTCCATTCGAATTTTTGTTCTTTTTTTGTTAAATCGGATAAAGGTTTAGCTATTTTTGAAAAGTTTTTGATAAATCTTCTATAATATCCGCATAAACCAAGGAATTGCCTAATATTTTTAACTGTTTTTGGAACTGGAAACTCTTTGACCGCTTCTATTTTCTTTGGGTCAGGTTTCACTCCATCTTCTGTGATAATGTGTCCCAAATAGGCTACTTCCTTCTTTAGTAGCTCGCATTTTTCCGGCTGGAGATATAGGTTTGCTTCTCTCAGTCTTGCCATAAGTCTATTGAATTTCGTTTCGTGTTCTTCTATTGAGCTAGCATAGATTACTATGTCGTCAATATACACGAATGCTTCGACCCGTGTAGTCCATCCAGAACGTTGTTCATAAGCCTTTGGAATGAACCTGCAGCGTTTTTTAAACTAAATGGCATTCTTTTGAATTGGAAGTGTCCAAATGGCGTTGAAAAAGCTGTTTTGTGCTTATCGTTTGGATGCATGGGTATTTGATGGAAGCTAGACTTTAAGTCGAATATTGAGAAGTATTTTGCGCTTCCCAATTGATCTAGAATATCGACTATATTTGGCAATGGATATGCGTCGCTAATGGTTTTTTCATTTAATTTTCTAAAATCAATGACTAGTCTCCATGATTTGTTTCCTTGTGTATTTTCTTTTTTTGGTACTATCCAAATTGGAGAATTCTAAGGTGATGATGAATGTTCGATGATATCTTTTTCTAATAATTCATTTACTTGTCGATTTACTTCTTCCTTTAGTGCTTGTGGATATCTGTATTGCTTTATATTAACTGGAGCTTCGTCGGTTGTAATTATTCGATGGAAAATTTTGTTTGTAGCTCCAGTTCATCTTCGTTTAAGTAGAATCGATCAGCATTGTTTGAAATTAAATTTTTTATGCTTGATTTCTCTTCTTTATTTAGATGTTCCAGGCGAAGTGATGTAAATAGTGTAGTGATGCGTTTGGTAAAGTTTGATGGTGCTTCTTCTTCTTCTTCTATTTTAATTTCTTCATATGGTTCTAATTGCACGGTAGGCATTTGAATTTTGATTTCTTCAGAAGAGACATTTGTTGCATGAAGTTAGGCTATGCCAGTTCTGTTTGTAACTACTGCGTTTCCCATGTATAATTGTGGGTGTATTGCAATTTTTGGTATAAAGCCTGTTGTTTCTTCCGTATTTTCTACTTTGATAGGTATTGTTGTCCTAGTCCTTGATGGTATGGTGATTAAAGGTTCTTGGAATGGTATAATATAATTGTTGACTATGAGCATAGATTTGGCATAGTCAATGTTCGCTCCGCTATTCTTGAAGAATTCCGTTCCTAGTATTCCATCGTGCGCTATTGGAAGATCCTCCACAACATGGAATATGGACTCTGTATCCAGCGCTTTTACTTCGATGTAGCCTAGGGTTGAAAGATAGCCTTCGGTTATTCCATTTAATTCGAAGATAATATTTGTATTAATTATCGCTTTATTTGATATAATATGTTTTTTTATAATATTTATATCTGATCCAGTATCGATCATTAGTGATGCTACTCCTTGATGAAAATTTTCACTTATGAGTTTAATACTTGGAGGCTTTTCCGCGTAATTTGCTTTTAGACACAGGTTCGTTTCTTTACGTACCTGTGGTTCTTGAGTTGCAGTTTGTTGTTGTGGTTGGTTTTTGATTTTTTCTTGATACGCTTTTTTCCTACATTGTTCAATGGTATGGCCAATGTTTTGGCAATAAGCGCATATTGGAGGTTCTTGCCTTCTCCAGTTTGCGGTGCCTTGGTACCAGTTATTAGGAGGTTGATTTCCCGGGGGTTGATAAGTCGGGTTCGCCGAAGGTTGATTTGCCGGATGTTGAAAAGCCGATGGTTGTCCCGTTCCTTGGCGTTGATATGAAGGGTTCCGACCCATATTTTGAAGCTGGTTCACCGGGGTTTGGTTTTGTGGAACCCGGTTTGGTTGCATCCATTGATTCCTTTGTTGATTATAGTTGTTATAGTTGTTATAGTTGCTATTGAACTTATTGTTGTTGAAGTTATTGTTGTTATTATTGTTAAACCAGCAATTTTGAATCGTGTGTCCCGGGCGCTGGCAATGCTGGCAATATTTTGGCTGCCACTGGATTGATGATACAGTAATGCTTCGAAATAAGCAAGTGGCTCGGGACCGAACAGTTGCTTATTTCGAAGCAGGTTGCTATTCGGCTTGACTTTGTTCTCGAAACGGGACGATAGAGAACGCGAGAAACGAGTGAGAGATCCGAGGTAGCGGCAAATCATAAAGTGATCGGCCGAGCAGCGATGTTATTTTTTGAACAAGGATAGAAAGCATTATACACATATATTCCATCCTTCTTCTACTAACCGATGTCACTGCTCAGTCGAGCGTGAAATTTATTACCCTAAACATCGGTTTCGCGCTTTCATGGACCTCTCCCTCATTTTTCGTACCTCTCACTTTGCGGGCGACTTCAAACAAAGAAGAGGGGATAGCAAGTTGCTTATTTCGAAGCAGAGACCACTTCCTTATTTCGAAGCATTACTGTACCTGCTGCCTTTGGAATGAACGGCTACTGCAGGTGTTGGTGCTATGGCCGTATCCAAAACAATTGCTGCATTGAACGGCCTGGGTATATCCCTCGGTTATCTTCGTTCTCATCATGTTCTCCTTGCACTCCGCTTCGCCTTTGATAGCTGCGCTAATTGCTTCGTCTAAGGTGTCGAATTCGCAATTTCGCAATCGATTGAAGATTTCTGGTTTCATCCCAGTCAGAAATGCTTTGACAGCATTGGCTTCCGCAGATACATTATATTGCTGCGTATGATCAGGAACGTCGATTTCATTGTAGTTCTGAATGTGCAGTAGGATGCTGGAGACTCGGCTGCTATAGTCGACGACTGCTTCGTTTGTCATTTGTGCCAATTTCGACATGTCTCCGTATAATTGTATCGATGAGTACGAAGGAGCAAAACGTGACTTTAACACCGCAATTAGCCGTTCGATTGTATTGTAGTTTCCGCTCAATACTACTCTCGAAGCTTGTTCATATAGTTTATTTTTAATCAACTGGACTAGGCCGTATTCGGCGTTCGGTGAAATCATTCCTCTAGCATTAAGGCAATTCTTCGCGAATTGATACACGGATATGTTGTGGCCATCGAAAGGTGGCACTATGTCCGCTGCATCCCTTATGCTAATAGGTCGGATGCCCTCAGCTGGTACGTTGGCTTCGTTGGCCATCTTATAACTATTTATTAATGTATATTATATATATGTATATATTTTTTATTTTTTTTTGTTATTTTTACGTATGTATCTTTTTTTTTCTTTTTTTATACTATATTTTTTTTTCTTGCTTATTTATATATATATTTTTTTTTCTTTTGTTTATTATATATATATATATATTTATTATTATTTTATTTATTTATTTTTTCTTTTCTTCTTCTTTCTTTCTTTTATTTATTAATATTTATATAATTAATTATATGTTACGTCCGGGTTTATTTTACATAACCCGACCTTGCGTTTCCCGTTTTGTGCGCTGCACTTGGAAGAAATTCCCCTGCGGGAGGCGCAAGGAAGGGTATTGACTTGATTTTCTCATCTTCGTATCCTGTCCGCGCTCCCCCTAACTTGTGTCTCTTCGTTGAGTGCGCTGCACTTGAAAATATTCCACACGAAGAGCACAAAGAAAGGGGTTTGAGATTTAAAATAATAATTCTTCTTTTTCTTTTCTCTTATTAGCTTCAATAGTTCAACCGTTAGTATACCAAGTTTGTGTACCTCGCCAGTGCGAAGCACTTGGAAATAATCCCAGACGAGGCACACAAAGGAGGCTATATTTAGCTCTTTCAAATAATACAAAGTCAACCTTTCCTTGAGATGATTGCCTACTCGAAACTGCGTAGTTCGAAAATTTAGAAAGTCGAAACCGTTAAGGGAGAGGTATCGTAAACATCCTCCGCCGCGCGGTTAAGCAGTGCGACGCACTTGGAAAATTCCCAGCTTGACCGTGCCGTACAAAGAAAACTATCGCTCTCCCCTGCTAGCGAGATACCTCTCCTACCTGCGAAGCATGCGTCAGCCGACCTTTCCACAAGGAATGAATGCAATTAAGTTCGAAATAATTGGTATGAAACGGAATGAAACTGTTTGAATGACTATGGAATGCGAGGGTTTGCGTGACAACCACTGAGGTTTGAAATTGTCGACCAACGTTCAAGAACGTTCCAAGCGAAGGTCGACTAAGGCAATAAACATCGACAATGGACTAAACGTTAAACGTAGAGCGTTTAGAAAATTCGAAACCATTAAAAATCAATTCACGCGGAACTAATAACGATTAAATGCAGTAACGTATTTGCATATATCCGCGATTTGATAATAATTATAAATATCGATTGCCTTTTTCGTAAACCGTCAAAGTACAAATAATAACGGAATGATTTTACATTATTTATCATTAGCCATTCAATAGTAAGCTAAACATCTATTAAAAAGGGGGCTAGATGCTCTTCGTTACCGAAATACTATTTGCAAATATCATTATAAAAGCCTCTTCGATAATAAATTCAGACAAAGGGCGTAATAGAATATTCCAGAAGTATAGAAACTGCGACGCATTAAATTCACTAGGCGTTAGAGGGGTAAAAGAAAGAGATAGCTTACGGAAAGACAGAGTCGGAAGAAGGGTCAAGAAGGGATGAGAACTCGGGAAACGCGCTTATACAAAACCAATACGCGCGGGCCTTCCCCTTCGACACGTACCCTGATTTGCCAAATGATGTCCCCACTTTGGGCCCATGATCGCGGGTCGAACCCTGAGATACGATCGCTTGACTGAGGCAAATCACTCTTCGTCGAAAAATCGTGAGGTACGTGACGGGGAGCCCGTGTTCGCGTTAAGCAATAGTTTGCGCGTGAAAATCGTTGTAATTAGCTGACCGGTAAAGTCCTTACAAAAGGCAGAGTGCCGGGAGATTGCGGTTCGCGTTTCCGCGTAAAAGACTTTTACGAATACGTAAAATTTCACACTTTTCAATATTCTATCTTTTCTCTTTCGTTTTTTTTAAAATCGCCGTTAATTAATATTTTTCTTTTTCCGCGTCGCGTCGTTTTGAAATTAGTGTTCGTATCGTCTCGTAACCGTAACACCGTCGAAAGGCCGGTCGCGAACGCGTAGTGCGTGTGACAAGTTTCTCATCTTTTCTTCGCCTTTCCAGATTTCTAGACAACACCAGCGACCACTGAGCAAATTTACTAATATTTTATATTATCTAACATCGAGCTTGGTAAGTTTATCTATTTCATTTTGTCCAATACGACGAATCTGGATTTAGTGAGGCAAAACGGGCGATCTTGAAACCGCGTGTTCTGGAAGTTTCCCCCCGAGATCGTTCTGTTCAACGTTTATCGAAGGTATCGAAGAACATTTCGCAATCTTAATAATAATTCCGTTCGCAGTAATGAGAGGCGGCCCATGAAACCGTTGGTTTTGGAAGTCTTTCCCCTTGGGACCGTTTTCCTCTCATCGTAATTTAATTGCTCATTGAAATCGCCGCTCGAATCAACTTTAAATTCTGTTCTACGATTCAACAGTTTTCAATATAACCTAATTTCGCCGATCTTGCTAAACATATATCTAAATTGCAATTTTTCTTTCTATATTCCTAACAGCTCGAATTCTTTGTAACCAATTTAATTACTGTTATGCTTATTCTTTTTTTTGAAATTATATTTCTTTTTGTTACACATAACTAGTTTCAGATTCATTTTAGTTTAACACACTTCCTTCCTAACATTCACGCTAACCATCTTTGCACAAATTCGCACGAGGGGCCCGTATGGGACTAGAGCATTGACGAACTCAATATAACAACTTCAGAATCTTACTATAAAAATTAAACGATTCTTTTTAATTGTTCCGATCGTTAACGACCTAACATCGTCGAGCGCGATCGGGACTGGTGGCAGCGAAAATATCGTTCTCATCCGCGTATTAACGCCTAATAAATTAATAATCTTAGTTTATTCTTTTTTTTTATTTTTGTACGTCGCGCGCCGTATCACTCGCTCGCGACGTAACATATATCTATGCTTATTTCCTAAATTGTTTTAAGAAAGGCTCTAACGTCCGCTAAGAATTGTATTCTATTGCCACTCTGTCGAACAGAAAATTTAAATGACCCGAATTATCATGAATAATGACTCGACGGATTCTACCTGTTACAATGACTCGACCAATCCCACCGCTGTCACCAAATTTTTTTAATCCTATACGTGTAACGTCCCGGAATTATTCGCGAGCACGCTACTGCACCGACGCGTAGGGAGAGCGGTTCCCTAAGAGAAGGCGACTCGTATTTATATATTAATTAATTAAAGGAAGGATTATAGGTTCGGGTGGCACGCGGTAAAGGAGTAAAATCCAACGTTAATACCTTTCTCAAAATTATATGGTGTGTTTATTCAAAAAAAATGTGTAATGTGTTGTGGTTGTTCGTTTATAATATGATAATAATAAAGAAGGTAAGTAATATAAAAAGAATATTGAACGTAATTAAATAATGAATTTAAATAATGAATTGAAGTAATTGAATTAATGTAGTTAAATAACAAATGTTGCGCCCTGTGTTTGAAATACAAAAGAAAATAATAGTATTAGTAATGTACAATGAGTACACCCTGGATTGAAAAATACAAAGAAACTAACAATCGTGTTTGTGCTAAAATTGAAATACAATAAAAGAAAATCAGATTATTAATTACAAAAATAATTCAACCTAAAATAAAAATACAGAGAAAAATAAGTTGATTAGTAAACGTGGTTCTAGATACGATTATTAAACTTGAATTTATAAATTAATATAATTTAATATAATATGAATGGATTGTCAGGAAATTGGCCAAGATCCGTTCTGACGCTGTAGGAGTTGGCTCGTTCGGCCGCAGTTCGGTTTCTGGGCAACTTAGCCATCACTGAACAGGCCGCATCCAAGGAGCTTCTGCTTTCGCTCGCTCGTTAAACTTGGTAGCGAACTCTGCAAGACGGTATCGTCGCTCTAGAGCCAGTGTACTGATAGGCCGCATCCAAGGAGCTTCGGCTTTCGCTCGCTCGTTAAGCTTGGGTGCGAACCTGACACGTAGGAGAACCGCTGCGAACCGATAGTTGAGCGCTTCGGGTCTGACGCGGAACCTTTACCGCTTTGCCGACAAAAGAGTCGAAGATTACTGGATTCTATACAAATCGTATCATAGACCCGTCTCGGACTACGATCAGAATCGAAGTGAAAATTCTTTGCGCGGCACGCTCGTATTTATACCGGAGAACTGCTGACGTAGCAGTTTTTTCTACCTGTGTTTTCGATACCGGAAGTGTTTGGACTTTGACCGGTACGTACGTGACTCCGTGCGTATCGCTATCTCTGTCTACGCGCTGTTACCGTCTCTTTCTACTCTGCGCTTGTTCCTATCTCTTTCTATTCGCTATTGCTATCTCTGTCTATTTATTTCGCGCGCTTGTGTCGATCTTTTATCGACGCGGTAGAATTATCGACGTATATTCTGAAGTATATAAAATTTTTGTTACATGTATTTATTAATAAATATAAGATTCTGTTTAGTTATTAAATATAAATATAATTATTTAAATCAATGTAGTACAAAAATAAATAAAACGAATTTGTAATTATATAAAAACGAAAAAATGAATAAATATATTAATAAATATTAATTATTAAATTTTTCTTGTTTATTCTTCTTGTTGGATGTTACACTTTGCTTTCCGGGTGATTAATACGCGGTTAAGAACGGTATTATCGCTGCCACCAGTCCCGATCGCGCTCGACGATGTTAGGTCGCTAACGATCGGAACAATAAAAAGAATCGTTAAATTTTATAATAAGATTCTGGAACTATTTATTGAGTTCGTCAATGCTCTGGTCCCATACGGGCCCCTCATGCGAATTTATGCAAAGATGGTTAGCGTGAATGTTAGGAAGGAAGTGTGTTAAACTAAAATGAATCTGAAACTAGTTATGTGTAACAAAAAGAAATATAATTTCAAAAAAAGAAAAGCATAAACAGTAAATGAAGTGGTTTACAAAAGTTCGAGCTGTTGAAAATATAGGAAAAATGCAATTTAAATATATATCGGCGAAAATAGGTTATATTGAAAACTATTGAATCGTAGAACGGAATTTAAAGATGATTCGAGCGGCGATTTCGATGAACAATTAAATAACGATGAGAGGAAACGGTCCCAAGGGGAAAAACTTCCAAAACCAACGGTTTCATGGGCCGCCTCTCGTTATAACCAACGGAATTATTGTTAAAATTGCAAAATGTCTTCGATACCTTAATAAGATGTTGAACAGAACGATCTTGGGGGAAAACTTCCCGGACACGCGGTTTCAAGATCGCCCGTTTTGCCTCACTAAATCCAGATTCGTCGTAGTGGAGAAAATGAAATAAATAACTCACCATAAGCTCAGTGTAAAACAATACACGACAATAACTTTGGATCTTGGATAATAACTTTGGAAGTTGCTGGTGTAGTCTGGAAATCTGGAAGGCGAAGAAGAGATGAGAACTTCGTCACGCACTACGCGTTCGCGATCGGCCTTTCGACGGTGTTACTGTTACGGAAACGAAAACGATAATTTATTTCAAAACGACGCGACGCGGAAAAAGAAAATATATTAATTAACGGACGATTTAAAAGCAAAAGTGAAAAGATAGAAATTGAAAAGTATGAAAAGAGTTTAACGTATTCGTAAGAGTCTTTTACGCGGAAACGTGAACCGCAATCTCCCGGCACTCTGCCTTTTACAAGGACTTTACCGGTCAGCTAATTACAACGATTTTCGCGCGTAAACTATTGCTCGACGCGAACACGGGCTCCCCGTCACGTACCTCACGATTTTTCGACGAAGAGTGATTTGCCTCATGTCAGTCAAGCGATCGTATCTCAGGGTTCGACCCGCGATCATGGGCCCAAAGTGGGGACATCATTTGGCAAATCAGGGTACGTGTCGAAGGGGAAGGCCCGCGCGTATTGGTTTCGTCTAGGCGCGTTTCCCGAGCTCTCATCCCTTCTTGACCTTTCTTCCGACTCTATCTTCCGTAAGCTATCTCTTTCCTTTACCCCTCTAACGCTACGCGGATTTCATGCGTCGCAATTCTAAAGTTTCTAGAATGTTCAAAATCTGATACGACTTTACTTGTTTGAATTTATTAATTAAGGAGAGGCTTTTATAGATGATATTTATAAATGATATTTCGGTAACGAAGAACATTTGCCCTTTAATAGATGATTAACTTACTATATTGAATAACTAGTAATGAATAACGCAAAATTTTTCCGTTCTTATTTGTATTCCGGCGGTTTACGGAGAAAGGCAATCGATATTCATAATTATTATCAAATCGCGGATATATGCAAATACGTTACTGCATTTAATCGTTATTTGTTCCGCATACATCAATTTTTAATGATTTTCGTATTTTCTAAACGCTCTACGTTTAACGTTTAGTTCATTGTCGATGTTTATTGCCTTAGTCGACCTTCGCTTGGAACGTTCTTGAACGTCGGTCGACAATTTCAAACCTCAGTGGTTGTCACGCAAACCCTCGCATTCTATAGTCATTCAAACAGTTTCATTCCGTTTCATGCTAGCTGTTTCGATCTTAATTGCATTCATTCCTTGTGGAAGAGTCGGCTGACGCATGCTTCGCAGGTAGGAGACGTATATTGCTCGCGGGGTAAAACAAAATCGTATTTCCCTTGTTCTGCGCGATTAAGCGGGGAAACTTCCAAATGCGTCGCACTGCTTAACGGCACGGCGAAAGATGTTGATAATATTTCTCCTTAACCTTAGCGGGTTCGAATTTCTATATGTTTATTGCTACGCGGCTTCGACGAGGCAATCGTCCTAAGGAAGGTTGACTTCTTATTATTTGAATAGAACTAATTATAGCCTCCTTTGTGTGCCTCGCCTGGGATTATTTCCAAGTGCTACGCACTGACAAGGTGCACAAATTCGCTATGTTAACGGTCAAACTATTCAAAACTATCAGAAAGAAAATGGAAATAGCCCTTAGCTACGGTCGAATTATTGAAAATAATTCGGACGTAACAGTATCAGGGATTATAGGTTCGTGTGGTGTGCGGTTAAGGAGTAAAATCCAAACACTAATGTGCTAGAACTAATTGTATCTTCTTTATTCAATTCAAGGTAAGTGAATATTAATTGAATATGGTAGTCCGAATATAATATGAAATAAAATCGCTAGTATGACAATAGGTGCGGCTAGAATAAGAATACAATGAGAAATTATAATGAATTCGCCCTAGATTGGGAATACAGTGAGAAATATATGATTAGTAATTAATATAGAAATTAATAATTAGTAGTAAACTATAATAGCGCTAACGCGAACGTGGCTTAGTCTTCTACCACAGTCAACACTCTGTTTAATGCGCCAATTACTTTAAGTACTGGAAACTAATTCCCAATGGTTTGTACAGCACTTTTGGATACGAGCGGACTTTTCCTACGGGTCGCAATCGGTTTCTGGGCTAGCCAGAGCTGTGTTAGATACAGGCCGTCTCAAGGAGCTCGGCTCCTCGCTAGCTCTTTACACTTGAATGTTGGCTTAGTTTAACACCTGGTTAACACGTTGCGTACCGTGAGTAGGAAGTCCACAGATCCGTAGTATTGTACGCCACCAATGGAAGAGAAGAATGAAGCTATTACTCGCGCTCTATTGCTGCCTAAACAGCACAGCGCAAGCTTTTCTCTACTTCTCAGAGTGTTGCCTGCTTCTGACTGTGGTCAGAGAAGATCTGCGCTGCTACCGTGTGGAACGCCTCTATTTATAGTCAGATTATGCTGACTCGGCGCTTTTTTTCCACATAAAATTCCTTGGGGTAGCTGGAATTCCCCATCACGTGACGGTCTAGCATCCCCGCTCCTTAATCTACGCGGCCTCCCTACTCTAGAACTTCACCCCACCGCGTGATCATTGGGGTTGCGCTGGCGCACACGCGGTCAGACGTCGATAATTTATCGATAATCTGCTTTATCGTCTGACTTACCGACTCTACGTTTATCGACTAATTTTAAGACTCGGTTATCGACAAAAATGAAAAGTATTTATTACAAAGATTATTATAATACATATTAAACTAGATATTAACAATAAAAATTAAATAACACATTTTGTATGAAATATAAAAATTAATTATAATAAAAAAATGAAATAAAAAGGGTGCTGTGTTCTCTCAGGTCGTTACAATACCATAAACACATTGTAAACGCCATAGAAGCTACTGGACGTAAACTAAAAATAAATAAACCCTAATTAGCAGGTCAAAAGCGAGCAAGATGTTATATGTGTATGGGAAATAATAATAAATACACTAGTACATGCGACGTTTGTAACAAACATATTTGTACTGCACATTCTGCACAAAGTCGAGCAATTATATGCAATAAATGCAACGATATAGATAATGAATAAACTTTATAACTAATTATTTATTATTGTACAATTCATTATTCCTCTTTACCTTATATATATAAAAAAATAGGGTTTCGCGTAAAAAATAAACAGATATATAAACGTAGACAACAGAGAGAAATAGAAGGGGGCAGGGTATCGAGTCTCAGGTTCCGAGACCTAAGCAGTTCCGAACGGGCGTGGTGGGGATCAGAAAGCATGTATTAATGGAATATCGGTGTGAGTCACGAGAGACCCCGTTACCGGCCCCCGACGGACCGTACTCCGAGGGTTAAGGAAAAACCCTACGGATGACGGCCTCATCCCTTTTAAAAGGATTACATTTTGTCTTCATTCCATTTTACAATTTAATCTAATCAACAGTCGCGATTCAATAATTGTATATTTAAACGGAAATACTGCGTAGTTTCTGAAAACCGTTGAAACTATCATGGCGACGAAATAGAAAGGAAAAGGAACACCAAGGAAGGGGGATGAAAAATCTTCGTCTAGCTCGCGCGTCTTAGCCAATCACCGGGCACGCGACACTGCCGAAAACGCATTAAGCCGGGTATCCACCGGTATCAAACGCTCGTATCGTATCACCGTTCCGAACACTTTTGAATAGGCAGACGTTGCCTCGTTGCATGCCACGGCGTGCTACGGCTCGGACAATAGTTCTTCGTGTCTTGAAATAAACTCGTATAGGCGAGAAGTTTCAATTTGCTGCATGCTGTTTCTTTATTGTAGGAGTCCGTCGCTTACAATTAGTACTGTACAACTTTTATTACATCTGCAAGTTAAAAGAGGAATTTTGGGAATCGGTTTATAACTTATAGAAATAAAATAGGGGAAAAATATGTTATTATACCAGGGGTTCGAATTCACTTAATCCGTTTATTACTCGAAGAGGTCATCGTTTATTACCCTTGTTGCTTTCATCGGACTGGTACTACCTGTGTACCCCTAGTCCACGCGGACTAGGAGGTACCTTCGCGTTTGCAAAACGCAACCAATCAGAATAATTACACATTTACCCCCGACGACGAATTTCAACCAATACAGGAACTGGAAGTTTCTACACCGAAACCCCCACCACGATTAGGAAGTTATATATTTCTCATCAATACGGAAAAAGATCAATGTTGTTTCAAAAACAGCAGTAGAAGCATTTCCTAGTTTCAGCTCATTTATTCTATTTTACTCAGTATACGAGAATGAATTCGCGTAAAAGGAAAGCTCTTGCGTACATTACATTGCATTATGCGTTGGAGAAACCTGAAAGAAATCCACCCCGTTGGTGGGTTTTTAACTTTCTTCGACGTAGAGAAAAATATAGTGCATCCGCGTTGTTGTTAGATATTAAATTTCAAAGTGTCAGTGGCTTATATAAGAATTTCATGCGGATGCACCCGACAGATTTTGAATTTCTTTTAAACAGAATTGGACCAGAAATTATGCGGCAGGATACCAATTATAGAAAAGCCATTACGGCTCAGGAACGATTAGCTGTGACGCTCCGGTTTTTGGCAACAGGCGATTCCTTTACAAGTTTACAATACTTGTTTAAAATATCTAAGCAAAGTATTGGTAAAATTGTTCCGGAGGTCTGTGAAGCCATTACGAAGGCACTGAAATTGTATATTCAGGTAAGTGAACTATAATTCATTTTTCCGAACAGCACAAACGTGAAAATAGAAAACAAAAGTTGTTTTTTTTTACAGATGCCAAAAACTGGAACGGAATGGCTAAAAATCGCACAGGAATACAATGACACCTGGAATTTCCCCCACTGCATCGGCAGCATTGATGGGAAACACATAAGTATTCAATCGCCAAAACACAGCGGAAGTGACTATATCAATTATAAGGGATTTTTTAGTGTTGTCCTTTTGAGTGTTGTAGATGCAAATTATAATTTTTTATTTGTAGATGTTGGCTGCCAAGGAAGAATTTCAGACGGAGGTGTATTTAATAATTCTTCTCTATATCGGGCCATGGAGGAGAAGAAATTAAATATCCCAGCGGCTATTCGATTAGAAGGAAGGGAAATACCAATTCCTTTCTTTTTCTTAGGAGACGAAGCCTTCCCCATTTCGGAACACCTCCTGAAATGTTACTCTGGATATTTTACGAAAGGATCGCAGCAGCGTATATTTAATTATCGAGTATGCCGGGCCCGAAGGGTTGTTGAAAACGCCTTCGGCATATTGGCCGCAGTCTTCCGCGTATTAAGGAAACCAATGCTTTTATCGCCGGAAAAAGCTTCTGTTGTTGTTTTAACAACAACAGTATTGCACAATTTTTTACGGCAAAGGCCAGATTCTTCTCGACTTTATACTCCTCCTGGAACGATGGATAACGAAGATGAAGGCGTTTTGAGAGGAGGTAACTGGAGGGAACAGGGCAACGAAATGGGAGCGCTTTTGCCCTTGCGAGGAGTTCCGCGGAGAACAACTTCCGCGTTGTTACAAGTACGAAAGGAACTGGCCCATTATTTTTTGGCGGAAGGAAGGGTACCTTGGCAGGAAGACTGCGCATAGTTTTTATTTAAATATTATAATGTAATGTAATATAATAAATATATAACCCCCTGTTTTTTAGAATAGTAATTCGTAGTGTGTAAATAAATTGTAAATAACAAATTGTTTTAGTGCGTTTGTAAATAAAACTTTATAATTTATTGGTTTTCCACCTTTATATCCAAAATTGGATTTGGCGTTCTATCGATGTTTCAGTATATTAAAATTTAATTTTCTAACATATTTGTGTAATTGTCTTATTTGTGTCATTTATTTTCATCAGTAAATACAACCTAACAAAAATTAATTGTGTTTACAAAGTATTCCTTTTGTACAATGAAAAAGAAATGAAATAAACATTTTATACGACTAAATGACCCCATTTCTACCTCGAGAACTATATTAGTAACCACTCTTGACCAACGACACTTTTTTACTTAACTTACATTTAACCCTGAAGTGATGCGGAAGTGAATGGGCAGAAATATCTTAAATAAACTAGTGTGTAAGTTAAAGTTGTTTTTATTTTATTTTACATTTAATTATGTAACTGAAAATGAATACAATAATTTGATCACCTACTGTATGTTTTCATTTTCCGTATAGAGTGTAAATAAAGTGTTAGGTCACAGACAGAGGGAAGAGAAAGGAATGAATGCTATTTAATATTATATATATATATATTTTATATATTATCTATACATGTAGGTTCAATTTCTAAAAATAATTGCATTATGCGTGCTTCAATATGAACCCTGTCATAATTGTTGAGCTTTCTTAATTTCGCTGCAACGAAATTCGCAAAATGTTGCGATTCGTCAGGTGGTGGATCAGACGCACTTTCCAAAATCTCGAATGCCCTCTCCAAACGATCGTCTTTATCTGTATGCCGCCTTTTCGCGGCAACCGTTCTTGTTGGGCGCAATGGGGTGCTCGTACTGGGGCCAGGTTCTCCCTCAAGCATTTCGGAATTTTGTCCAATGTGTAATTGTTCTTCCACCTCACCCTCTACCGCCTCTGGGCTTACAATTACTACTTCATCTTCCATCTGAAAACAAGTATTGTTTCTAATTTGTTGCTAATAAAGTATGCTTAGTATGCTTTTATGAATTGTGGAAAAAATAAAAAAATAATTGAAGGTTTGCGTACCGTACTTAATGTTCTCTTACATTTATTTTTGTCCCATAGGAATTGCATACTTTCGAATGCAAACCATTGGCTTTTGTATACTTCCTGTGTTCCTACAAACAAAATAAGGATAGAAAGTTAAATTGAGCCGCACTGTTTTCTGATATGTAATACTGTATAAAGTACCAAATATTTCTAACTTTCAATTCATGAATGTATAATAAAAAGTACTTACCCTTTCCGGTGCCAACACTTCTTTTCATTTTTAATTTTTCCCTCCTCAAACCTGCGAGGAGGTATTCTACTTTTTTTTTACAAGCTGCTTTCGATTTGTTTATTTCTCCGCTTAATTCCTCCCACGCATCTTCTTTTTTTAATTTATTAAAATAATCGCAATTTGTAGGGTCCCACAACACACTCTTGGATCGATATATTTCAATTAACGTGAGAAATTCTGCTTTCGTAAAATCCATGATCAGCGGAGTCTAAACGACAAGTAATCTTTTTCCGTATTGATGAGAAATATATAAGTTCCTAATCGTGGTGGGTGTTTTGGTGTAGCAACTTCCAGTTCCTGTATTGGTTGAAATTCGTCGTCGGGGGTAAATTTGTAATTTTTCTGATTGGTTGCGTTTTGCAAACGCGAAGATACCTCCTAGTCCGCGTGGACTAGGGGTACACAGGTAGTACCAGTCCGATGAAAGCAACAATGGTAATAAACGATGACCTCTTCCAGTAATAAACGGATTAAGTAAACTCGCAACCCTGGCATAATAACATATTTTTTCCCTATTTTATGTTCCTAAGTTATAAACCGATTCCTCAAATTCCTCCTGTAACTTTCAGATGTAATAAAAATCATTTCCAATTTTCCAAACAGCAGGGGTTCCATTGTGCGGCACGGCTTTTGTCTTGCGTAGCAAGAGAATCACACTGTAGGAAATACTATTATAAATAAGAATTGTCCAAACCATATCGTACTTGGTATCATTTTAATCAGAAAAACGTCAGAAATATTTTGGTAACATTTTTATAAGAAAAAAATGAAAAATAACAAAGTTCAGTCGTTGCATTAGTATTATCTCACTGATGTATCCAATTCCAAATCATATTATCTCGTGCCTCAAGTGTCATGTTTACACTTGACATAGCATTTCGGGCCTTCGCCTGGGTATGTTGTTTTTACGTTTCAAGTGGTCTCCGAACCTATCCTTTGAACGGCAAAAAACCGACAATTTGTGGATCGGCCCGTTCTTTCACCTTCGTATCACAGCTCAATAGAACTTTCGATACTCGGGAACGGAAAAATGTGTGCAAAATTAACATTGTCCTTTTTCAATAATGACACAGGTGATTATTAACATTGCTGTTTTATGTACAGCGTATCACCGATGATAATTGATCTGTTTAAATATATTTAGACGATAAAATTAGTCTAAATTAAATTAGATTAAATTCATAAATAATTTCATCGCTTTTGAAATGAATCCAATAATACCGCAAGATTTCAAATAAATTGAAACCCAAGTGACGGCACGAAACGCTATGTCAAGTGCCAACGCATGAACCTTTCCTTCGATGCAACAGCAAAGAATCGACAAATTTTTCGGATGGATCCGTTGCCTCCGTTCCTTTGGAACACCACGCAGCAAAACGAAACTCCTCGCCTGTAGTAGCCCAGTCCTATTGCCTAACCGTTTATATCAAGAAACGAAGAAATGTTGTCCGCGCCGCAGCATGCCGTTGCATGCAACGAGGCAACGTCTGCCTATTCAAAAGGGTTCGGAACGGTGATACGATACGAGCGTTTGATACCGGTGGATACCCGGCTTTACGATTCGTCAAACCGTCCACTTCAGGGACGATGATCGCGCGACGAGCCCTTCGACCGTCGATCTCGCGCAGGGTTCCTCACTCTTGATCGATCAATCGTAAGCACGTGATCGGGAGCCCATGTGTCCGAGAGACAGAGTTATTCGGAAGTTTTGCGATATTTTCTCTGCGGTAAAGCCCTCCGCGTAGCGAGGCAGAGTGCCGTGCGAGTTAAAATAATCGGAATTCTGAATAAGGACTCATAGACGCGCACGTAAAATCTTCTTTCTACCTAAATTGCTATCTTTCTTTCTGTTTTTAAATCGTTTGCTCGCGTATTTCTCGTTAAATTCACTTCGCGTAATTATATATTTTTCTCGATTCTTGTAATTCGTTTGTGTTTGTCTCTTGTTACGACCAGCCGCCTGAAACGTACATTAATCGAATTCTTCCCACGTTCGGACAAACATCATGTTACGGCCACCCGCCTAAGCGATCGATATTCGAACAATCGAAGTCCTCACGACCGGACACCTAAACATCATATTACGACCACCTACTTAAGTATTCGATAAGACGCGTTCTCACGGACATCCCACCTTGTCAATCATCGGCCCCTTCTCCACCACTAGCGACATTATAAAAGACCTTACCGGACATAAGCGGAGCAGTCGAAATCATATTATAAAAATAAAGTGCCAAACCTTTAAAAGTGCTGTTCATTTAAAAACCTGTGAACTTTCCACGTGACATTTTGGCGATCCTGCCAGGATCCATTCAACATCACGAAGAGAAACTTCCAAAGGGGGCTTTCTACGGAACTCCGGACGAAGGGACTACGAGTGCCACTCTGTCGTGATACGTAAGGATCCAACGAACCTAAGGTAAAAGCTGGCGTTTGAACATTACCGATTAAAACCACCCAGCATTTCCTCTCAAGACTCATCCTCCTTATCCTCTGAGTCCTCAATATCTTCAATAATGACTGCCTCCGGACCTGCTGCACAAGAGAACATGCTACGGCAACTCTTGGACAGGATGCAACGGATGGAAGAAGGAATCAATCAACAATTGACAACTCTAGGAGAAGAAAACCAAAACCGTGCAAAAGAAATCCAAAATATTGCAGAGCAGCTGAAACTGGTTACCCTCACTGAAGACGCGTCTACTATCACCAGACGTAGCGGCGGAGATCAAGATAATCAACAAGAAGATGAAATGCATACGGCCCGTCAACCACCCCAAAATTCAACAATCAGGCCAAACGAACTGATGAAAGCAGTTGACGCCATTCGAACCATCGAGACCTTACGAGGACGAGATGATGTAGGAGTTGAAGATTTTATCAAATCAGTCAGGTATGCCAGGAGTAATTGTTCTGAGAAAACATTATTACTAAAATTAATTCTGATCGAAAAAATTACGGAAAACGCAAAAAGAAGTATTCGATACACGTCAATTGAAACGTATGAAGAACTTTATGAAGTACTCCGTCAGAACGTTTCAATACCTAATACTGTTAGTAGTTGCCGTAATAAGTTACAACAAATACGGCAAGGAGCAACGGAAACAGTACAGTCTTATAACCTACGATTTAGACAACAACTCAATGAATTAATTTACGCCGTTCAAAATAAACACCAAAATCCAATTTCAAGAAGGATAGCTATAGAAGAAGAAGAAACAGAAGCTACTCGAACATATGTGCTCAATCTCCGCAGGGACATAGGCATGCTCGTAATACCAAGTAAACCGAAATTATTAATAGAGGCACAAACAATGGCAGCCGACATGGAACTGTGGACTCGCGACGCGAATCGTGCCATGGAGCGTCGACAAGTGCCATCCAGAATTCCTCCACCTAAACAACAAGGGCAACGCCCAAATACACCGAGTGATCGACCAAACCATTCGATACCTTTGAAGTGTACAAAGTGCGGAAGATTAGGACACACCAGTGACAAGTGCTACGCGCGAAATTTTCAAGTGGCCAACCAGGGAAAAATTCCACCACCAAGAGTGAACAACCTCAATTCTCAAGAGAACAAAGTGACAGAAACAACATCCGAATCAACTGCACCACCGGAAAATTACTACAAATTTGCTGCAGAGTTCCAGGAATGTCGAGAATCGGAAGACTACTCGTGGACACAGGAGCAGGAATCAACATCCTCAAGCGATCAGTAGCTGAAAGAATAGAGCCGACAGAAAGCAAAACATTCTTTATGGGTAATGACAAACATACTACTCACGAGACGACTATAATTCAGATACAACAAATACCTCATACCTTTCACATAGTCCCTGATTCATTTCCTTTAATAGAAGACGGCATAATGTAACGGCATAAAAATAATCTACCATTCTTAGAAAAATATAAATACGAAATCAATAACGAATCATTAAAAATTAACGACAAAATTATACCGTTTCTGAAAACTACTCCTCACACACTGTCTCCGGGAAAAACAACAAAACGAACACAATATCTAGACGGAAAACCTGTTCAAATATGCTACATCAACACTGGTAAGCAAGACCATCAGATTACAAACGAAATAGAACCAGATGATAAAATCGATCAAATTAACAAATTTGCAAAAATTATTAGAACTAAACATATTGATCCAAGTTTACGAGACCCTTTAGAGAAAATCCTTATTAACTATCTTGACGTTTTTAATTTAGAAACTGACTTACTTCCTTGTACATCCCTTACGGAACACGCTATTACGTTAAAATCCGAAAAAACCTATTAATATAAAAAGTTATAGACCACCTGAATGCCATAAGCAAGAAATCGAACGACAAATTAATGATATGCTAGTTAAAAAAATCATTGAACCATCAGACTCTCCTTATAACGCGCCGGTTTGGGTAGTCCCGAAGAAATTGGATGCTTCAGGTAAACGTAAATGGAGGATAGTAATCGACTTCCGTAAACTCAATGAATTGACAGACCAAGACGCGTACCCATTACCTAATATAGATGAAATTCTGGACCACCTAGGCAAAGCAAAATTTTTTAGCGCGTTAGATCTTTCTTCAGGATTCCATCAGATCCCTATGAACAACAATTCTAAAAAGTATACAGCTTTTTCTACACCACAAGGACATTTCCATTACAATAGAATGCCATTCGGTCTCAAAAATGCTCCAGCAACGTTCCAAAGAATGATGGACACGGCGCTTCGCGGTTTAATAGGAAAACATTGTTTTGTTTACTTAGACGATATTATCATCTTCGGGTCGACGATACAAGAACATAATCAGAATTTAGCAATCGTATTCCAAAGGCTTAGAGATCTTAAACTTAAAATCCAACCCGACAAATGTGAATTCCTCAAACCGGAACTAGAATATTTAGGTCATGTAGTAACTGCGGAAGGAGTTAAACCAAATCCAAAAAAACTAGAAGCAATAAAAGACTTCAAACAACCTAGAGATTCTACAAATATAAAATCTTTTCTTGGACTAGCCGGATACTATAGAAAATTTATCCGTAACTTTTCAAAAATTGCAAAACCACTAACAGACTTAGTAAAAAAAGACGTCCCATTCCATTGGACAGACAAACAACAACTCGCTTTTGACACACTAAAACAAAGACTTTGCGAAGCCCCAGTACTACAATACCCCGATTTTAATAAAACATTCACTCTAACGACAGACGCGTCAAATGAAGGATTAGGAGCAATTCTCTCCCAAGATGGTCATCCTTGTTGTTACATCTCCAGAACACTAAATTCTCCTGAAAAGAATTACAGTACAAGCGAGAAAGAGCTACTTGCAATAGTTTGGGCCACCAAAAGACTTAGACAATACCTATTAGGAAGAAAATTCATAATTCAGACTGATCACCAAGCGCTAAAATGGTTAAAGGATGTAAAAGATCCCTCTTCTAGACTCATGAGATGGCGATTGAGACTCGAAGAGTATGATTATGACATAGAATACAAAAAAGGTAAAGAAAATACCGCCGCAGATGCTCTTTCACGGCTGTACCCTATCACCTCACAAGAATCCAACCTTCCTATATCATCTCCAGAAGAAACGGAAGAAGTCCCAACTGAATTTTCCCCAAATCCTGACTATTTTAATGAATATGAAAATTGGAAAATAGACATAACACCTGCACCACTAACACAAAAAATTAATCGACCACACTTCTACCAACTAACAAAGGAATTACTAGGTGACTACGACGAACAAACATGGATAAATAAATTAGCAGAACTAATTAACGACAATAGACACAAAACTACTTTCCCAATAGGAATAGGAGACGAGAAAATAACACGACTAGAAAAGGTTTACATTCAAATGATGATACGATTTCTTAGTACAAAATTTAGAAACGTAAAAATTATATTCGGTTCAGAACCTCCGCGGGATTACACCCTGGAAGAAAAAGAAACAATCCTGAAGGAAAATCACAATGAAATAGTAGGACACTTAGGTATTAATCGTACTGTAAAACGAATTCAAGAACAATTTCACTGGCCTAACTTAGAAGCAGACGTTACAGAATTTATAAAAAATTGCGAAACCTGTCAACATGAAAAACTAGTTAGAATTAGGCAAAGGGAAGAAGCTATCATAACCGATACACCTATAGAACCTAATACTAAAATCGCCATGGATATTTTCGGCCCATTAACAAAAACAAAAAGAGGAAATCAATTTATCCTATCAATCCAAGATCAATTAACAAAATACCTTGTCCTCGTTCCCCTCAAAAATCAGCAAGCCACTACAATTATCCCAGAGTTATTGGATCATTATGTATACATATTTTCTGCACCTAGACAAATTTTAACTGATCAAGGAACGAATTTTGTTTGTAAGCTAATGGAAACGTTTGAACAGGCATTTAAAATCCAACATGTTAAAACGACCTCCTTCCATCCACAATCTAACGGTTCCCTTGAAAGAACACACGCAACGATAAAAGACTTAATTCGTACATGTACAGCTGAAAGACAAAACGATTGGGACGAAAATCTTAAACTTATTTGTATGGGTTATAATACCTCAGTTCACGAATCGACAGGTTATACACCCTTTGAACTAACATTCGGACACAAAGCTAATCTACCCTCAACAATTTCCGCAACTCCTTCGATGACAAAGGAACAGTTATTTAAACTTTGGAAGAGACGACACGACACGTACATTTCTGAGGCAATAAAAACACTCAATAAAAACAAAGCTCGCTATAAACGGGATCAAGACAGAAAAATTATAAAATTACAGACTATATTCAAAATAGATGATCGAGTTCTTCTACATAACGATCATAAACGAAATAAACTCGATCATGAATGGTTAGGACCTGCAGAAATAATACAGGCCTCTCCTCCAACGTATACTATTTATTTTCCGTCGGAGAATCGACAATTAAAGGTACATGGTAATCGATTAAAACTTTTTATTTCAGGCCGACAACCCTTACCCTCTTGTTCTACTTCATCGGAACAATCCACTGTAAATTACATATTGAACCTTTAAATAATTCGACAGTATTTTTAGAACATATCGATAATTGTTACTTATATACTAATCAAGTATCTATATCTATTATTATTAATCCACACTACCTACTAAAACAACCCGAAGTTATTGCAGAATCATTAGAAGGTCTATCAAAACATTGTAATAAATGCGCGTACAAAACAGAAATTCAAAACTTAGTAAAGGAACTCGTAACAATAAAAAAAAATGATTGCTCAATTGAAATTAACATTAAGAATTATTCATAAACGTGGTTTATTAAATATAGTTGGTTCAGTATCCAAATCTCTTTTCGGTACTCTAGATGAAAACGACTTAACGATAATTAACGAAAACATGGACAAACTATTTGACTCGAATAACAAATTAAAAATCATCGTTTCTAATCAATCAGCCCTTATTAAACAAGTATTAGACGATTCTCATATTCAATCTATCCATCAAATTCAAGTAAAACTTAGCGAACTCCAAGACAATGTACAAAACGAAGAAATAATCAGCTCTTTAATTATACACACAGAATTTGTTCTTTCCGAACTACATGTAAATCTCGATGAACTAATCAACACGATTATACTAGGTAAACAAGGAATAATCAATCCACAGGTTGTAAAGCCACAACAATTTTTGGAAACATTTGATAAAATCATTAAAACCCACTTTCTTTATAATCATATTCAACCAACTCTCGAAAATTTTCAAACCCTACTTGATATTAGTAATTTAAAACTTTGGATCAACAATGGAAAAATTGTATATACAATAATAACTCCTATTTTGGATGATACAGAGTGGAAAGTCACTAAAATTTATCCAATTCCCTCAAAGAGAGACAAAATTTTTGTGGCTCCAGTAATCGAACATGAAATTATATTTACTACGCAAGAACAATATATTCCTACTGACTATAGATATATTCAAAAATTCTGTAAAAGGACGCCTTTAGTTCATCTTTGTAAACTTAATCAACCCACGCATAGTAAATTAGGAACACAAGATTGTCAAATTGAGCTAGTTAACAACAAAACAAAATTAACACGTGCCCATTCTCCGTATTCAAAATTATAGACGCTACATTTATACCTCTTGAACAACCAAATGTTTATATATTAATACCAAATAAACCATTAACACTAGACATTCTCTGCGATAGACATGAAACACGAACTATACAAACCCCTAGTTTAATTAAAAGCGATGAACCTTGTATAATAACCTATGAAAACAATGTAATGAAAATTGGAGGCACCACCCAAGAAGTTACTTATGAAACTAAATTCAAAGAGTTCTCTTTCAACATTTCACAAAGTGATCTAAAACTATTAGAAAAAAAACATTGATTTTACTCCAAAGGTTACTCCAAATTTCAACCAATACCGAACAACTTTAGGACAGATCAACAACCAAATAGATCAAATTCAAATCGAACACCGAATCAAAAACCTAAAAGAAATAGCATACTCTGTATTACAAATTATGGGATACATATCTATAGCCGTAATCACAATTTATACACTATACAAATGTAAACTACTTTCTCGATGTATACCATCCACATTTATTTTTAATATCTGTTGTCCCACTGCGACTGCAAATCAAGAACAACAAAATACTACACTCCCACCAACAACATCAGCGTCAATCTATGACGAAGGTACCAGGTCATCAACCAAAGATTTGCTACCTGCACTAGAAGAAAACATCGTTCATATTCAACCAGCCCGGAAAATTGTACGTTTTGTGAGACCAAAACAAGTCTAAAGAGGGGGAAGTGTTACGACCAGCCGCCTAAAACGTACATTAATCGAATTCTTCCCACGTTCGGACAAACATCATGTTACGGCCACCCGCCTAAGCGATCGATATTCGAACAATCGAAGTCCTCACGACCGGACACCTAAACATCATATTACGACCACCTACTTAAGTATTCGATAAGACGCGTTCTCACGGACATCCCACCTTGTCAATCATCGGCCCCTTCTCCACCACTAGCGACATTATAAAAGACCTTACCGGACATAAGCGGAGCAGTCGAAATCATATTATAAAAATAAAGTGCCAAACCTTTAAAAGTGCTGTTCATTTAAAAACCTGTGAACTTTCCACGTGACACTCTGGTCGACGTCCTCGTCCGAAATAATTCGTTTTCCGCCGCGACAAGTGCAGTGATCGGAAATCTTATCGTTCTTTGGTGTTCCAGATCATCAAGCGAACACAGAGCAATTTAACAAGCGAATTTATAAATCTTGTATTCTATTATACAGCGTATCAGTAAGTCAATCCTATTACCATTTTTCTTGAACACGACGTTTATACATTGGCAAAACGGGCGATCTGGTCCAGCCCTTTGGGTTACGAGAGTATCTCAGGTCAGATCGTTTCATCAAACGAGGTATCGACTAAAGATCTATTTATTTTTCGATTATTACGATTTCGTTTTCCATTCCTTGTATTATTTCGAAAGGGGCACCTTAGTGCAGCCCTTTCGGGGATTACGAGAGTACCTCAGGCTGGGGTGCATCCTTACGGGCGAAAACCGCCGATTTCACGTTAAATCGAAGGAAAGCGAGATAGTAATCATCACTCACGAGACCGGTAAACCACTCTCAGAGCTTCAATTGTGATCTCAGGGCGATTCCGCATTATAATCATTTTGTTATTTAATATTAAGCAACTTTACCCTTGTTAAACTTCGCATGAACTGGTGTTTCCAAAATTAACGTATTTTCTAATTAATTTCTAGTTAAATTCTAGTCTCATATTTTGGCATTTTTGTATTTTGTTACTTATTCGAATTTATTCAACATTAAACCAGTTTCATTTTCTAAAACAGTTTCAAAATTTATTTCAAACATACCTAACACTTTTCAGTTAAAACACGCCTACCATCGTGTACAGATTCAAGGAGGGACCCGTACGGGACCTAAAGCGCTGAACGAACCCAACGAAAGACTAATAATCTAAATTCTAATCTAACATCTTATTAACTTTGTCTTTCGTCTTTTAATTGTCGGGAGCGCTAATCCGCTCAAGACTGGTGGCAGCGGTTACCAACCACCGCGTCAGAATAGGGGAGAAGGAATAGGGAATTGTGTTTCAACTATCTAATTGAAATTCATTCTTTTAATAACTATACTTCTCTTTCCTTTTTACCTTGCGCCGTCGCACGCGCAACGTAACAGTCCGAAGATCATTAAAAACAAGTACACTATACAGATTTTATATAGGATATAAGGATAAAATATAAAATGATATATTTAATAATAAGCCTGGTTAAATTCATAATTAACGCTTTCAAAAAATCAATTTCATCTTATAACTTTTATATATTTTAAATCAGGTAAAATCTGATTATTAATTCGAATTCTGCACATAAAAATATATAAAATTACATATTTGTATTAATTTCGACTCAAAAATTACTTCAAAAATAGTTTTGTCCGCGTTTTTTGCGTTTCAACCCACTGTGGGACGCCTAACTGGGCACCTCGGTATATGTATAAAAATTATTTTGTATTAACGTGACCGTAAAATTTCATATAGCCCTAACGTAACCAAGCCATTTATATGAGTGGAAGCAATATGGCATCATAACAACTTGCAAAAATATGTTAAATACTTATAATTTTACGTAATTGTATTTTTTAAATCATTAGTTTCCTAAACTTTTAACTTGCATTTTCGAATGTTTCAAGTCGAAAATTATAAGATTTGATATATTTTAACCAACAATTGTTGGTGGCCTAAGCCGAAGTGCAGCAAAAAGAATTGAATAATAAATCGTATATTTTAAAACTTTACACAGGATGTTACATAGAAATCCGGATTATACTAATACTTTTGTTCGGCACTGTAGTTCGGTTTCGTGCGTTTCGCTTTCATCGAATCTTTACTGCATGGATGATGTCGATGATATTCTCCAGGAATCATATCATAAATATATAAAATATAATAAATTGTCGTTAGATTCGAATTTGGTATATGTAACACACATTCGATCACCTTGAGGGGTTATGCCGACGGCCGTTACTGTGAAATAGAAAAGAATAACCTCAACAGAGTAAGGGTCGAGACACACTATCCGTCCGGTCGCGGTCCGGTCTCGGTCCGGTAAAATCTTACCGTACGACTAGATGCACACTGTTCGGTCACGGTCCGGTCTCGGTCTCAGTCCTGCCAGATGTCGAGGACTCTTCAGTCTGGAATCGTTTGTATTTTCAGATTTTTAGCTACTGAAGATTCCTATCAAACGATTGCTTTTAGCTATCGCCTTGGTCATTCAACCGTACAAAGTATTTGTCTTGAAGTTTGTAGAGCAATTAATGAAATATTATTAGCTGAATATATTCGAACTCCAAGTAAAGAGAAATGATTAGAAACAGCTAATGAAATGTGGACTATGTGGAATTTTCCAAATTGTCTAGGAGCCCTAGATGGCAAACATGTGACAATTCAGGCGCCTGCAAATAGTGGATCACTATATTTTAATTATAAGAAATCGTTTTCAATTGTGCTTTTGGCATTGGTAGATGCCAATTGTAAATTTATTGCTGTGGATGTAGGGTCGTATGGTAAAAATAGTGATGGTTGCATTTTTGCGAAGTTTTACCTGAGTTTGAAACCCTACGATTCCCAGGCCCCGAAAACGTACGCTTTGCAACGCGAAAAGTACAGTCGAAAGTACAGTACAAATTGCAAAAAGAATTTCGAATACATTGAAACTGATACGTGTTTGTCGCAAGAACGATCGGGATCTACACAGTACGTTACTTCTTTGTTTTTATATAATCATTATATCTTAACTAGTAAGAGTATATATTTTATAACTTTTCATATAATAAATATATTTAGTTTAAACACAACAGAAACAAATCATGTAAACAATCTATCTAGACAAGGTGGAAATGTACAAGCTGAAGCGTTTGAAACGAGGGAGCGCAGTCCCGCTCCAAGAAAGTATTCTTCGTGAGGAATCGAGACGAGCCGAGACTGGAGCGTGATCGGACCGGAGCTTGCAGAGAACGCACAGTGTGCATACTCTCATAAGAAATACATTATATTATATTTTACCGGGCCGAGAACGGTCGTAAAGCGAACCGAAGGAAGGTCGTTGAGTGGTCCAAGTGACTATTATTCGCAAGGGTTTTGGGACCGGACTGGGATCGAAGCAATATCGAAGCGAGACTGGACTGTGAACGGACCGGAGCTGGACAGTGTGCATACGCCCATAAAAAATACATTGTACTATATTTTACCGGACCGAGACCGGACCGGGACCGGACCGATAGTGTGTCTCGACCCTAACGGTCGCGGTGTCAGGTGTCAGTTACGCAAAGAATAACCACGCCAATAAATGTACAGTAATCTCTCTCGCATTGCCCGTTAGGTAGGAATCGAAAGTGGGCAACTTGGGAAGACTAGAATCGAACTTGCCAAACAAAGAAAAGGACAGCGAATAAAAGAGAAAGACAGAATTAGAGTCGGGCAAATGAAAGATTTAAAAACCAGTACTACATATAAACTTTTTTATTTTTAACTTTTTTAATATGCAATTACTTTTATCATATTGGTGAGATTTTTGCGATTAAAATGAGACCAAACACAATATAATTTGGATCACGTTTACTTATTAATACCTATTAGGTAATTCATTTCATCATCGCTTTAAATGAATTACAAAAGCGGATTTCTAGAAAAAATACACCAAATATTTGTACACATTATCTGTTGAATACGTAACTTGTGTCTGGATAATGTGGAAAAAGCTTACATTCGAGGGACAATGCGGTGGTACAGCCTACGTTTCAGGGGTAATGCGGTGGTACAGTCTATGTTTCAGGGGCACTATGGTGGTACAGCCAACGTTTTAGGGTCGATGGCTGGTGACCCGAAGTCACGCAGCTATCAGGTGATATACGATTGCCTGTTTAAAAGGAGGTATAGGAATGTTAGAAAAGGCAAGCAGTCTGACATTTTTGGAGTGTTAGACTATTCCAATGCCTTTTTTTATTGTTATCAACTTTCCTATCATTTTTGAATATATAGGGGGTACCCCTGATTGACCGTAATGGGCAATACATAAACTGAAGAAGCGCTACGACCCTAAAAACCATCCTGAAAATAAAGGATGTGCAAACTTTCTCTCATAAATTTTACACGATCCTTTTTACACGGCGCACATTTACCGTGCAAAGCAGGCCCGTAGTGTACTTTTAATATTGTCCCTTAGTCACGTGCTAACTCTCTTTCAGCTGCATCCCAGATGAGTAAAATAGCAAGGAATATTTTCTATAAGCTACAGGGTGATTCTCTCGCAACGCAACACAAAAGCCGTGCCGCACAATGGAACCCCTGCTGTTCCATTTCTTGTCTTGGTCTCAGCCATAAACACACACAAAGCAGTTTTGGGTCCGGCGATATGGCCCCTGGGTCTTTTTACCCGCAAACACAGCAGGGTTTCATTGTGCGGGGCGGCTATTGTGTTGCGCGCCGAGAGAATCACACTGTAGAATATTTTTCCTCGACCAGTGCGATTTATGACTTTATGACCCAGCAACCTTCGACTTCGCACCGGACACCGCACGTTGACCGTTACCTGAAGGTAACCGGAGGATAAGGGTAAATTTTCTTCCACCTCTACCACATTTTTTCTAGACAATTACTTCTTTTTTCACCACCTCTCTAGTTCGTAGGAATTACAAATTTACCAATTTGCGTGTTTACCCCCAACAACATACCCATCCCCCTATCTTTTTAAAGTTTTCGTGGAGAGCGATTTTACGGAAACTCAGCAGAATTAAGAAAATCGCCAAAGAATCCTCGTATAGTCGCCGCAATTTATCGTAAGCAGTTCGGGCAGTTAAAGTGTTTCGCAGCAAGTGATATTTTAGTTATATTGGTACACTTTTGTGACAAATTAGTGTTAATTTAGTTGTATTGGTACACTTTTGTGACATTAGTGATATTTCGGTGATAAGATATTAGCAATACAGTAAAACCTGGATACAGTAATGCTCGGCTAAATTTCACTACGTTCGGGAGTCAGCAGTGAAATTAACGCAAGCAGGGTAGCGTTTTGATTCCGAGAATTGACTGGAGCAGAACCTGACAGAGTAAGAGAATAGATACGATAGGAGGATGCGAAATAGACGTACTACGTCTAGCAGCGACGGTCGAGGCACGGCACTTCAAAGAGATGCCGCGAGTGAAAAAAGTGAACATGCAATAACGAGAATTTCACTATCAGTCATTTTCAACTTATTTTTATGCAAATTATACCATTGGATTATTGAGATCCTTCTGATTGAAATGAGTCCAAACACGACGTAAATCGGATTGTATTTACGTTATCTAATAATTTCAGAAGAACTCACGTAGAGTTAATCGTAATGGATCATGTACAGTAAATATGGTTCAAATTATATCGTGTTTGTACTCATTTTAATTGTAAGAATGTCAGCTATCCATCAGTGCTACAATTATAAATGTAAGACGAAAATGACTAAAAATAAATTTTTCTTTACTGCATGTTTACTTTTTCCAGTCGCGGCATCCATTTGATGTGCGTCTGTTCTCTTTTTTTTCATTGTATTCATTTTCTGTTCTTGTCTACTGACAGATCAGGTTTCGCCGAGCTCGCTGTGCTGAGTGGTGGGAGAAGAATGGGGCTGGGTCGTGGAAATTTAACCGAGTAGATTTCAGTGAAATTTAGCCGAGCATTACTGTAGATGGAACGAAAGAATGCTTGGATAAGTGAAACCTCGCTATCCCCTCCACTTGGGGGGATCCCCCTAAGCCGAACCGAGCCGCTCGACGAGGAAACCGTGTGATATGATCCGACAGTGTCGGCTGAATACAAAACATGTGTACGGACACAGAGTCGGCATGTCGGCTGAATAGAAAACATGTGTACGGACGCAGAATCGACACCTCGCTTGGATAAATGAAACATTAAATGCCCAGAATCGACACCTTGCTTGAATAAATGAAACATTCAATGCCCAGAATCGGCACCTCGCTTGGATAAATGAAACATTAAATTCCCAGAATCGACACCTCGCCAGGATAAATGAAACCTTTGAAACCAGAGCCGACACCGCGACTGGTTCTGATTTCGATTTCTCTTGCTTTTCGCTAACTTTTAACATCAATTTTAGCAAGTAATTATAATTGAAACTATATCGTGTTTGGTACCACTTTAATCACAAAAATCTCACCAATGCGCTAGTAAAAGTTTCACTAAAAAAAAGTCAAAAATAAAAAAGTTTTTTGATTCAATTAGTATTAGTCACACCGATACGTTTCGGCTCATTCCTTTGATCATCGGACCTCTCTCTTTCCGCCACTATCTGTCCCTTTCTACGTTCACGCTTGGCTGGTCGTCGCGTGTAACCCGAGATTGGACCACTGGGTCCCA
Source organism: Osmia bicornis bicornis (assembly GCF_907164935.1). Classification (NCBI taxonomy): domain Eukaryota; kingdom Metazoa; phylum Arthropoda; class Insecta; order Hymenoptera; family Megachilidae; genus Osmia; species Osmia bicornis. The sequence goes on along the minus strand of NW_025791458.1, from coordinate 3,051,324 downwards.
ATGTTGGTTCAATTTATCCAGGTTTTACTGTAGTTTTGTGTGAACATCATGGCAACTAGGAAGAAATATACAGTTTTGAATACAAAACGCAACAACGCTTGGACGTTTTAAAAGATCTACAAGATACGGCACTCACGGTATCGGAAATTGGAAAAAAGTACGGTGTCGACGCCAAAACAATTCGTCGAATTAATAAGAATAGGATACAAATTAGTAGTTTTGCAGATAAAACTAAGCGTGAAAGACAGCGACGGAAATTAAGGGCACAGACTCCTTCGAGGCCTCCTCCGAATCGATGTAAGCGCCATTGGAAAGAATCGGGCAATCGTGAAAACACATAATTGAGAAATTCGACATTTGACGGTGTGACATCTAACGTCATTATGCAGAATAAGAAACGAAATTGAGGTAGCATGGTTGCCAAATCACATCATTTGAGAGTTCTATCGCGGTGTTGCCGCATCTGTGACCATCTACCAAAATGAATTTGCTCGTGCCAAGCAAGATTTTGATTCCGGGCGGACATAGAAAAGGACAGCGCGAGAGAAAGAGAAGGAGTATAATGAATGAAACAGCGTAGGGCCGATCGGCGTAAATATAGTCACACGCTACGACAGATTCGATGAGACTCTGTAATACACATAACGTACGCGACTATAAAACTTATAGGAATAAAAACTATATGGCATTAATAATTTCAGGAAAGGAATGAAAAATAAAGACATGTAAATTGATCTATAATATACAATATTTATTGATTGTGTTAGACATAGAATTTAAGTTGGCAACATTTTTTTTCCGTTATCCCCTAGAGATTATCGATAGTTTTGTAATTTTTCATGATCGTTTCCGTTTTCCGGTTCAGTGGATTAGAGGCGTTTTGTCCATGCGTTCTACAAGAAATGTTCATTCGTTATACTTAATTCATCCTATTATAATAAAACACTATTCTCAACATTACACGCCACGCTTTGTTTATTAAAAGATCCCAACAGATTGAAATATAATCAATAAATATAAACAATGCCTCTTCTTTCTCCGCGACGCGCGACGTCTACATCGTCGATTACCATGACAGCCACTCCAGCCACGTGTTACTGACATTTTTTTCATCTGAAATATAATAATGAATTTTAATATAATTGTACCTGCATATACTGGGTGTCCCAGTCTAAGTGTGACAGAATTATATTAAAATTCATTATTCATTTTGTAACGTTTAGGTCTTCGCTACTTATGCGAAGGAGAAGATACCGCGAGTAGTACGAGCGTACGATTTCCCCTACGCGTCTCAAGGAGTGGTTCGCGTTCGCTGCGCGTTCGCGAAGGCAGAAGGAACGGTGAAGTCAGTAACGAGACGTAGTTTTGCGGTGTAAAAAAGAAAATATCGATCTATTCAAAAAGATGGTGATTGAAGTATGGCAAAATAGCCGATCACAGAATGGTAGTAGCACCGCAAATATTATGGCAGTTTACGCGTTCAACAATCAACGGAACGCAATTCTCATCTAATAGATGTTCAATAGACGCGCAGATTATGTAAATATAATATACAACGAACTTGACTAGATTGATCGTCAATAAGCACGCAGATCGGATTCATACGAATCGAAAGTGTAATAAAAAAAAAAATGGTAACGCAAAAGAAAAGATTTCAACCAGTCGAGCGACTTTAACGCGACCCAAAAACTCAGTCTTCTTTTAATACGGAAAAATGACTGCTTGAATAACGCATTTAAATCTCACGGAATAATTATAATAGAATATAAAGTAATATAAGAAAATATAACGTAAAGAAAAATCTCAACCAGTCAAGCGACTTTAACGCGACTCAAAAACTCAGTCTTCATTTATACGGAAAAATGACTGGTTGAATAACGCATTTTAAGAAATATAAGAAAAAAATATATATACATATATAATAACGCAGACGATATCAAAACGCAAAATCGTGACTCTGCTCGGAATGCGAAAAGTAATATATACACGACGGTGACAAGATTTAGTAGGTCGTCAACGATTCAAACGTCTTTCGCCAAGGACGAGTTATTATCGCTCGATTTGTTTCGGAAACATACACTGAGTTCACGAAACACGAAGGTTACGTGATCGTGGAGCGCGTAGGCAAAAAGGAACGTTTGAATTTATTAACCGTGCAGCGAATTATTAACTTTTACGCGTCTCTTAAATCGCAGAATGGCGAGCCAGTGGATTCCGAGGATACTTCCGGTCCAGCGAGGTTTTCACCTGCGAACCTCAGATCGACAGGGGCACTGACTTCACGATTTCACTCACAATCAAAGGATGAGAAGGTCGCGCACTAAGTCCCGACCCTCGACTCCTTTGCAGATTGAAATACGTGAATTTAAGAGAATCCGATAACCGTGGATTTGCCGGAATCCGTCAACGTTCTTCCTGTCGTACAAGGCGTACTCAAAGAAGAATTTAAGAATGCCAAGAGCGAGATCACGGCTCTCCAAATTGCAATATAAAATTGCCAGAGCACAAGCAAAACGAGGATGACTCGACTAGGTTTCCCTAGGAGTCAACGTCGTCTCGGATATGCCTGTGTAGAGCGATCTTTCGAGGGTGCTGAGTCCCAAGATAGAAGGCCACTACTTAATGAAAGGGAGGTGTCCAAGCTCGGGCTCTAGTCACGACTTGCTGGATCGCAATCTTTAGACGGTTGTCTCTTGGAAGAGGACCGTAGGTGAAAGCGTCCGTTCTGCTTGTCGTTGGGACCAGAGTGTCGATCGATGGATCGACACTGAGCTCCTTCGATCCGGCGTTCGAAGGAGGGGATCCGCGCACGCGCTCCACTTAGAAAAATAAGTAGGGATAGCACATACCATCGCTATAGTTCCGATCTCCCAAGAAAAATCTATACTACTTGTTTTATACTATGTAACTGTACGAATGTACGGTTACAATTTCTTTATTTCTTATTCCCTTCTTAAAATTATTATGTCAGGTAGTTTTCATTCCTATAAGTCTTATGGTCGCGTACTTACGTTATGTGTATTATTTCATTCATCTACCCCTACCAGCACCACGAATCCGTCGTTCTTTGATGTTTCCGAACATAGAAAAGGATACCGCAAGAAGGATAAACAAAGAGAGAAAGACTCGCAAGCACAACATTTAACCCAATATTATGCTACTAAATGTTGACCGATTTATATTGTGTTCAGCTTCATTTTAATGAGAAAAATCTTCTCCACATGACAGTGAAATTTTTATTAACAAAAAGTACCAAATAAAAAACTTTATTCTATGCATTAGTATGGTCACATTGACACGGGACATTTAAATGAAGGCAATAAATCCCGGTTTCAGTCCTTCTTTCGTCTTTAGCTACTGACTCTTTCTAATCAGTGTTTACTGACTAGGCAATCAAATTTGAAAAATGATTCTCCTATTCCATAACAATTGCGGAGTGGACCGGCAATAGTTATGTACATTTATCGAGTTTTCACTGTATATGGTGCAAGTTTTATAATTCATTTTTCTGGCATACCATTTCAAGTATTCTATCTGTCATTTAATTAATAAAAAAACATGATTATAAATATGAATAGAAAAGTTTGATGGTTGCACACATTGGTATATGTATTGTTTCATTCTCGGACCTCTTTCTCTCTCGAGCGCCCTATTCTTTTCTATGTCTGGCAGGAATCAAAATCGGCTCGAGCCTGTTGCAATTGTAACAGATGTGGCAACAGCGTGACAGAAGTCTTAATAGGTTGCGGCAACTATGCCATACTTGTGGCTATATTCGCGTAGCCGTTTGTGGTGTCAAATTAGAATTTACATTTATCGACTGATTTGTGTTTTTATCGACCCCGATGATAACGTGGTCAAATATACCATTAATGCCTCTGACGGAAAATCAGTGAACTATTCTTCCGTCTATTTGACGTCTGATGCGTGCAAATCGTAAATTTCGTTTTACGTCTTCCAGAAGCGATAAATTGTGAAAAATCGAATTTCAGTGACATTGTGCTAGTTCAAGGAAGGGTGGTCTGGTGTGCTATGGGTGAAAAAACCATTAAATCGTCCAATATTTGCTAAAATGCACCCGAATGCAGCATTCGGCAGCCATGTTGTTTGCTTACAACAGCGTCTGTCTCAATCTTACAGTGTCGAAAATACCATTTTTCTCAACGTATGGTGTTTAATAGCGTTCAAACGGACCAGACCACCCTGTGGTGAAGTCTACTCGTGGGTGCTGTACCCGCGAAAATTTCATTTCTGCAATTATCGAGACGAAAAACGAAATCTACGCAATCGAGTGTCTCTCTCACGCATGGCGTATACGTGCATGCTTTTCGTTGATTGTGTGAGTGCACGCATACAGGTCATGGCACAAGGAGTCTGTGCCCTTAATAGATCCGGTATACGATGAATTGGACAAATCCCTTTAGCATGGACGCGTTGCTATTAGAGAAAGTCAGTGTATTCAAAGAAAATTTGCCATCATGTTCGCGTTTCAAACTAAGCCATGGATGACTATCGAAATTCAAAAAACGTCAGGGCGTACGTTTGGCACGCTTGTATGGAGAGAAGGCGAGTGCTGACGAAGATGGAGCAACAACATTTATAAACAATTTTAAACAACTAATGAACGATGACGATATGAAGGGTATAGCAGGATAAGATGGTCAAAAGTGCCCTTGAGCTGAATTTGCTTCGTAATACACCATTCGATAGCATATCCCAAAAAACGATGGTATACCAAGTTTCAACCCTGTACCTCAACCGGGAGGGTAGTTACAGGGTAAGAAAGAAAAAGTAGTTTTTGCCATATTTCTCCTATTTAGCATTAAGCAAAAAATTTGAAAAGATTCTGCAATATTCTAGCCATGTTTCTTTATGATTGTGAATTTTTTAAGATTTTTCGGTTGCAAATCCTAGGCGTGAAAAATCAAAAACCCCACAAAAAGTCTAAAAATTGAGATTTCGGGTAGAAGCCTTCGAGACACTAGATTTTTACTTTTACAGTAGTTAGATATTAGCATGACCGGTGTCCTCAATTTTTTTCAGATTTTTCATTCTGGTGCGTCAAACCGAAAAAAATCAAAAACCGTTAATTTCCACATATTTCGTGCGATATTATGAGAAATACTTTCAATTTTTACATTTCCTTTAAACACTTACTGCATTATGTGATTTCTAACATTTCTGCACTGTATGGAGCAAAATCTGAATAGAGGAAGTTAAGTTATTATAAATAATTGAAAATGTATACACACCTTGTATTCAGAAATATTGAAGAGTTTTCCAACAGCGGCGATAGCCGAACGGTTAAGGTGTCGGACAGCGGAACCTCTGGAAACTTTTTTGTCGTAGGTTCGCGTCCCACGAAGGTCCAATTTTTTTTTTCGTGAAATCATTTTTTTTAATTATTAATTACATAAGAATAAATAATAATCGTTTAATAACGTATAAAAATTATTTTTAAAATATTTTATCATTATGTATACATACTAAAAAATAATTTTGGAGCACTACTGCTTCTCTGGGTATGTATTGTTCTAATGCCGTATAGCTTCAAATAGTTGAAAAGTTACGTGGTGTTAGTTTATGGTTGACATGCAAAGATGATCTCTGGTGTCCTGAATCCAATATTTGGTTTCGTCATTTTTGCATGAATGTATCCTATTAGATATATAATGGTATAACTCTTTTTGTTCATGTGATATGCATATAAAAGTTTATTATGAAGATACTTATCTTTTTTTTTTAGAATACTGATCACCATATCTGTTTGACATGACTTATAATTTTAATCCTCGTCACTGTCTTCATTAATAACGGGTATTATTTCGTCGTAATTGAATATGGTACTTAAAAGTTCGGCAGGTCTAAAAATCTTGTGGCGGAACCGCGAGTGCGACAGGTAGTAAATAATAGCTGCTACGTGTGAGCAGCACCCGATGGTACGATTGCCATTCGCACATTCGCAGCAATAGCGTTTAATTCCCGAAATGCCAATTGAATTTGGTATATAATCTATGTAGCACCGATAAGCTTTACTGTTTATATGACGCGATTGTACTTGGAATTTAACGATATGATTTTTTTCTTTTAAACAAAGTATATTAATGTTATTGTCCGCGTCTATGATTTCAGCTCAATATGAAATTGCCTGAGATAACTGATATGAGCCGGTAAAAAAGATTTTTAATTCCTTCTCTGTCAATTCCGGAAAATCTAATAGTTCAGTTGCTGATACCTGCTTGAATGGAATTTTTCTTCTGTTTCAATGATACTTCTCACCTTCTATGGCCAATGTATTTTCATCTGATTGATTATTAGTTCTCTGTATTATTTCCTGCGAAAGTCCTATGTCAGAATTTAAGCATTTACCAAATCTATTATTTAAAAAGCAAGCAATTTTACAAAACAATTGTACTTGTGGTAATAATTTGTTATCCATTTGATGGTGCAAAAGTTTATATTTTTGAGCTATGATACCGTGAATTGCTTCAACGACCCAACGAATTTTCGTGACACGTCTAGAAGCATTTGATTCCACTGTAGTTAGTTGACTACGTTAGTTGAACGTATACAACATGGACGAAAGTGCATTGGTATGGAAGGCGCTACCAACGAAGACGTTGACAGGAGAGGAAGAAAGTCGTATCAGCGGATATAAAATTAAGAAAGATAGGATTACAATTGCACTATGTGCAAATGCACTGGGCACACACAAAATGATGCCACTTGTAATTTACAAATATAAAAACCCAAGGGCTTTAAGACACGAGGTCCCTTTGCCCGTGATTTTCAAATCACAACCCAATGAGTGGATGAGCAGATCGTTATTTTCAAATTGGTTTGAAAATCATTTTAAATCCTCCGTAAACCAATTTCAAGAGGAACGAGGTATAACAGGAAGAGTCATATTATTTGTTGACAATTGCAAAGCGCATAAATTACCAGCAGAAAATTTAAAAGACGAGAAGTTTGAAATAATGTTTTTACCACCCAATTCAACATCCTTGATCCAACCAATGGATCAGGGAGTTATAGAAAAAATTAAACGAGCTTTCCGCCATGAATTGCTCCAACGCGTGTTAACATATGATGGTGGAGTACAGGAATTTTATAAAGAATATAATTTAAAAAATTGTATTGATATTTTAACTCAAGCATGGTCAGAAGTAACGCAAACAAATTTAAGAAATGCGTGGAATAAAATTCTTGGACCTGTTGCTGCTGTCCAACCTCCACCATTAGAATCTGATTGGCAGGATATGATAAATGCCATTACGGGAGAAGACTGTTCAGAACAACAGGTTGCAGATTTTTTCTCCACCTGCCAGGAATTAGAAGATAAAAGTGTAGACCAGGAGGAACATGAAGATATTTTATCCGAACCCCAGGAGGAACCACCCGAAACGATGTTCGAGGAGGACAACGATACAATTGACGATTTACGCAACATATTTAGTCGCTTAAGTGTTTGTAACCGATCAATGTCCCATCAATCGGCACATAATGTAGGGGCCTAAGGCGCCGCCCTTCCACCGTTCCAAAAAGGTGAGAGCGCACGCGCAGGATCCCCGTCGCTGCCTAGAGCACCGAGCGAGGTGCCTGCCGATCCGCGGAACGAGCACTTGTCGTCGAGACCCGAATGCGAACAGACGCATCTGTGACTCTTGTAAATTTGATCAAGCGCTCGCACTTACCGCAAGCCGACCAGCCGCTACGAAGTATCGTGCGTTGGTCTTGCTTCCGAGATTGCTTCCGCGCCCATGAGCGACCGGTGCTAGATTCTCCTATCTACCGAAGCCCTCGGAGTTCGCAAGAAAAGAGAATCTGCTCACGCGAGCCATGAGACGTGTGAGGGAGTCGGTGCCCATTTCCAAGTAGATCTCCTACGATTAAAGAAAGAGCTCGACGGCAGGTTTCCCGTCTCGAAGGTGTGTGTGTGTGTGCGTGTCCGTGTGCATGTGTGTGGCTGAGCCATGCGCTCCGCGCTCCACGCACGTATCGTTAGTACGTTCAAATCAAAGGCTAACCGTGCTGCTAAATATTTCTTTTGCACTCCATATTAGAGTAAATAGAGAAAGTACGCGAATCCGCGACAAAATGTACGTGACTTCGGTCGCATAAAGAATTACGAATAAACCATTGTGATTTTTCCTCTCTGATAATCTGGGCGTATCCTTTTTATTTCGTTTCCCTTCCTTCCTTTACGATAACCTGCTCCGGAGTAAGAGCACGGTTACATGTTCATAGTGACAGAGCACCAGTAGATATACAATATGCGGTACAGAGCCTGAAGATATTTTTCTTAAACAAAGAATAATGAATAAAAAGTAAGTGATAACATATTTACTTATACATTAGTAATTTCGAATCAGTCCAAGTCTTAAATACTAAGTGTTAAATCAAAATAATTTTAGTATTTATATTATTTGTTTTTAGCGAAGAGAGCAGCCGAGGGATGAAAAGCGATTACCGAGGATCTGGCAGTATTTTTCGAAATTATAATGAATTTTGATAAAGTATAAACACATATTAACAAAGTTACGGATATTTGAAGCTCAATAGATTTTTCAATCGCGTTAAATAATTTCAAACTATTGATGTATAAAATATAATACATGTTTACACATGTGAGTTATTTAATAAGCCTTAATAAATAAATTTAATCCGAATTATATCGCGTTTGGACTCATTTTAATCGTAAAAATCTTGCCAATATGTTAAAAAAACGGTAATTATTTAGAAGTCGGTCCTCCTCACCGATTTTCATGACCTTGAAATATGTTGTCAAGGTCATCATTCTGAACAACTTTTCCCTATACATGTTACCACCGCTCGGCCTTAGTTTCCGAGATATTTGCAAAAATCTTTAGTTAAACTTAGATTACGAGTACACTGTATTCCGGGAATAAAATAATTTTTAACAAAAAACCAACTCCGACTTCGAAATGCACTAAAAAGTGTCAAAGAATTACTATTTCATTTATACCAATATCCCATAGCTATTAATTATATCTACTTAATCGTTAAATAGGATACCAAATACATTTCAAAGTTTTCGGAGGTGGCGCAAAATTAAAAACTTTTCCTCTACTAGGAAGATCCTAACTCGGGCGTCGGCAACCTATGATAAATGACCCATTTGATAATTTCAAGTTACAACGGGAACAATATTCAACGGGAATCAACATAGCCATTGCGAATTAACTATACTACAGTTCACGAGTGACCGCACTTAACTCGCGCAGCTCATTAGGTCTAGGGAGATTTTTAATAGCGTGTGTGATTCCCCTTTACAGCTTGCTTCTTACTTTGCGGTCACATCATATTCTTTTTCGAAAAATAATAGGGATTTCATTGTATCGTGAAACTTTACAATATCATCACCGGTTATCAGTTATCGTACGTCATATATTTCTGCCCACCATTTATATGATCGCAAAGTATAATAAGAAGCAAGATGTAGGGGGGAATAACACACGTTATTAAAAATCTCTTGAGACCTAGTGAGCTGCGCGAGTTAAGTATGGTCTCTCGTGAACTGCAGTATAGTGCATGTACATCAGGAGTGCTGCCAATTTCTGATATAATCGTTACAATTACAAATGTTTTCAGCCGGACCTATAACGATCCGCTTTTTTACTTACGACTTATTAATTACCAAGTTTGCCATACCGCATTCAAATCATTATTGGCAGCATCGTTTGTTCGGATATTTTTAATTTTGCGCCGCCTCCGAAAACTTTGAAATATATTTGGTGTCCTATTTAACGATTAAATAGATATTATTAATAGCTATGGAATATTGGTATAAATGAAATGGAAATTATTTTACACTTTTTGGTGCATTTCGAAGTCGGATGTTTTTTTTGTTAAAAATTATTTTATTTTCATTATAGGATTCCTTTAGATTTCTGGAATTCCCCATCACGTGACGGCCGAGTACCCCTGCTCCTTAATCTACGCGGTCTCCCTACTCTAGGTTCTCACCCCACCGCGAGATCATCGGGGTTGCGCTGGCTCACACGTGGTTGCACGTCGATAATTTATCGATGATCTATTTTATCGGCTGACTTACCGACTATACGCTTATCGACTTATTCATTAGACTGTGTTATCGATCGATGAAAATTATTTATTACAAGAAATATATAATACAAATTAAACTAAATATTTCTTATAAACTTAACTAAATATTAATAATAAAAATTAAATTAAACATTTTGTACGGAATTTAAACTAAAAATTGATTATAATAATTAAAATGAAAATATAAAAGTGCTGGCTCTTCTTAGCGGGTCGTTACAATACTGTAAATACTCATTGTTGTAAATACACTTGTGTTTTCGTGCAGATTCAATGCAAAGTTTTTCGCCTGTCTTACCGCCAATCCCATCACACCGAACCGGTTTCTAACGTATTGGATTTTCAAACGCGTTTTCGAACATTTTGGGGTCCTTCGAGCCGAATTGGCGGTGACGGTTCGTGCGCAGCAACGACGTTGCTTGTGAGATTTTCGAACACAGTGACTCAACAATGAGTGAAAAGGAAGATAATCCTGCCAAGGCGATGCCTCAAACTTCAAGACCGGGGTCGAGAACGACTTCACCGACGCCTTCTGCAGCAACACTGGCAGTACCAACGGCTCTTCCTTCAGAAGCGCCTCCACCGACAGTGGAAAAGCGCATCACGCGCGCATCATCTCCTTCCGGCCTTCCTATTGAGCTCGAGTGCAAGTCACGCACCCAGCTGGGGAGGGTGGAGACCTTAAAGACGATGATCGACCATTTTCCTGAGACGGTCATGGAGGCCTCGAAGAGGTGAAAGCATACCTGGACCAGGTTGAAGAAGTCCGCAAGGCCTTTCAGAAGGAGCACTCGTACCTTGAGGTAACGTGGCCCAAAGGCCACTTCACTCACGATTACTTTATAGATAAATGGTACGAGCATGAGATGTGCGCCGTGTTCGAGCTGCGACGCAGATTGAACAAGCTCGAGGCTGCTCTAAACAAGGAGGCCACAATGGCCCCCATCCCAGCAGCAACGCTGCTGCCACTCGACGGCTGACGAAACTGCCGGAAATAACATTGCCGACATTTTCCGGCCACTACGAGGCATGGCCCGCATTCAGAGACTTGTTCGAGTCGATCATCATAAACAATGAAGAAATCTCGCAAGTGGAGAAGCTCCACTACTTGCGCTCATGCCTTAGAGGTGTCGCAATCAAGGTCATATCTCAACTACCATTCAGAGGAGACTTCTTCCCAATAGCCTGGGCAAAAATGAAGCACCGCTTCGAGAATAAACGTGTGATTGTTCAATCGCTGCTCGATAAGATGTTTACAGCCCCGCCAATGCACCAACGGACAGCGGTGGCACTCCACAACGTGGCTTCAAGTCTGAGGGACCTCAACAACTCCCTCAGGGCACTGGCAACGCCAGAAGAATTATGGAATTGCGCTCTGGCACACCGTGCATCGCGCAACTTAGACAAGGCGACGCAAGAAGCGTGGGAAACTTCCCTCGGCACCTCTGCCGAATTTCCAAAACCCGAGCAGCTCGAGGATTTTCTCACCACGAAAGCCAGAGCGCTCGAAAGAGTTGAGCTGCCAACGGCAAAAATCACTTGAAAATCACTTTCTTGCAACGCATGGACGTGATTCTACTAGGCGATACGTGGTGCGTATTCCTCTTAAATCATCTACTAAAGTCTTGGGCACTTCTTACAGCACTGCTCGTTCCTGCTTGCGACGCACGCTTAACAAGCTCAGCAGGAATCCTGAATACCGTGAACAATATCAACCGTTCATGAAGGAGTACGAGGATCTCGATCACATGAAAAGAGCTTCTTCAATATCGCCCAACGGCACGTCAATTTACTATCTCCCTCATCACGGAGTTTTCAAGCCTGACTGCGAAATAACAAAGCTGCGGGTTGTCTTCAATGGCTCAAGTCCAACAACAACTGGACTTTCTGTCAACGACATCATGCACACTGGTGCAAATCTTCTGCTCAACATCAACGACGTTTTGCTGTGGATTCGTCATCACAAATGCATCTTCGCCACGGACATTACTTGTAGATGTACCGTCAAGTACGAGTACATGAAGACGACTGGAATCTCCAGCGGATACTGTGGATTGATGAGGAATCAAATGAAGTCCCATACACACTAACAACGGTCACTTACGGTACCAAAGCTGCGCCATTTCTCGCTGTCAGAGCCCTGTTGCAACTTGCAAAGGACGAGGGTCAACGCTACCCACTGGCAGTACCATCAATCAAATATGGAAGGTATGTCGACGAGATATTTGGTGGTGCAGATTCTCTTGATTCGTTAATTGAAATTGCTTCACAATTAACTGACTTGTGCAATGCGGACGGTTTCCCTCTTGCAAAGTGGCATTCAAACGAAGCCGCTCTGCTTGACGCCATTGTGCCTTGTAACAATTCTCAAAGCACATCAATCTCTCTAGACGATTGCAATACCAAAATTCTCGGATTGCGATGGAATACTATCAACGATAGTTTCACATTTACTTCAAAATCTCACCACAATCTGAATTTCACAGAACGCCTTGTATTATCTGAAGTAGCACAGATATTTGATCCGCTTGGCTTTTTGTCACCAGTCATTATTCGAGCGAAGGTACTCCTGCAAGAATTATGGCTTCTCAATCTCAAATGGGATGATCTCAATACCAAGGTGGTTCAACACCTACAACAATTCTACAGTGGAACTACACGGCTTCTCTGACGCATCGCAACTCGCCATGACAGCAGTAATTTACATTAGTGTATTCTCACCGTCCACAGATCTCAAAGTGACGTCACTGGTGTGATCCAAAACAAAGGTCGTACCTATACAAAAACTTACAATTCCCCGACTCGAGCTCACAGCTGCTCTGATGCTTGCAAAATTACTGAAGTATGTTCAAGCTAATCTCAAGCTCAACATTGCTACAATTCACCTGTGGACGAATTCTCAAGTAACACTTACATGGATCAAATCTCACGCATCACGATGGAAAGATTACGTTAGGAATCGTGTAACACAAATTCAAGAACTAACGCAAACTGCAACTTGGATGCACATTCCTGGTGCATCAAGAGGATTAACTACTGCATAGCTTGAACAACACGAGCTATGGTGGAGGGGACCACCATGGCTTTTACAATCTCAAGAATCATTTTCACACAACGCAACGCATCTGACTTGCCTGCAGGAGTGTCGTCCAGGAATCTCGCACGTGTTAACGTACCAAAAACTCGAATATCACTGGGACTTGATTCACAAATATTCTTCCTTACAAAAGCTTTTTCATGTTACCTCAGTTTGTTACAGATTCATTTCCAAACTGAGAAAGGCAACTGCAACTTCAACGAAGCTCTCAAACACGTCAGCTGATTTGGAAAAGACCAAAATCTTCTGGATCAAGGCCACACAATCAGCCTACTTTCAACACGAGCTCAAGATGATGGTCAACAACCAAACGCTGCCATCGTCTCACGCCTTCAATCGACTCACGGCCTTTATCGACGATCAAGGAGTCATTCAAGTTGGAGGAAGACTCAGCAACGCTCAGTTAACCTACGAAGGTAAACACCCAGCAATCCTTCCACGTCACTCACGTCTGTCCGAATTGATTGTAGATCACTCCCACAAAGCAACGCTTCATGGAGGAACTCAACTTACACTCGCTCACATCAGGCAGACTTACTGGATCATCGGTGGACGTGCTCGGCAGAGGGGGATCCGTGCCCATCAACTGATGGGCCAACTACCTCTCTCTCGGGTTACACCCTCACACCCATTTTCACACACCGGCGTAGACTACGCCGGTCCCATCGCACTCAAGACGTGGAAGGGGCGAGGTGCGAAGACATAGAAAAGATGGATCTGTGTTTCCGTTTGCATGACGACGTCTGCAGTACATCTGGAATTGGTCACCGACTATTCAACTGATGGATTCATTCCCACGTACCGACGGTTCGCTGCAAGAAGAGGCATTCCACACAACATCTACTTCGACTGCGGAACGAACTTCAACGGAGCAGATGCAGCATTGAAGTCAATGTTCGTCGAGGGCACTCAAGACAATCAACGATTGGCCAAGCTGTTCGTCAACGACCACACTACTTGGAGCTTCAATCCACCTGCTGCACCGCACATGGGAGGAAAGTGGGAGGCAGTGGTCAAGTCTGTCAAATACCATCTCAGACGTACGGTGAGTAACACTTTGCTCACCTTTGAAAAATATTATACTCTTCTTAATCAGATTGAAGCAACGCTTAATTCACGACCACTGGAGCCTCTCACTGATGACCCTGACGATCTCTCAGTGCTCACACCAGCTCATTTTCTCATCGGAAGAGCAATTTCGACTCTGCCTGAGCCATCTGTTGAACACGCCAACCTCTCACCGAGAGCCAGGTGGCATCTCATTCAACAAAAATTACAACAGTTCTGGAAGCGCTGGTCATCTCAACACCTCCAACGGATGCAATCAATCTCGAAGTGGCATCACCCTTCCAACAACATCAACGTTGGATCTCTGGTGCTGCTTATAGACGAGCGCTTCCCACCATGCAAATGGCCTCTTGCTGGAGTGCTCGCAGTTCACTCTGGACCAGATGGACTGACGAGGGTCGTCACGATCAAGACGGCCACCTCAACTCTAACACGGCCAATTGCAAAGTTGGCCCTACTTCTAGTTGCAGAGCAGAACACATCACCATCTTCTACGAGCTGCTGATGGCGGGCGGAATGTTCGAAAATGCATTAATGTAAACCATCGCCGCGCGGTCCGCGGCAGCACTCTGCAGCGCGACCGGCAGCCACCTTGGATGCCGGTCAGGCCAACCAATTACCGAGCTTTACGTCACCGGGAAGAAGCCAACGGCTCTTGCTACGACGAAGCCGGTGGTTCGGCCATTACGGTTTTGCATCGTCACGCTTACACACGTGTAGTACAAAGTTGTAAATTTCTCGTGCAATCCTCAGAATCTCGGTTCAAAAAGCTCACACTCGCAACGCGAATTCAGTGCCAACGGTCACCGCGAACTCGCGATCAGTTAAAAGCGCGCAAATCCACGTAATTAATATAATTACGTGCTGCCACGTGCTGCGCCAACACGTGGTCTATTCAGCTCGAGCTGAAACGCATATTCCCCGCAACGCGGTTGAATCGATCAACGATCATTGTACATATTGTGAATTCTTACGATTAACGATCATCTGTAAATACTGTACATAGTGTATTTATTTTCTGTGCTCTGTAAATATACATTTGTTCTTGTGCAATCGCAAGTGCACATTTCTCTCCGTCTCACTGCCGATCCTATACGCCGAACCGGTCTCGCGATCTCAAAAACCTTATACAATCTCGAACTCGATCAATTTTGAACAAAAATCTTATCGTTCTTTGGTGTTCCAGATCATCAAGCGAATACACAGCGTACTACAAGCGAATTTGAATACATTATCTTGTATTTTAAAACAGCGCACAGTGTGACGTTTGGCCGATCTAGCGGGACAAAAATCAATTTTGCAACTGAAACAGATATGTCCAATGATATTATATATCAATAGTAGAATGTCCATTTCATCAGAAAATGTAAATATTAATGTAAAAAAGAATGTATAATGATCTATAAATAGGATCTGAATATGTAGTTCGGCGCAACTGCTCCTACGAGCGCTTTTTCCACGCTTCAGATTGTCGACAATTGCATTGTACTAGTATCCAATATCGATATTTCTATATATGTAGTGTTATCTTCTGTCCTTCAGGGTATGTTTCATAGTTGTCGTTTTTTGAAATAGCATCTTATTAGTCTTTTAAACCTTTCTAATGGTTAGCATATAATTTAAACTCTATTTCGAAATGTAAGTAGACTTTTAACATATTATACCATTTTATACAACGTTCATACTTCTTGTATCGAAAGCTAGGATCATAAGCAATGTAAACCTGAAAGGGCATTGCAGACAAATAATGACATCTATCGTTTTTATTTGTTTATTGTCGCGCCCGCATGGGATGCACACTGTCGAAGTCGCTCGAAATCGTGGACAAAGTTAATATTTCTGAAATAATTCATAATAATTTGATTCTAGAAACATAGTTATGTACTTCTTACATAATAAATATTTAATTCCTATTTGTGAGAGCGATTATGAACATAATTTGGTACATCGTATGTACCAAAATGCACTTTAGTATCCCCAAAACGAATAATATGTACACATAAGGACTGTAAACGTTAACCTTTGCAATAAAGAGACCTCTCATACAATTGTCAGAACCTTTTAATCATTGAAGGAAAAGTACGGAACAGGTAAAGAACCGTATTTATCATCCTATGCTATAAACCTACCGCTCGCGCTGTATGAAGGGTGCGGATGGTATGGAAATCCCAACAATCATAAAATGGTAACTTTGAAATCGAATTTCAAAGGCCTGTCTTTCATGGTTTTTACCTGTCGAATTTTGGCAATCGTTTTATACCTGTGGCATTTCCTACTCCACGTTGCAATTAGCCTGGACTTGGTTCAGTATATGACACTGCAATAAAATGACCAGCAGAAAGTTAATTTTTCGTACATTAACAACCCTGAGGTTGTTAAGGGGTGAACATTTTGAAAGTATAAAAACGGCCGTTTTTACACAAACGTGGTTCATTTGTGTCAGACGTTTACAGAGTGCGAATCTTGCCAAGTTTGTTTTAAGTTCGGAGTTTTATAATTAATTTCACATATTGTAACACCAGTAAAAAAAAAAAAAAGAAGCTTCGCGAAAGCGACGCAGTCTGGAAACGTCCAGACAATTTCGGAAAGACGATGATAGAGCATCGCGGGAGGCAGGGACGCGAGGCGTGAGCAAAGCCGCGAGGCGCGAGCGGAGACGCGGAACGCGAGCGCGGAAAACGCCAAATTCATTCCTGACGACGAGATCGTTGATTTCGGCGACCGCGGATAGCAACGAGCGGATATAAATTAAGGGCTCGCGACTGCCTCCGTCTATTTCGCCTGCTGTTAATCAGAGAGAAAGGACGAGGTAAGACCATCGGCCGCTCTTGGTCAGCAGGTTAGGGACTCCGGCAGGAGAGTACGGCGACAATACCTGGACGCCTGCCGGAGAAGAGAGAAAGAGAGAAAGATCCCGGTAGGAGAGTTCGGCGACAATACCTGGACGCCTACCGGAAGAAGGGAGAGTACGGGAGCCCTGTTCCTGGACGCTCGACCGACACGGAGAGTACGGCGATAATACCCGGACGCCTGTCGGTCGAGAGAGTACAGAGCACCTCCTGGACGCCCTAGTAGAATTGGTTTACCTAAAACGCCCGTTCGATATGGAGAGTTCGGCGATAATACCTGGACGCCTATCGAACGGGAAGAGTATAAACATGTCTGAATGTTTTTGTACAAATAAATAAATAAAGAAAATGTATCCTACACCTTGTAACCTCTCCTAATCCAAATAAATCCTGTCTTTTAACAGATTTCCGTGTATTTCAATTAAACTATGGCTACAAATCTGACGCCCAACGAGGTGGCCCTGAACCACGATCCATCCTCCTCACCGACGAACCTCCAGATGTCCACCTCCCAGCTTTCCGAAATCCTGGAATCAATCCAACGGACACGCCCGGTAGAGGAAGGAAGCTTCGCGAAATGTTCAGCGCGCTTTGATGGAATCCAAAGCTACGCAAAGGTCGTTGAATTTATAACAACGACCTCCATCTACAAAGACATCGAACATATCTCCGACGAAAACGCTCTCCGTGGTCTACCCCTGCTCTTGCAAGGACACGCAGCCACATGGTGGAGAGGTGTCCAAACCACAGTACGGACCTGGAAGGAAGCTGTGGATCTGATACGCGCTACCTTCGCGCCCCGAAGACCCGCGTATCAGGTATACACCGAGGTATTTCGCACCACCCAAGATCCAAAGGTGCCCACCGACCTCTTCATCAGCAAGAAGAGAGCCCTTCTTGCGGAATTACCAGAGCTGCCCACGGAAAGCATTCAAATAGATATGCTGTACGGCCTTCTACGCTTTTACCTACGCGAACGGATTTCGAGGGAATCCATCACGTCTTTCACCGACCTCGTGAACCGCGCAAGGGAAATTGAGAAGCTGGAAAAAGAGGCCCAGCAGCAAAATCCAGAGGAACGACCCGTGAAGAAAGACCAGCGATGGAAGGAACGGGCACGGTGCGGAATTTGCCGGAAATTCGGGCATAGTACACTCGAATGTAGGCACCGTAAGTTCCAAGCCCCCGCGAAATCCACGGGAAGCACTACACCCAAGACTAACGACGAGACTCCACGACCACCTTTGAAATGCTATGGCTGCGGCAAACCAGGCTTCGTAAGAAGTAAATGCCCGGATTGTAATAAAAAGGCAACATCAACAACACAGGCGGCTTTCTGCTCAGTAAACACCCCGGACCAGCCAAGGACACGACCGACGGTAGCGGTAACCATCGCAGGAGAAAAGGGTCATGCCTATTTTGACACCGGAGCCAAGTGCTGCGTGGCGAGTCAGAGTCTCTTCGCAGTACTCAGGAAGAAAGGACTGACGTTTGTACTTAAAAACATGCAAGTTGCTCTGGCCGATGGAAATCCACGTATCCGGGAAGTCCTGGTTACGAAGGTAGACGTGGAATTGGAAGGACGAACGATTCCAACTCAGTTCATCATCCTACCCAACAGTAAGGACAATCGTACACTCTTGGGAGTAGATTTCATGGAAGATGCTGGGATCATTATCAATACTCCGCAACGAAGCTGGCATTTCATCGAAGACCCGAAACAGGAATACGATTATCAAGGGGAAAGTAACAAGACAGAAGGAGACTCGACCTCGGGCATCACGTGCTTCTTGGCAAAAACGCCAAACGGGCTGCAAACATATCTGGAGGAAGTCTCGCAAGAATTTCCACCGCCACCAGCCCTATTAAGCCCTATAGGAAGCCCGCGTAAACGCACGAAGAAAGAGGCGAAACCCGAATGGTCGGGAATTGATAAATTATTCGAGAAATGCCTACGCACCTTCGAATCCGGACGGATGGACATCGCGGCAGTCGACTTGGAAGAAATACGGGAAGACGAGGCAGTAAGTATAACCCCGAAAGAAATTGAGAAACTACAAAATCTGTTAAAGGTTAACAAGGAGCTCTTTCAAGCAGAGGGGCCTCCGACGGCCGAGGCAATCCACAGAATAAACGTAGAAAACCATGCTCCCATAGCAGTACCACCGTATCGCCTGCCACCCGCGAAAAGGGAGCTGCTGCAGAAGGAGCTGAAGAAAATGTTGGAATGTGATGTCATCGAGGAATGCGAGTCACCCTGGGCTGCACCTGTGGTCCTGGTGCCGAAGAAGAATGGCAGCATTCGGGTTTGCGTCGACTATCGACGCTTAAATGCAATCACGGTCAGCGATTCGTACCCACTGCCAAGGATCGACGATTTACTGCATGCAGCCAAGAAAACCAACTACATGTCCACCCTGGATCTGCAGTCAGGATACTGGCAGATCGGAGTATGGCCTGAAGATCGAGATAAGACGGCATTTACCACCCCCTTTGGGATCTACCGGTTCAAACGCATGCCGTTTGGACTGAAGAATGCTCCAGCCACCTTTCAGCGGCTAATGGACCGTCTAAAGTCGGGCCTGGGGTCCCGAAACGTACTAGTCTATCTGGACGACCTTTTGATCCTGTCATCAACATTCGACGAACACTTAGAAGACCTGGAGGCTGTATTCGCTAGACTCCGGAAATTCGGACTGCGAATGAATCGAGAGAAATGTCGATTCTGTTGTCAAAATATCAAGTATCTGGGTCACGTTCTCACACCTCAAGGAATTCAACCGGATCCCGACAAGACGAAAGCAATACAGAATATGAGAGCACCGGTAAACCTTAAACAATTAATATCTTTTCTGCAGACTTGTTCCTGGTATCGCCGGTTTGTACCAAACTTCGCCAGCGTCGCGGAACCACTCACCCGGCTGACACGAAAGAAAACCACCTGGGAATGGACCTCGCAGCAACAGCAAGCTTTCGAGAACCTAAAGAAGGCCCTCACCAGCACACCCATCCTGCAGACTGCGGACGAAACCAGACCCTATACCGTTCGAACTGATGCCAGCAACTACGCTATCGGAGCAGTTCTTCTCCAGGGGGAGAAGGAGACCGAGCACCCAGTAGAGTACGCCAGCAGACTACTGTCGCCAGCCGAGAAGAACTATTCCACTACGGAACGAGAGGCTCTCGCTGTGGTTTGGGCAGTGGACAAATTCCGAGGCTACATTGAGGGTGCGGACGTCACAATCGCATCGGACCATCAGCCCTTAAAATGGTTGATGACATTAAAATCACCAAGCGGACGGTTGGCACGTTGGGCATTACTACTGCAGCCCTATTGTCCCAAAATTCAATACATCCCTGGGCGACCCAATGTGGTTGCAGACATGCTCTCAAGACTTCCAACAGAACCATGGGACGAACAGGGAAGGACGGATATTGGCGGCGTTGCGGTGGATATGCCGAACCGCGGCCCCGCTGTAACAAAGCGACAACAACTCGAGGACGACGACTTGAAGAAGATCATCGAGACGCTGGAAACCACGACGGATGACGACGAGATAAGAAGATGGACAGCACGAGGCTATTTCCTGGACGATGGGGTACTCTATCGATATGCCCCTAATGTGGACTCCGAAGAGGCACAACTGGTCGTACCGACACACGAGAGGAAGGACATTCTCAAATCATACCACGATGACCCCACGGCTGGACATTATGGAGTACAACACACCCTCCACCGGATAATGAAACGGTACTTCTGGCCAGGAATGGCTCGAGAAATTGCGGAGTACGTCCGTTCCTGTATCGAATGTCAACGTTACAAGTCCAGCAACCTCAAGCCAGCCGGCTTGCTTCAAACACCTGTGATGCAGCGACGTTTTGAAGTATTGGCGGTAGACCTTTTTGGCCCTTTACCTACCACGAAGAAGAACAACCGCTGGATAATGATAATCGAGGACACCGCTTCCCGGTGGGTAGAAATATTCCCATTACAGCAGGCAACCGCAACGGCGTGTGCAGAGGTCCTAATAAATGAGGTATTACTAAGGTTCGGGTTACCCCGCCGAATCATCAGCGACAACGGCACACAGTTCATAAGCGGAATAATGCAGCAAATTGCTCATTGCTTAGGTATCCAGCAATCTTTTACCCCTGTTTATCATCCAGAGGCAAATCCAGTGGAGAGGAAGAACCGAGACCTGAAGGCGCAGCTTGGGATCTATGTCCGGAACGACCACACAACCTGGGACGACCGACTTCCTGCCATCCGATTCGCCATGAATTCGGCGAAATGCGAGACGACGGGGTACACGGCTGCTTATCTGACGTTTGGACGAGAACTGCGGACACCAGATGACACCAACCGTGACCTGAAGGCAATCATCGAAGGAGAAAACTTTCTACCTGAGGTCACCCCGAAACTGCTCGCCTTGGCCGACACCCTGCGAGTGGCGCAACAAACGCAGGAAGAATGCCAGGACCGCAGGAAACGATTTCCGTGTATTTCAATTAAACTATGGCTACAATATTAATTTTTGTAATGGCGTTCCACATTACACGACGATCGATTTTCGATATATGGGTTGTGAATTCAAAAAATACAAGATTTGGTGCCATAATCGAATATGTGTTACAAGAATTAAGTTATTGTGCGTTGTCAGATGAAATTACGAATAGTATAAAGGTGACAATTAGAAGTGTTTGTCAAAAAATTCAACAGAGGTATGTAAACTTTATTTTTAATTTGAAACGTTGTGTATTAGAATTAATAATTACGAAGTTTAAGAAAATTTCATTAATATCATTATTCACCTATATCATTCTTATAGGTAGAATAAATCGGGTCATAATCAAGATAGGTTTCTGGCTTCTAATTCCTCATGGCTTGAAGAAAATATTGTTTTCGGTAATATTGTTATTGAAGCTTTACCAAGTAGTACACAAGGTGCAAGTGGCTCGAATATTAAGCGTGGAAGGCCTGAAAAGAGTTTTCAATCTTCTGCTGCTAAAACACAAATGCGGAAAATAAAAAATTTAATTGAACTAACGAGCCAAGAAGAGGTGTTTATGGCCGCTGAAGTACAACTCCGGAAAACAGGGAAAAGAGACTCTGCAAGTATTGTCAGAGAACTTTCTGAAGCATCCCCTAAAAGAGGTACAGCAATAAAGAAGGCTCGTACTTTATTTACCGAAAAATCGAAACAATTATCGGCAGATCAAGCGCTTGCATTGATGGTTGATGCCAATTTATCTACGCATCAGTACAATATTATACGTCAGCAGGCTAAAGATATGGACAGTAAATTGTATCCATCTTATTACCAAGTTAAAGCAGCGAAACAATTATGTTACCCTACAGGAATTGCGATCACAGAAACTTCAGCTGAAATACGGCTGCAATCAATTTTTGATCACACTGTGACACGATTGTGCGAAACATTGAAAGAAGGCTTAGAGACTTGTATTCAGGAAAATAATAATTTAAATATAATTATAAAGAGGGGCTGTGATGGTGCAGAACAAAAACGGTACCGTCAAAAATTTTCTGAGCCGCATCATACAGATGAAAGTTTATTCAGCATCTCCATGGTACCATTACAAATTTGGCATAATCCGGTACCATCATCGACCAGATATTGTCGACCTATTGTATAAAGTTTATATTTGCTAAAGAGTCAACAAATACAATAATTGCGGAAGTAAAAAAAATTGCAAATCAAATAGAAGTGATTTCACCCACGAAAATAGTGGTTAATGATATGGAAGCTTTAGTGAAGCCAATATTAGTTTTTTGCATGATAGATGGAAAAGTATGCAATGCTGTATCGGCATGTGCATCAACTCAGACTTGTTATTTATGCGGAGCGAAATCAAGCGAAATGAACACCGTAAGTATTATCGCACAAAAATCGGTGAATCAAAATTTCATTTCATTCGGATTATCACCTCTGCATGCATGGATCAGATTTTTCGAATGCATACTACATATCTCGTACAGGCTTGAGATAAAATTATGGCAAGTGCGCGGAACAAATAATAAAGATATATTTGCCCAGAAAAAAAAAATGTACGCGAACGATTTAGCAATGAGTTGGGTTTGTTGGTGGATGTGCCTATGCAACAAACTGGCAACACAAATCATGGTAATACGGCTCGTACATTTTTAAAAAATGCTGATAAATCTGCTGAAATAACGGGTGTTAATATTGAATTAATTCAGCATTTTCGCGTAACATTAGAATGCTTAAATTCTGGATTTAGAATAAATGTAAATAGATTTAATGAATATGTTATAGACACGCGTGAACTATATCTTAAAGATTATTCATGGTATTTAATACCAGTTACTGTCCATAAAATATTATTTCACGGAAAAGATATAATCACTTCAGCTATTCTTCCAATTGGGCAGTTTTCCGAAGAAGCTTAAGAAGCTCGGAATAAAGGTAATAGAAAGTATAAGGAACTGTTTACTAGAAAAACTTCAAGGATTGATACAAACAGGGATTTATTAAACAGGATATTAATTACTTCCGACCCGATTATTGCCAGTTTACGTGCTTCCTCAAAAACTACACGGAAAAATATGACTGAAGACATCCGACAATTATTGGAAGAAACATCAGTTGATGTTTCCTTGGAAGACAATTCAGATGATAGCAATCATGAATAAATATATAAAAATTTGTATAATAAACTGTATATTTCTGTAGATCTGTATATTTGTTTGTATTTCTGTATAATTCTGTATATTTGTCTAATGTACAGAATAATGTAGAAATTAAAAAAAAATTTTTATTTAATCATTTTATGTTTATTTTATGTATAAATGCTAAATAAGTTGATAAATATATATAATTATCAATATTTAATTAAGTATCATGCTTTTGATTAATAAAAAAACCAATAAAACCAACGATAATTAGTACAGTAAACCCTGGATACATAGTTTAGGCACTATATGGTACATATTTTGTAAATTTTCTAAAAAAGTAATGGATATCATGCAAAACCAGCCAAGTATTGAGTTATATATATTTTTCAAAATATTTATACTTGGCGTTTGGCTGCCTCGTTGCGATTCAATAAAATTTGTTGAACCATGACCAGAGCGCCCTGCATTGGACCTTCCTGTCTCGAACCCTCACCCAGCCCCAAAGGCTGCAGTTTAGAATATGGGACACGCCCCCTGATGATGTCACCTATTTTTTTTTGTAGCTTATCACACAAGATGTTCATATATGTAGACCATAAGTGCCACAAATTTTTTTTTAAGCGTCACAATACTTTTTTGTCAAAAGTAAAATTCCAGCCCTTTCTCATCTGTCCCGCTTAAGAGGGGGGTGCCTCGTATTGTAAACAGTAGAGAGGGTCCTGGGGGACACATTGGTGGTGATTTCATTTGTAGGAGGCGTGGGAGTCGGGAGTTATGGGAGGTCAAAGATCAGGACATTCAAAATTTGTGAATGAAGCATTGATCAATTTCTGTTATGATAACAATGTCGAAACGGTGTTGAAGCTTAGAAAATAGATATGAGGCGATTAAACGTATTTTTCATAAGTAAATACTACCTTTGAGGAAGTTGAAGATCTAAACGCGTGGGCGGAGGAGGGACTTCGCCCCTCCCCCTGCACCCCCTCTCCATAGGTTATGCCCTAACCTAACGCAATTATCCTTGTGAATAATTGTGGAGAGATATAAAAATTGTGTATCCCATTCGAGAATTCGAATGGGGACATGATAAGATGTTGGGTTTTAGTGGGTATACCGGGTTATCCTGGGAGTCCCACACTACCGGACTTAGCATCACATGCCCGGTGTGCGTAACGCATTTCCCCTCTCAAAAAAAGGGGGGGGGGGGGGGGTTGTGAAAATGTTGTAAGAAAGGTTGCTTATTATGTTGAAAAAAAAGATCAATGCTTCATTCACAAATTTTGAATGTCCTGATCTTTGACCTCCCATAACTCCCGACTCCCATGCCTCCTACAAATGAAATCACCACCAATGTGTCCACCAGGACCCTCTCTGTTGTTTACAATACGAGGCGCCTCCCTCTTAAGCGGGACAGATGAGAAAGGGCTGGAATTTTACTTTTTACAAAAAAGTATTGTGACGCTCAAACAAAAATTTGTGGCACTTATGGTCTACATATATGAACACCTTGTGTGATAAGCTACAAAAATATATAGGTGACGTCATCAGGGGACGTGTCCCATATTCTAAACTTGAGCCTCGATAATTGTCGCGTCGATAAAAGATCGACACAGCGCACAGTGGTCCCAAATCGCAAAATCCTGGCCAAAACCTCGAAAATGAACTTTTAGTTGGGACTATTTTAATAGGTGGGTTGTGTACTCGAATAGTGTGTCTACAAGAAAACCAAGGAGTAAAGGTTTTATTACTTATACCTGGAAAATGGTGAGCGTTCAATTACCGCGTTCATTCGTCACGCAGTTTTCGTACAGTGAAGTGCGGTGTGCACGAGCATAGTGAAAAGTGAATAATTTTAAACAGACTTAATTAATTTGAATTCTACAAAATGGATGCTGTTCCTGGAAGTAAGTAGAATGTTTATTTGTACTAGTATATTTAAAATAGTTAACGATAACGCTGTATAATAAGGAAATGTATTACAAATAATAAAAGGTAAAACTTCACGCGCGAATGTTAAAGATGTAAACTAAAAGTTGCATATTACGCAATATTACGCTAAAATTCTTGTTCAGGCTTGTAGTTGATACTTTCATCTTACAGTATTTGCAAAAATTAGCTGCCACTAACTACCACCCGGATCGTATGGCTATTTTTTATAATGCAGGGTAGGCGCGTTACTGTATGTATGGTTTTGTATGGACTTATTATTAGACTTAAAGAATTTTCTTTCAACTAATGCATAAATTAGGGTCTTCTACGCGCAATTGTATATTTTTTAATGAACCAGTTGATTTAATTCATTATTGACTATAGAAATGCATTAAACTAATTAGATGAAAAAAATTATTTATTTTGAAGATAATTAATAAAACTTAAGAATTTTTAACTGAAACATTTGTTCGTATTTCTCATGTAAAAGCACCGAAAATCATAAAATATCGTGAAGATCCTGCTGCAAGCTGTAAAATGTGCCTTATACCTGACCTGCATTATAACAGACACTAAGCTCTAAACTGATTTGTTTACAGGATCTTCTGATAGCGAAATACGTTTCACCAGGAAAGAAATTTATTTCATGGTGAAAGCCTACATACGTAGCCCACTAAGGGTTATTCTTGAGCATTTAGAGGAGCAGCTGGCCGATAAAACTGGACACTCTATTCGGATAGTTGAAAATGAAATGAAATCAGCGTTATCAAGTCTGTTTCATGTAATGAGGAAGAAATGGGACGAAGTAAAACGAACCGAAGACAAATTTTTAAAAAATTTTGAGGAATGGCTCAACGTTTCGGTAGCGTTCCGCATACCTGCAATTTCGGAAAATTCAGAAAGTAAAAGCGGTCGACCTTCTTTAGAATTTACCACCTCAAGCGAAAGGTCAAAACGAAGAAAAACAGCGGAGATTCGAAAAAATTTTTCTCCCGAACAATTGTCTTATGCCACACATATGAGTCTTCGAAATGCAGGAAAACTAGATGCTTCAGAAGTTATAAAAGATATAACTTCAACGAGTCCGTCGAGAGCTAAAGCTTACAGAAGATCTGTACAGAAAGTTGCTGAAACAACATTGTCAGGTGATGCTGCTATATCATTGGTAATTGAGAACAAATTATCCAAGAGACAATATTTAGGATTGCGGACTACAAGCAAGGCAAATAACTGCAATTTATATCCGCCATATAAAATGGTATTAGAAGCGAAGCGAAGATGTTATCCATCCGCAATGGATATTACAATAACAGAATTTAGTGCAGAGGTAAAACTGCAAGCTTTATTAGACCATTCAGTTCAACGAATCTTGTTACTACAAAATAGCGTTATTAAAAACTTGGCCCCATCACAACTACGACACATGACTTTTATCAGCAAGTGGGGTTGTGATGGAAGTTCCCAGCAAAGTATGTATAAGCAATTATTTACTGTTGATGGAAAATCCGATTCAGAGATTTTTTTAACATCATTTGTGCCCCTGCAACTTCTATCTGAATCAGGAATTATTGTGTGGAAGAATTCAAAGCCATCATCCCCTCGTTTTTGTAGGCCCATCAAAATTCAATTTCTTCATGAAACTACGGAAACAACTATAACCGAGACAACATATATTCAAAAACAAATCGAAGAACTTGTTCCCTTCGGTACAATTATAGATGGGAATGAAATTTCAATCTCATACAAACTTGCACTAACGATGATCGATGGTAAGATATGCAACGCGATTTCATCCACCTTGTCCACTCAACGCTGTTATTTGTGCGGAGCAACAGCAAAACAGTTTAACAACATTAATAAGATGCTGCAACAAAATATTAATGAAGATCATCTCCGTTTCGGATTGTCCACGCTACACGCGTGGATACGCTTTTTTGAATGTTGTCTGCACTTATCATACAAACTACCAATAAAGAAATGGCAGGCCCGCAGCACCGAAGAAAAGCAAATAATAAAAGACCGTAAAGAATTAATTCAACGAGGTTTTCAGTTACAATTAGGGTTACTAGTAGACCGTCCGAAATCTGGGTTTGGTAGCACTAATGATGGGAATACGGCTCGTCGTTTCTTTGAAAATTACGCAACATCTTCTTCAATAACTGGAGTTGATGAAGATTTAATTAAAAGCTTTTTCACAATACTGCAAGTTATTTCAAGCGACTGCGAAATAAATTTATACGAATTTAAAAAATATGCTGTTGAAGTAGCAACAAAATTTGTAAAATTGTATCCGTGGTACTACATGCCAACATCGGTACATAAAATTTTAATTCACGGTCCAGAAATAATAAGTTCGGCATTGTTACCGATTGGACAAATGTCTGAAGAAGCTCAAGAGCATTCACATAAATACATAAAAAGCTTTCGGAAAGATTTTTCACGGAAATGTTCTCGTGTAAAAACGATGGAAGATGTATTCTTGCGGCTCTTAGTGTCATCAGACCCATATATTTCGACATTGAAGGGACAACCAAAAAGGAAGCTAAAGAAATTGACACCAGAAGCTTTAAAACTTTTAATTCTACCAGCTTCCACTGAAGAAAGTACCGATAATGACACTGACACTTCAGATGATTCTATATAATATTTCTTTCGATTTTTACATTTTTTATTTACTACTGTGAATATTTAATTTAATAAATGCAATATAACTTGTGACTTAAGTATTTTCATTCACAAATGCCACATAATTCCATCACGGGTTACCATTTTGGATCGACTATTCAAAAACTACAATTTTATAATTTTAGACTTTTACAATTTTATAATTTTTGGTGTTTATTTAGAATATTTGGAGTTTTAATCCTGATTTAGCGATTCAAAAACACCATTATACTCATTTTCGAGAAGAACATACAATTTTTCAATATACACATCGCTCATTTGGATTCGCCATTTTGTTTTTTAAAACTTTCACTTCTGATTTGTGATCTATAACACTAAATACTCCTATACAGCAAGTTTCAGCCGATTCTAACATTTTTTTCGTACACATGCTCACTATATAGGATCCACCATTTTGTTTTTTACAATTTTGATTTTTGATTTGTAATCACCGACCTCGAAAACCCCTAGGTACGAATTTTCATTTAAATTGAAGAACTCCTTCATATTTTGGCCAGGATTTTGCGATTTGGGACCACTGTGGCAGCGTGCGGAATAAATAGATAGAGACAGTAATAGCGCGTAGAAAGAGATAGTAACAGAGCGCAGAATAGAAAGAGATAGCGATACGTGCGGAGTCACGTACGCGCAGGTCAAAGTCCGAACACTTCCGGTATCAAAAGTGCATATAGAAAAAACTGCTACGTCACTTCGATTCTGATCGTAGTCCGATACGGGTCTATGGTACGATTTTTATTTAGAATTCAGTAACATCACATTCTTTCGTCGGCAAGGCGGCAAAGGTTCCGCATCGGACCCGGAGCGCTCAACTACCGGTTCGCAGCGGTTCTCCTACGTGTCAGGTTCGCAACCAAGCTTAACGAGCGAGCGAGAGCAGAAGCTCCTTGGATGCGGCCTATCAGTACACTGGCTCTAGAGCGACGATACCGTCTTGCAGTGTTCGCTACCAAGCTTAACGAGCGAGCGAAAGCAGAAGCTCCTTGGATGTGGCCTATCAGTGACGGCTAAGTTGCCCAGAAATCGAACTGCGGCCGAACGAGCTAGCTCCTACAGTGTCAGAACGAATCCTAGCCAATTTTCTGACAATCAATCATTTTATTTAAATTATAAATCCAAGTTATAGATTTAAAGTTCGATAATCGTATCTAGAGCCGCGTTTACTAATTAATTTATTTTTTTCTGTATTTTTATTTTAGGACAATTTATTTTGTAACTAATAATCTGATTTTCTTCCATTGTATTTCAAATTTTAGCACAAACGAGATTGTTATTTTCTTTGTATTTTCTAATCCAGGGCGTACTCACTGTACTCAACTAATACTATTATTTTCTTTTTGTATTTCAAAAACAGGGCGCAAACTTTCTACATTGATTACATTAATTCATTATATTATTTAATTATATTCAATACTTTTTATATTACTTACCTTTTTATTATATATTATAAATACAAAACAACATCATTTTGAAGTGAAAACTTCTTTAGGCGCGTTGAGCGATTTTCGGTAGGGGAAAATCTTATGGGTTCGCGTCACCGACATGCTCGAAATGACGATCAACTGCTCTGGTACCAGACTGGCACACGCGCTATAAAGGTAACGTGTCGTGCAACATTAGTGCTGTGTATATCTATACAAGTAAAATTAAATTGACTACGTGGAAAGTATCAATATTTGTGTTTAAAAATTTGATATTATTTATTTTTTAGTTTTTTAATATTTAACCGGTAATTATTTAGATTACGGACAGTAACTCCGATTTCGATGATTTTTAAAATGTTGTAGAAATCAACATTTTGAACAACTTTTTCCTATACATATAACCGCCGCTCGACCTTAGTTTTCGAGATATTTTCGAAAAACTGTCGAAACTAATACATTGAATCCTGCCTGTCGTGTGTGTCCGTGTACTTCTTACGCGTCAGTGTGCGATCGCCGCTTTTCTATTGTTTTTGCAGGCAGCAGCACGGTGACCGGCACCAATATACATATACATATATGTATATTCATATATAACGGGTGGACTTAAAAATTAAATTTAACTAATTTTAATGATTTTAAATCGCACTTAATTTACAAATTATGAAATTTTAATTTTTGATACTACAATTAATTTGAAAATTCAAAAAAGCCATTGTTATGTCATAGTTTTAAGTTTTCACTTCTGTCGACAGTCCCCATGACTGTTTTCGATTTTTTTTTTGAATAAATTCACATATTTTTGAGAAAGGAATTAACGTTGGATTTTACTCCTTTACCGCGTGCCACCCGAACCTATAATCCCTACTTTATTAATATATATAAAAATACGAGTCGCCTTCTCATAGGGAACCGCTCTCCCTACGCGTCGGTGCAGTAGCGTGCTCGCAATAATCCGGGACGTTACACGTATAGGTAGAAAAATTTGGTGACAGCGGTGGGATAGGTCGAGTCACTGTAACAGGTAGAATCCGTCGAGTTCAGAGGTGATATATGAATTCATGATAGTTCGGGTCATTCAAGTTTTCTGTTCGACAGAGTGGTAATAGAACACGATTCTTAGCGGACGTTAATGCCTTTCTTAAAACAAATTAGAAAATAAGCATAGATATAATTAATTATATAAGTATTAATAAATAAAAAGAAAAAAAAGGAAAAGAAAAATACATATGTAAAAACAAGAAAAAAATATACATATTGTAACGTGGTGACACCTGTGCCCCCCCGTTACAATCGCTGCGCTTCTCCCACCTCAAATCCCACCTAGAAATGACCCTTAACCCTTCTAACACCTCACCCCCTTTTTCCCGCCCGCCGGTGTCGGGCCGATGGAGGCGACGGACAAGAGACAACAGGGATCACCCGCAAGAAGGAGCTACGAGGCCGGCGACAGACCTCCCACCCTCCAGGAGAGGAAAAGCAACGCGGGACTTCGGAAAAAGAGACGAAGCGGCCCAGCAGCTGAGACAAACGTCCACCCGGAGCCATCTGTCGCCGAGCCCGAAGACCTCAGTCCACCCGCCACGGCCGGAGATCCGCCAGCCCCATCGAACCCGAACACCGGCAGATCGACAATCGATAACCAATCTATTCCGTTGCCAGAAAAGGCCCCCTTCCTATTCCCCATCCCCTCCCCAAAAATCATCCCGCGACGGACCCGTCGTCGCGGCAGCGGCGACGAGCCGTCATTGAGCCCTGGGCTATCTAAACAAGCGATTCGTAGATTTTGTAAAAGCGACTAGAGATTTTGAGAGTGCGATTGTGTGTGGAGTTGACGTAAGTCCCTTCCGATATTAATTTGTGAAGAGTGAGTGCACGGCAACGGCGACCTTTCGATTGCGAACTCGCGTGTCCACGTATCGCGCCGGTTATCCTCCGTTACATTTTACGAAACCCCCTTTTGTCCAACCCCTAATATTCCCGTCTAAAAGAATCCTCGCGCGTAACGTATACGGACTTCCAGCGAACCTTCCTCACCCTGAGATCTCCCCTCCCACGCTTATCCTCCTTGCGGACTCCCCCGCGATATTGTAAGGACGTAACTGCCACGAGTCCCATCCCCTGTAACGACCCCCATTCTGTCCCTTTGTCTAAATTTTGATTGCCACCGCGAGTGGCTGGCGCCCAACGATTGTAACGAGTGTAACCCCAAATTTGGAGAATATAGAGTCTAATAATCTAGTGAGATTTTATAGAGTGAACCCCCGAAAGGGTCACAATATATATATAGTATATTAATAAATAGTTATATTAACCAATATAAAAATGGACAACGAAGCCAACGAGGGCAACAGACCAATTAGCATAAGGGATGCAGCGGATATACTGCCACCTTTCGATGGCCACAACATCTCCGTATACCAATTCACGAAGAATTGCCTTAATGCTAGGGGCATGATTTCACCGAACGCCGAATACGGCCTAGCCCAATTAATTAAAAATAAATTATATGGACAAGCTTCGAGAGTAGTATTGAGCGGAGACTACAATACTATCGAGCAGCTAATTACGGTGTTAAAATCACGTTTTGCTCCTTTGTACTCATCAATACAATTATACGGAGACATGTCAAAATTGGCTCAAATGCCGAACGAAGCAGTCGTCGACTATAGCAGCCGAGTCTCCAGTATTTTGCTGCAAATTCAAAACTGCAACGAAATCGAAGTTCCTGAGCATACGCAGCAGTATAATGTATCTGCAGAAGCTAATGCTGTCAAAGCATTTCTGACTGGGATAAAACCAGAAATCTTCAGTCGAATGCGAAATTGCGAATTCAACACCTTGGATGAAGCAATCAATGCAGCTATTAAAGGCGAAGCAGAATACAAAGAGAACATGATGAGGATGAAACTAACCGAGGGATATACCCAGGCCGATCAATGCAGCAACTGTTTCGGATACGGCCACAGTACCAACACCTGTAGTAGCCGTTCATTCCAAAGGCAGCAGGTATCATCAATCCAGTGGCAACCAAGATATTGCCAGCATTGCCAGCGCCCGGGACACACAATTCAAAATTGCTGGTTCAACAATAACAACTTCAACAACAACAATTACAATCAACAAGGGAATCAATGGATACAACCAAATCAGGTTCCACAAAACCAAACCCCGGTGAACCAGCGTCAAAATATAGGCCGGAATTCAACATATCAACGCTAAGGAACGGGACAACCACCGGCTTTTCAACATCCGGCAAATCAACCTTCGGCGAACCCGACTTATCAACCCCCGGTAAATCAACCTCCTAATAACTGGTACCAAGGCACTGGAAATTGGAGAAGGCAACCTACAATATGCGCTTATTGCCAAAACATTAGCCATACTATTGAACAATGCAGGAAGAAAGCGTATCAAGAGAAGATTAAAAATCAACCACAACAAACTACAACTCAAGAACCACAGGTACGTAAAGAAACGAACCTGTGTCTAAAAGCAAATTATGCAGAAAAGCCTCCAAGCATCAAACTCATGAGTGAAAACTTTCATCAAGGAATAGCATCACTAATGATCGACACTGGATCAGATATAAACATTATTAAAAAACATATTATATCAAATAAAGCAATAATTAATATCAATATCATCTTCGATTTAAACGGAATAACCGAAGGCTATCTTTCAACTCTAGGATACATCGAAGTAAAAGCGCTGGATACAGAGTCCATATTCCATGTTGTGGAGGATCTTCCAATAGCGCACGATGGAATACTAGGAACGGAATTCTTCAAAAATAGCGGAGCGAATATTGACTACGCCAAATCTATGCTCATAGTCAACAATTACATCATACCATTCCAAGAACCTTTAAGGGGGTAGGCCCAGTACGTGACGTCACCGATTCGGGACGTCGGTATTACAGTAGTTTTTTCGTTGGGCCTGGTGGAGCCACTTGTGTGTTTTGTTACGAACTTGAAAGGTTTAATTCTCAGCTAGCGTGCGCGCAACACGATCTAGGAAGGCAACAGCGCCTCAAGTATTTTTACAAACACATTCAAACGCTCATCTCGCCAGAGGCATCGCCACGATACGCCTGAAGAACGAAAGCGAAACATTGGCGCGCGTTTAGAGTGAGATGTACGATGATCATGCTATCTTTCTTTCAACCCAAATGATAGAATTGTCACGCTCCGATAAATTCTGACTGACCAAACGCGTGGATTTTACATAGCACACCGTAGCACTCCTCGCTGCTGAAAAATATATGACTGCTCCGAAGGAACTTGCAATCTGAGAATTATTTTTAGAAGAAGTTACTAACTTTTTTAAATAAATGTTTTTTAATTAATAAAAGTATACAGGATACGTCATGCCATTGGGACGGGTTATATCTTGAATTTGGTAAGAGATAGGAAAAAGCTGTTTATGTAAAAGTTCAATGGTATGATAATGTATATTTTTCTGTGATTTCATTTTCTTCGTGAATGCAACGATGCACTCAAAAAATGCAAATCCATTTTTTATATAAGTAGAATTGCATTTTTTTTACTTATGTGTCAACTCCTTGAAACATTCTGCATAAAAAATTAATATGGTACTATTAGAACTAATAAATGGAGGGACCTCGCGTCTGTACAGTGAAAGTTGAATATGTGCAACAATTCATATATTCAGCAGAGGTGTCGAATCTCGGATTATATGCGATAGCCAGCCAAGCGTGAACGTAGAAAGGGACAGACAGTGGAGGAGAGAGCGAGAGGTCCAATGATCAAAGGAAAGAGCCGAAACATATCGGTGTGACTAATACTAATTCAATTATAAAACTTTTTTATTTTTGACTTTTTTTAACCGAAATTTTTACTAGCGCATTGGTGAAATTTCTCTGATTAAAATGATACCAAACACGATATAGTTTGAATGAGGCGAGGTTTGTTATGGGGCGCTGTGAAAAATCCAGGCGGACGGCAGTCAAATCTTAGAGAAAAGGGACAATCTCAACATGCAGAATGAGAGAAGGACAGCATGACTGTAGTGCGTCTCACTCAGCGTTCGTGCGTTGTTGCCTTTTTCGCTTGCCTTCGCAGCACAGTTCGAGTGACGTAATCAGGCTGACGCTTGATTCTGGCTACGATTCCAGATCGGCAGCCTTTCTACTTAGACGCCACCTTATAACTACTAGCTGAACTAAATTTGTCACGTAACTTGCTCTGTAGTATCCAGATAATGGCGGAACACGTCTCTGAGAATGCAATCGCGACTTTTCGCTTTTCGTCCTTATATGAGAATATTTGAGGCTGGGTGAGGGCTCATTCGAAAGAGAAAGGTTCAATGCAGCACGCTCTTGTCATCGTTTGAGTCACAAAACTGTTTTAGTGACCTAAAAATACCTTTGATTCTGCGGATGTATTTTCTCGATTTTTCCTCTACTTTGGACACTCATATTATTAGATATTAACAAAATATCGTTCAATCATGACCAGAGCGTGCTGCATTGATCCTTCCTCTTTCGAATGAGCCCTCACCCAGCTTCAAATACTCTTATATAAGGACGAAAAGCGAAAAGTCCCGGACCCCTTTTTAGGCCCATTTTTGCCGGTAATGTCACCTCGCTGCATTACCCTAGTCTACCCCCTTAAGGGGGTAGACACAGTACGTGACGTCACCGATTCGGGACGTCGGTATTACAGCAGATTTTCCTGCACAGAAATGGTAATACCCATAGGTATAGGGCAGGCCGATGAAAACGAGAGGGCGCTTTTGGCTAATTCTATATTCTATTCTGAATGTAAAAGAAATAGTCAGCTGTCGCATTGTACTTGACACAATTTAAACTAAAAGTTTGGTTGATAGTGCAAGTGTAGAAAATTTATTATACTTTTAATTAATTAAAATATGCTTATGCTACAATATGTTACGTTGGAGTGAGGAACTATAAGTGAGAAGGAAAAATAAAACATGGGAAATCCCAGAAAAACAAAGTTCCTTACGTTACACCTTTTTCCATATAACAATACTAAACGGTTAGGTTAGGGTTAGATTAGTAAATAAACATTGAATGAATATTTAAACAAAAAAGGATTAAAATACTGTTCAGTAAAATACAAGCCTTTTTTATTAATAAAATTCTACAGTAGAACATGAACTGCGTACATTTATAAGATAATTGACAGTAATTATTGAACAAACATTATCTATACAATTTGGTTGAGACGGTACCGAATATCTTCAACTATCATGCTGTACACCCTGGTCTGATCTGTAAAAATAAATAAGTTTAATAACAATTACTTTTTGAGTGTATACTACTTTAATCTACAAACTGGTGCCTACAGTTCCTGATGAATCCACTCTTACTTTCGTATTTCTCACCAAAACTTCTTGCAATGGTGTACAGAGTATATTCTCATTGAACCTACGATGAAAAGTTATAATCAGTTCTAATCACTCTGCATGCAAAAAATTTGTAAATGTATGTGTTTTACTTATCTTTATGCTTGCATTGCGAAGACCTGGTTCCTTTCCTCTCTTCGTAGAACAGGATTTTCACCATTGATACTGGTGAATGAAAATAATTAAAATAAATTCATATATGAAATTCATGATCATTTCCAATTCATCCAACTACTTGTATACCAAAAGTATAAATGTCATACTTACGCTGTCATACATTGTACTCTTCCTGTGAAAAGTAAGGAAACGTAGCTGCAAGTATCAATTATTAGGAGAGTGTGAAGAGACCCACCACCACCCCCGTCATAGACGGTCCTCTTCACTCTCCAAATACTTTCATAGTTACATTCTTTTACGTACTTACATTATTTTGTACTTCTATTATTCGACAGCTCTCCATATGAGCTGAATGCACTCGTCGGTGCATTAGTCACTCTGTACTTGTGTACTTGTACATGCTCCTCCTGTTTTTATATACGGTGGTTCTCTAATTGGCTGGTGTCGATTGAATCTACTATCTATGATTTCTGGCAACATGCAGTCCTCATAAAACTTCCTCAGTTTTTCCTCCATCTCTGTTGCCCAGAATGTATCATTTCTTGGCACTTTTATAATTTTCATTCCTTTCGGCGTCCATAAACAGAATAGAGCGCATTGTCTATTCGTTATGTGCAACTGTCCTTGCACTTGATAATAGTAATAATGAATTTTGTTCATTTCATCACCCCGGAAAATACGTCGTATTGCAGGAAGTTGCTCTATAGCTTCAGCAAGCGATAAATCCTTCGCCGATTCCGGACATTTTACTTCGACGATGGTATCATCGTCTACGATGCCGTCAGGTGTTGCACCTAAGTAAGGCACACTGGCATCGATGAAGAGACCACATGGTCGAATACGAATTCCTGATTCGTCTTCTAATTGCCTCAAGGCGTTTGCTTCGTTCTCCCTTCCGTATTCGAGGGAACGTATATTCGGTATTTGCGGATACAGAATACTCTTCACAGTATTTGCCCGCGGTGTAACTTTTCGTAATCTGCATATCTTGCCGAAATTTGATGCGGTTAATAATTTTCTCCTGTAAGCTATACACTTTTCGCTTTTCGCTTGATCGCGAGTTTCCGCTTCGATCGTGTACCGCATCGTCTGCCACTCATGGAGTATATCCATATGCCTTTCATACTCGGAAGAGTATACAGTCTCTTCCATATCTGGTTTTGCTGCACTGGGGCCGTAATCCTGGTCGTACGATTGTTTCTCATTTCTGAAGGAGGATGCTTTCGCTTCTTTTTTATATTTCGATGCCATTTCGGCTGCATGCTTCCGACGTTCTTCCATCTTTCTTACGATGGTTGTCGGCTCTTTATTCATTGCCATACTCAATTTGCTAAAGGTCTCTTTACTGTTAAATTGGACGACAGCAGCGGAGACTCTACCATGATACGATCCTCCTCGTCCAAAGTTTATCCTTTTTCCTCCGATGAATTTGGCAATTATATTATTAAAGCTTTCTACAGCATTATTATTCAAAGCGTACAATAAACTTTCAGCTTGTGCGATGAGTGGCTGCATCGCTTCTTCTATGCTTTGATATATACCAGCTTGCTTCAATCGTGGAACATAATTTACTCTGTTCGGGTCAGAATACTTGTTGCAGAAATATGCTAACTTCTGAGACTCCTTGTGTTCACCGAAAACATGACTCGGTACATTTTTCATGTCCTCCTTCAAATTTTTTATTTGATCGAGTAGTCGGATTTTTTCTTTGAATCGGTATTCTGCAGCTTTCTTTATTTCAGTACGTAGCCGCAGAGCATTGTCCTTTACGACAGCTCTTAGCTCCTTGTAGCGGCCTTTTGCTACGATGTCGTTTATTTTTCTACTGAAATTCCGTAGCAGGTGATTGGTGCATTCTATTTTTCGTATATGCACCATATACTCTTTATATGGATCATTGTCCAATATTTTCTTGTACACGCTGCTATCGCCATCGGCAACTAATATAGAATATACTAGTCCGTGCATTTCTATGCTGCATTTGAATCCTTCGACGATAGCAGCACTTTCCATACCGGTTGAACTTTGCTGACGACCCCAGTTTTTGAAACAGCGATGTTCGCGTGCTGCTTCTTTCTTTTTTGCTGCTGTTTGGCAAATCATACAAAATTTATTTTTAACGCTGATATACAGCACTTTTTTCGTATGATATCCCACGATGGCTCCTACGCCAGAAAGAGAATTGTAATCTCCTCCGCGGTACGATCTTTTCATCCAGCTGCCATCTGCGACAATTGGAATCCATGATATATTATAGCCTGCAAGCACATCGTCTCTTGCAATAGCCAATTCTCGTTCCTCTTTTTCCAGCTTCTTCCATTTCTTGTTGTGCGGCCACTTCGAAGCCATCGATTATGTCATCCTGACATTTCTCGTACATGCTTTTTGTCATGCAAGACATGTTCACACCAGAGAGTAATTCCTCCAGTTGATTATATCCGCCGCCGGTAACCATTGTTGCAGAAACAGCGGCATGGTTAATATCCATAGTGCCATCATTCTTTCGAAGACACGGAATTTGTCCTACGTAATTGCACATTCGGCACTGTACATCATACGTTTTTTCTAAGCCATATTTTTGACATCCAATTATTTCGAAATGTTCAATGCCACAGCCAATAGGTGAATGATTTGCAAGATTTTTTATTTGTTCGAATATATATGCAAAATCAGCAAAATCTATTCCTTCCGAAATTGGTTCTTTTGGCTGTGGTGGTTCGGCTTTCTCTACCACCCAATTTATTTCTTCGTCTTCATCGGTGGTATTCAATTGATCTTCTTCTGTATAGAAATCTCCTTCCTGTACAATTTCTTCGATACTTTCCATTTCTTCAATATTTTCTATGTTTTCTTCATATATTTCCTCCGTAATAAAATCATCCGCAGCAAATGTAGTTTCTTCGGAGGTACCTGCACAGGTACCTGCTTCCGCCGCGGTACCTTCACTTACCGTGAGGCATGCTGCCTTTTTCAATTGTTGCCTGCAAGGAAAATGTGAGTAATCAGTACAGTATTGCCTCGAAATAAGCAACTCGTTCGGGATCGAAAAGTTGTTTATTACGGAGCAGGTATGCTGTACCGTTTGACTTTGTTCTCGAAACGGGACGATAGAGAACACGAGAAACGAGTGAGAGATCGGAGGTAGCGGCAAACCATAAAGTGATCGGCCGAGCAGCGATGTTATTTCTTGAAAAGAGATACAATATAACATGTTCTCTCATTTTGGCAGTAATTGTAAATTGGCTTCAGAATGAACGTAAAATCACACGAATGAAACACATCAGAATCGCTAATGCCTGAATGAGAAAGGATTATATATATTGTAGATAATAATTATACCTAAATTCAGATTCTTGTTATAAATTTTAATTACGATTTGATTTTCCAAGAATTGCTACTGTGGGAACTGTTTGGTTTGCCACTCGCTCTAAATCTGATCGCTCTGTCTTTTATAATTGCCGGTTGCTACACGCGCTTCTCTCTCATCCTCCCACTCATTCTCTCTCTCTCTTTCCCCATCGAATCTATCATTCACTCTGTTTGAAAGTACATGCGATCACTCATTCAGTGTTTCATATTCGCGCACGTTCTCTCTCTCTCTCTCTCTCCCTCTCTCTCGGGCTGAAGTCTCGGTTCGAGAACGATACAGTAAAACCAGGATATGTATATGCAACAGAAATTGGGACCCAAGCATTTCGTTTATAGAATCGAGATGTCGAATGCGGGTTACGCGCGACGCCAGCCAAGCGTGAACGTAGAAAGGGACAGACAGTAGAGGTGAGAGAGAGGTCAAATGGTTGAAAGCGAGGAGCTGAAACGTATCGGTGTGACTAATACTAATTTCATTATAAAACTTTTTTATTTTTGACTGTTTTTAAATACAATTTTGACTAACGCATTGGTGAGATTTTTGTGATTAAAATGATACCGAACACGATATAGTTTGAATTATATTTATTTATTTATTTATTCCCAATATTCTGCGGAACTATTGAGTGCAAATTAGGTGCTTTATGATGTTAGAAAAAGCCGGGATTTCAAACCGGACAGTTTTTTCCTATTGAAAATTAAAGTAATCTACCAGCTAACAATAATAATAGAATAATAATAAAATAAATAAGCAATAATAATAGAATAAAGAACATCGAATCGACACCTCGGCTGCATAATATGTATAAACGATGT
This sequence comes from Osmia bicornis bicornis, assembly GCF_907164935.1. Taxonomy (NCBI): domain Eukaryota; kingdom Metazoa; phylum Arthropoda; class Insecta; order Hymenoptera; family Megachilidae; genus Osmia; species Osmia bicornis. The sequence continues at coordinate 3,010,848 of NW_025791458.1, read as the reverse complement.
GTGCGGACGCAGAATCGACACCTCGCCTCGCTTGGATATGCGCAATGTTTTGATTCGATCTCTCTGGCTTTTCGCCAACTTTTAACATCAATTTTATCAAGTAATTACAATTCAAGCTATATCGTGTTTGGTATCATTTTAATCTGAAAAATCTGAACAATGCGCAAGTAAAAATTTTATTTTAAAATAGTCAAAAATAAAAAACTTTTATAAATGAATTAGGATTAGTCACACCGATCTGTTTCGGCTCTTCGCTTTGAATTCTTGGACCTCTCTCTCTCCTTTACTGTCTATCCCTTTCTACGTTCGCGCTTGGCTGGAACCGCATGTAAACATAGAATCGACACCTTGGCTGCAATGTGTGGATCGCAAATCACCCTTGCATTTATTGTGCTTTTACTGTACATCATAATAAGAAAAACATGCAGTAGAAAAGAAAAGCAGGCATAGTAGAAGAAGATACAGTAAAATCTCAATTACTGCATTTTGCTCAGGATTGAATAGGATTAGTAATTTATACAGAGAAACAAAATACGAACTCTAATATGTACAGAACACGTTTCTCGAGCGAGTTCAGCTCGTCTTTGATGTGACAGCCGCGAATCGAGGTAGCGTACGGGGATAGAATCGAGGCAGTCTATTTTTGACCCGTTTTCTTTTCACACATACATATCTGCACAATCGTCTCCGCTACTCGCAAGCTGACGCAGACACAAGGAGGCATGTCTCTGCTGCGATTCACGGCTGTATGCCTTTACAAGCACACGTGCAGTTGACCGCTCGGAAAAGATTTCTTTTCAATCCTTGAAAAAGTCCAGGTTTGCGAAGTGTTCGATTGCAGAAAAAGTTTGGGAAACCTTGTTTTAGAATATCTCTTCAACAAGGGGCTGCAGGATGGTATTTCATCTTATGGCAAGTTGTAAACTAATGAAGAAACGAAGGGGTCCGATAAACACGTGTTCGCCTTTCTCAAAGTAAACCCTGCTTGACCGCGCCGGTGACAGAAAGCAGACCTATTCAATTGTTAGAAACATTTTCTAAGCAGTTTTTCGAACAATTCACAATTGACTAGTCAGTTTCGTACACGTGTTTAGGAGGTCATGGGAACGTTTCGGACAATATTATGATGACACTCTAGTATTTTGTTAGTCAAACAATATTTTTATGAAACATGTTTAGGAAATATGATGTAGTATAGAAAAAAAATATATATATACATATATACTGATCGAATTGAGTATTCTCCTCCTTTTCGAAGTCGGATAAAAAATATAAGGTAATTATTTAGAGATACGGACCACCCTCCGATGTCCTTGACCTTGACATATGTTGTCAATGTCACCCTCCTGAGTGTCCTTCAGAAGGTTTTAGCCGTCGCCCGTTTTTTATTAAAAAGTTATTAACCAATAAAGTTTCGAAAATATAGCAGTTATTTTGAGTATTAAAACGCATAATGGTTTGCGCAAAGCGTTATAAATATTACCGTAAGTTGTCGATTAATATGCTATGTCATGATGATGAATTGCCCTTGACAAAGCTTTCTGGAAAAGGAGCTGAATATTTCATCATGCACAGCAGTTGATTGGGTGAACTTTTGCCCAGAGGTAATTAATTTATTTCCTAATGAATTTATTCGTAAATGTACATATACAGTGTGTCCCAGAACTGGGATAGGAGCCGAAGAGGGATGATTGCTGAGATCATTCTAAACAACTTTTTCCTTTGTCAAAATATTGTTTAAAGCTTCGTTTTCGAGTTATTAACGAAAAACACTGGCCAATCAGAGCGCGCCCTTAGCGCGGGCCGAACCACGAGAGTGTTGGGTATGCTCTGCGTTCAAACCGTGGTCGTGATCAAGTGCATCCGCACCACGTCGGTGTAATAGGATTCGTTGTTCATGAGCAATCAATAATTCAATACTATTATTCCTTTCTTTTTTAAATTCATTATTCGATACAACTTTTGCCCAATGAATCCTATTATACCGACGTAGTGTCGATGCACTTGATCACGACCGCATGGAGCATACCCAACACTCTCGTGATTCGGCCCGCACTAATGGCGCGCTCTGATTGGCCAGTGTTTTTCGCTAATAACTCGAAAACGAAGCGTTTACCAACATTTTGGCAAAGGAAAAGGTTGTTCAGAATGACCTTACCAATCATCCCTCTTCGGCTTCTACCCCAGTTCTGGGACACCCTGTATAATATTTGAATACAACAATGTGGCATTTTAGCTCATAAATAAATGGTTGATGCGCAAACAAAATCCAATTGGTGGAAATGGAATCATCGTCGAAATTGATGAAGCTAAATTCGGACGTCGAAAATACCATCGTGGACGATTGATCACAGGACAATGGCTCTTTGGTGGTATACAACGGGGCACGAAAAATATGTTTGTCGTGCCAGTTGTATCTCGTAGTGCAGAAGTGCTACTACCCTTAATCGAAAAATACATTGCTCCTGGGTGAATAATCTACAGCGATTGTTGGAAAGCTTATAAGAAAATCGACAAAAAAATATATCAACATAGCGTAGTCAACCATTCTGAAAATTTTGTTGATCCAAATACGGGTATCCATACCCAAAACAGAGAACGCTTATGGAGAGATATTCACGGAGGTATTCCACAATATGGTCGTAGAAAATACCATTTTCACCATTATTTAGCAGAATTTATATTTAGAAAAACATACGATTTCAACGAACGGTTGGATGCATTTTTTGAAATAATGTCTACTATGTACCCTTTAACGGAAAATATAAATGAATAAATGAATTAAATTTATTATTATTATTGAAACCATACATAGATGTGATAGGTTAGGTTAGGTTATATATTTAAATCCGGTCGACGTTGGGCAGCCGGCAACGCTTTCTCCAAGTGATAGTGTTGTTTAAATAATAACGGTTATATAAATATATAACCTGACCTAACCTAATACATCAATAATATTCACTTCTAATTGAGTTTTAATGGACATTTCCACCTTAATTCTTACAAATCTGTTTTGGTTAATAACTTTTTAATAAAAAACGAGCGACGGCTAAAACCTTCTGAAGGTCACTCAGGAGGGTGACCTTGACAACATATGTCAAGGTCAAGGTCATCGGAGGGTGGTCCGTATCTCTAAATAATTACCAAATATAATTACTTTTCTTACGTCCGGATAAATATTCGGAAATGGGATCGAACGTTCTACGACGACATGCACGTTCTTTTTTTCCCATTCAAAGTAATCAAGATCTGGGTTACGTTTATTTATTTTAGACGAAGTCAACCGTACACATCGGTGGGGATATCCCAGACCTCCGAGCGAGCAGCCGCGAACTATCCAAAGTATATACGGAACTGAGTAATAATAAATGTTATAAAACAATTACGGGAATTTGAACTTTCATTTCCCCGGATTCAGGACAATAGCGACAAATTGAAATACCATCCTGTGACACCTCAATAAAAAAATATACTTCGAAATTGGAAAATATTCAAATTGTAAGTAGGATTGTGGGATATGTATAGCTATATAATTCGTCGCGCAGTATTCTTACAAAAAACTGACTTGACCTTGACATCGCTTCTAGTACCTCATTCATAAAGAAACGTACTACAGTATTGCCTCGTAATAAGCAAGTGGTCTCGACTTCGAAATAAGCAAGTCGCTATCCCCTCTTCTTTGTTTGAAGTCGCCCGCAAAGTGAGAGGTACGAGAAATGAGTGAGAGGTCCATGAAAGCGCGAAGCCGATGTTTAGGGTAATAAATTTCACGCTCGACTGAGCAGTGACATCGGTTAGTAGAAGAAGGATGGAATATATGTATATAATGCTTTCTATCCTTGTTCAAAAAATAACATCGCTGCTCGGCCGATCACTATATGATTTGCCGCTATCTCGGATCTCTCACTCGTTTCTCGCGTTCTCTATCGTCCCGTTTCGAGAACAAAGTCAAGCCGAATAGCTACCTCCCTCGAAATAAGCAACGGTTCGGTCCCGAGCCACTTGCTTATTTCGTGGCAATACTGTATTATCAAACAGAAATATATTAAACAATCTTCACTTGTTGCAATAATTCGTAAATAATAAAAGATTAGAAAGGGGACAGTGTTACACCTATTTAGTAAATTTTATCATCGTCTCTCGGTTCGAAATCTAATTTGTACGACGTAGGTTCAGCGAACAGTGTTCTTCGATCCTCGCGGTTACTTTGTCCCTGTCAATGGATTGTAAAAAAGAAAGATGCAACGAGGGCCGTAGCAGCCGAGAAATAAAGCCAGCGGGTAGTAGAGCGAGAATAAAGGTTCCATACACAACTGCATATGCGAGGCTGCACGAAATGTCTGTTATAATTCAATTAGTAAATATCATGAACTAGTGAATGTCATCCGCCTTACGATAGTCGAATTTAAATATATAACCTAAGCTAATACATCAATAATATTCATTTGTAATTGAGTTTTTCTTGGAGTCTTGTATACGCAATTGTGAACGGAGCCTTTACGTTCCCCCGATCCTTATTTCTAAACAGCGGATAAGTGGCCAGCGGATAGCAACCAATCCTGACGCAAAACGTATACAGTTTGAAATAAATTTTATGCCGTTTTTCAAATGAAAACAAAATGCTACATTAGTATTGTCTAAATATATGTAAAGAAGAAAAGAGAAATAAGTATTCACAAATGTATAACATATAATGAAATTGAAAATTTGTAAATCTCGTTTCATCGGTACAAAAGTTGTAGGGACGTACTACTCAGATTTTTCACATAAAAGTTAGTCAAAACACAGTATAAATTGCATTATTAATTAATTAAATAAAAATGATGAACGTAGAAATGGGAAAACAGTGACTGAAGCAATAGTGCTGAAGTAATGACATGTGTTGCGGTACGCATAGCATAGAATATGTGTACGTAAAACAGAACTTACCTTTGTCGCCACTTCTTATTTTTAGACAAACGTTTTGTACATAAATTAGGCTGGTTCCTGTTTGTATTCCCTTTCAAATACCGTTTGTCTGTATCTGCGCCTTCCTTTTTTTTCCATACCAATGGAATTATCGCACGTCGCACACACTTATCACACACTTATTACAAAATACGCAGAAATGAAACAAATCACAAATTATGAATGTTCCATATATAAAAGCTCGATTGCCTTCTGCGTCTTTGCCGTAGTGCGAACGACGAAAAACTGATCAGCTTTCATTCTCACTGCATTAGATGCAGATCTTGAGAGGCTGAACGAAAGATAAGGAGAAAAGGACAGATACAGTCACTCACAGTGAAAATCGTCCACCCGCAACGGGGCGTATATTAGTATAAATAAAATAATAAATGCAAATAAAATACAACGATTTCGCATATGAAATTATTGTACATAAATAACTACATAATATAATGTAAAAGCAAAACATTCTGTGGAATAATAATCTAGATATGGCATTGCAAATAGAATCATGTCCGAAATGAACGTCACAGTGAAAATCATCCACCTACAACAACGTTTGATAAATTTCAATAGTTATTTGATTTTGTAATTTTTATTGAGTGATTCTTATAGATTTTTATGTGCTGAAAAAAACTATTGCAATTACCCTTTGCGTATACTTTTGACGTATCAAGGACTTTATTAGGGAAAAATTCATATTTCGTTCTACAGTTATCCTTTCCCACTTCCCTAACGGCGAAGGAACACCCCGCAAGTATGCGCGGGCACGCCGCACGTTTTCAAATTTTTGCGCATCCGAATTTTCACGCGGGCCGCTGACGTATCCCTCTGTCCTTGGTGCAAGTGAAATACAAAATGTGCAGTGAGTGAGAAAGGGAATTTGGGCCCTGTCCACCCTTGAGGACAGGGAGGGCTGGATCGTCAGACAAACAGTGACTGTGAAGAAGTCAACATCGTAAGTACCTTCACGCATACTACCCCGGCCTTTTTCGCTATATGTGCCGGTAATATGATAGTGGTCGAATTCAAAATTTTCCGTTTATTACATTTCATTTATTCTTTTCATACTTTTTTAGTGCATTTTGAAGAGGGTTGTATTTTTTGTTAAAAATTATTTTATCTTGTATCGTATCATGAGTTGGGGCATGGATTTAGGGAATTTATTACGTATTATATCAACATGATACATAACAAATGTAAAGTTCGAATTTTGTTTTTGAATTTGAACTGACGCCACTTTCATAATAACTGACACACTTCTACATTTTACTTTCAACCCAAAAGTGTATTTAGACATATTCCGGATAAAGTTTCATTACCGCCATAGTATTTATGTAATTTTTGGTGCAAAATCTATTATGAACTGTGATTTTTTGAGTGTACGTGTATTTCTTACACGTAAGAAAGTTATGTTATAATTTACCCGCGATATGTCTATAAAAACTGTATACATTCAGGTATAATATAGCTTTCCTTTAGTTAAAACTGAAGACAAGTGATGAAAAATAAACAATTTCTGAACCTCAAAAGTAGAAATTCCAGCATTTAGAAATGTATAGATTCCCTAACTGTGGTAAATTTTGACTAAAAGAAGCCTATATTATACCAGAATGTACAAACTTCATAAACGTGTACTTTTTTACTTTCCTTTCAAATTACATCCAATACTTTCACTGTTTCTTCACTGTCACTCGTTTTTAGATGAGCACCAAAGAAAATAGTGCAGGACGTGACCCGTCGTCAAGGTCTCCCCGACGGGACCGGAGCCGCTTCCGAAATCCTTCTTCGGGACGGCGGAGTCCGCCACGGGACCCGTCAAGGTGTCCCCGACGGAACCGGAGCCGGTCCCGTGGTACCTCGGCGAGGAGAACGCCACCGCGTGACCGGAGCCGGTCATCCATGAGTGCAGGCTCGTCGCAATGCGAGAGCTGTATATTTCTGAAAGAGCTGGTAGCTCACTACAAAAAAGAGGTACGTAGATACATAGGCGGTCTCACGGAAAACGATGATACTGGATTTACGCATTTGTTATATTGTTATGAAAGTGTGAAAACGTGTAGGCATTATAGCAATATAATAAAGTACTTGGCAAGATCTATTGACTTTTTCCAGTTTAGCAAGTTTAAATACCGAGATCGGTTTGATATGTAATATAGTTGCAGAATTATGATCCTAATGTTTTAATTCTGTACACTTTAAACAATGTATACATTTTGCACTGTACTTTATCATACTGCGATAATGCCTGAACAGTTTAATTGCACGTGAGTTCGGAAAATTTGAGTATGTATCAGTTACGATCGATTAGTGTAGGTCAGTATTTGCATGAGTATACTGTTTCAATGAAACTTATGAATTGTAATTAACATAAGATTTATATGTATTTTTCGTATTACAGATAAAGGAAGTAAAAAAAAAAACAGAGGGAGGTATTGTATGGCGGCGGATCAAGGACCGGAAGAGGGGGAAGAGGAGGACGAGGAGGAAGAGGAGGAAGAGGAGGAACAGGCGGGGGCAAACCCGCCAATTTATTTATATTTAAGAATAAATAAGAATATAAAAAATAAGGTGTTTGTTCTATATTTCTTCAACCCACCCTTCAACATTCCACATCCCAAAACACGATATTAATAAATCAATATTACCAGTATTAGTAAAAATTAATTTCAATGGATGTAAATTAAATTAATAATGTAAATATAAATTAATAAATAATGTATTGACTAATAATAAATATTACAGTAAAAGCGTTACTTTAGTAAATATATACAATTCTTAGCAGTTCATAATAAATGTATACCTAAAATATACATAACCTAACCCTAACCTACAATCGTACGAAAATGGATACATTGCCTGCATCACGCTTTTACTGTGACATATGTATCAAGCAAACGCTTCGGTTTTCCTATGATTACACGTTGGCAGTCCTCCTGAGTAGGCGCCATCTCCTAACCACTAGCCGAACTAAATTTGTAACGTGACTTGCTCTGTAGTATCCAGATAATGGCGGAATTCGTCTTTGGGAATGCTTTTACGGGAATACACTTTTCGTCCTTATATGAGAAGATTTTGATCTAAATAAGGGTTCATTCGAAAGAGGAAGGTTCAATGCAGCGCGGTCTGGTCACCGTTTGAGTCACAGAACTGTTTTAGTGACCTAAAAAATACTTGGAATCTGCGGATGTATTTTGTCGATTTTTCCTCTACTTTAGACACTCATATTATTAAATATCGACACAATCTCGTTGAACCATGACCAGACCGCGCTGCATTGGACCTTCCTCTTTCGAATGAGCCCTTATTTAGATCAAAATCTTCTCATATAAGGATGAAAAGTGTATTCCCGTAAAAGCAATCCCAAAGACGAGTTCCGCCATTATCTGGATACTACAGAGCAAGTTACGTGACAAATTTAGTTCAGCTAGTAGTTATAAGGTGGCGTCTAAGTAGAAAGGCTGCCGATCTGGAATCGTAGCCAGAATCAAGCGTCAGCTTGATTACGTCACTCGAACTGTGCTGCGAAGGCAAGCGAAAAAGGCAACAACGCACGAACGCTGAGTGAGACGCACTACAGTCATGCTGTCCTTCTCTCATTCTGCATGTTGAGATTGTCTCTTTTCTCTAAAATTTCACTGCAGTCCGCCTGGATTTTTCACAGCGCCCCATAACAAACCTCGCCTCATTCAAACTATATCGTGTTTGGTATCATTTTAATCAGAGAAATTTCACCAATGCGCTAGTAAAAATTTCGGTTAAAAAAAGTCAAAAATAAAAAAGTTTTATAATTGAATTAGTATTAGTCACACCGATATGTTTCGGCTCTTTCCTTTGATCATTGGACCTCTCGCTCTCTCCTTCACTGTCTGTCCCTTTCTACGTTCACGTTTGGCTGGCTATCGCATATAATCCGAGATTCGACACCTCTGCTGAATATATGAATTGTTGCACATATTCAACTTTTACTGTACAGACGCGAGGTCCCTCCATTTATTAGTTCTAATAGTACCATATTACTTTTTTATGCAGAATGTTTCAAGGAGTTGACACAAGTAAAAAAAATGCAATTCTACTTATATAAAAAATGGATTTGCATTTTTTGAGTGCATCGTTGCATTCACGAAGAAAATGAAATCACAGAAAAATATACATTATCATACCATTGAACTTTTACATAAACAGCTTTTTCCTATCTCTTACCAAATTCAAGATATAACCCGTCCCAATGGCATGACGTATCCTGTATACTTTTATTAATTAAAAAACATTTATTTAAAAAAGTTAATAACTTCTTCTAAAAATAATTCTCAGATTGCCCGTTCCTCCGGAGCAGGCATATATTTTTCAGCAGCGAGGAGTGCTACGGTGTGCTATGTAAAATCCACGCGTTTGGTCAGTCAGAATTTATCGGAGCGGGACAATTCTATCATTTGGGTTGAAAGAAAGATAGCATGATCACCGTACATCTCACTCTAAACGCGCGCCAATGTTTCGCTTTCGTTCTTCAGGCGTATCGTGGCGATGCCTCTGGCGAGATGAGCGTTTGAATGTGTTTGTAAAAATGCTTGAGGCGCTGTTGCCTTCCTAGATCGTGTTGCGCGCACGCTAGCTGAGAATTAAACCTTTCAAGTCGTAACAAAACACGCAAGTGGCTCCACCAGGCCCAACGAAAAAACTACTGTAATACCGACGTCCCGAATCGGTGACGTCACGTACTGGGCCTACCCCCTTAAATCCTCTAGATTGTCTGGTCTCTTTACGTAACGATCGAATATGTTATTGAAAAATGATGTTTCATTTTCTTCGAATCGGAGAATTCTATATCTCTGTTCAGGCCGACAGCTGTTTATAAATACAGCTTTTCTCGAGCTCATTTTAAGGGGCAGATGGCACAACCGATATGCACATTCTATAACACAAACCACACGTTGAGATAGAATTGCCATAGATACCAAAAATAGTTGATCGCGGACGATACCGCTCCGGCGTTTCGCTCGTAAAATGGCTTCTTTAATAATATTTCCTGTGTCCTGCGGCCCGCATTTACTTGCGTATTTAGCAATATAATATGCGACAGCTGTAACATTTCCGCATGGTTGAATATCTATGTTTGCTTCTCAAAGCTTTAAAAGAGTTGGGTTGTAATTGTTCACCATGATTTCGTTTCTTGTTCTCTTAAGTACGCAGAAACGTCCATTGTTCGCAAGTGTGTAATCTGGACCTAAGCACATCGTTCTTTCACTTATCGGTCTGGGGAATCCAAAACGACAACAACGATTATTACGATCTTTGTAACATGTAGCAGAATGTTTATGAATTTGGACTTTTTGAACTATGTCCCTCATATCTTGATTTTCTGCTTCCAATGAACAAGATACAACTTTCTCAATAACGTTGCGACCCTCGTTGGTAAGGAGATCAGGTACATTTGCACACCAAAGAAGCATGTGCAAATGTGGACTTCCCCTGTTCTGAAATTCTATTCTATGCCAAAAATCGATAACAACGCCACCTAGGCAATCTGAGTTTCTCAAATATTGCATTAACGCGTTTACACGTAACGTAAATTGTCTTGCAATAACTGCAGGGTATCTCTGAACCAACTTTAGTTGATCTCCAAAAGTTAGGTTTTCGAATTCGGTAATGGGACGACCATCGGCTAGTAGTAATGCTTTCAACATATCTGGCCAGTTCAGATCATTGCAAGAGAACGTAGCAAACCATGTGGGGTGTCCAAGACTTCGGACCATGGCGATTAATTCCGAACAGCAGTGTTTCCAGTATGATGCTGATCCTCTTATGTTTCTCATCGTGAGGTGTATATTATCTACTAATCCCTGTGGAGTATGTTCCCCTTGGCGCATTTTACATGATACTGAAATGCTAGCTTTTGCGCGGTAGTATTCAACAACAGATAATGCGAAGAATAAATAATCTGTTCGCTGGAATCGTTTGTCATTGCTCAGAATACGAGCTTGGAAGTAATCCAGTGGTGTTATTGAGATGTCTCTATGCTCTCCAAATCCATTTTTTCCATCCGGAAACATGAAGAACCAACACAGTCCTTCCATCCTTCTCTCCCTCTCTAGGTTCAAAGGAGGCGCTGTTTTTCTATGTATATTCGCCAGTTCTATCCGGTCATTGTCTGCGTTATTGTTAGTATTACTGACTGAGACGACACTATCGATGTTGGGAACACCTTCGTCAACCGAACGTAACATGCTTGTATCGAATATAATTCGTGTTTCGCCGGATTCTGTTCGAGGTGTCCCAAGTGACAGATGTTGCATTCTTTCTACCAGTGGAGATCTATTTCTTCCAGATACAATTGTTATAGGTGTTAATGAGTAGATATTTAATACATTGCTGTTGCCATCTTTCGCATACAAATTACGACGCAAGGTGGCCTGTAAAGCATCAATAGTAGTAAATTTCATACAGCACGAGGCGCCCCGTAATGGTGCTTTATATCCTTTTGGACCTTGTGCATGGGAATCAAACAACCAATAGTAGGTGGTCTCCGACTGGTTGTTGCATGATACGGCTATTGATGTATAATTTGCAGTAAGAATTCTGTACATATACTGTTGAAAAAACCTAATCAAACCATTTTTTAAATTTGGAAATCCTTCATCACCGTTATCAACATCAATATGACCATTTACAGCCATTTCATACCTAATGTTAATATTTACTCTGTTGTTATTAAATGATATGTGTGGCAATAATTCGGTAACGGCTAAATAGTCGACATTGACTTCTCTGGGGTCAGGATTACTTCGCGCTTCGATGCAATCACGGTAATATTTATCTCCTACTAAAAGTACATAATCGACATCACTAGTACACCACGTACTAGGGTCGAGCAAATGAAACGCAACACATGCAACTGCAGCTATGCCAGTACATTGCTTACCGCGAGATTCAATACTGAAGCGATCGCTAGCTTGATGGCACGAGCCTCGTAAAATAGCTACATTCTGTCCAACATTCACAAATCTACTGTTTGATTCAATATTTCTTTCTGCAACTTCCATTTCGTTTCTTGGAATACAACGCTGTTCAACGACTTCAGCTATTTCCAAAATGTTATTGGTAATATTAGAAAAACATGGTCGCACATCTTTGTATAAAGCATTATTTTGTAATAGCCATTGTAAAGCTACACGAAGTTTGCTAACGTCTATTTCAAATTGTCTTTGCCGCTCCAAATTTTCGAGGCTTTCCACTACAATCATTATACCGGTTTCGTTTAATCTAAGTGGAAGTTGCTCGGCTACTTCGAACACATCGCGGGCAAATAGGACTACCTGACCTTTGCACCAATCCTGACTGAAGCGATTCCGAATTTTCATGATTTTAAGAAACGGTATTATTCTGCACAACATTTGTTTTTCGATTTCCGATAAATCGGTTATCTCCAGAGGTACAGGCATGAGTTCCATTTTATTCCAGAATGCCTGTGATGGAACTTTGTGTTTTTTAAGATGATTTAGACAACGAGAACATGTTGTTACCTTCTCTGATTCTAATAGATTTGTAGGAATTAGACTAGACAAAGGCTGCGTGTGTAAAGCGTAACGTTGCTGCGGATATAAAGTCTTGTAACACACTGCACACGGTACATTAGCAAAAATATTAATAGCCGATTTAAAGTAGTCTTCCTGAAGGAGAAGTTCTTTTCTCCGTTTTTTAGCTAGTTCACGCATATTTCTCAAAAACGTATTCCTTGATTCGATACGTTCACTTAGTAGTACTTTCCGCATACGATTTCTCACAACCATTAAACGTTGCGAACGTTCCTCAGCAGATTCGGTCGCTAAACGCTTGCGGATTAATCGGAAACGGTGTGACCTTTCCTCCGCAGATTCGTTCGCTACACGCCTGCGCATTAATGCTAAACGACGTGACCGTTCCGCGGCAGATTCGTTCGCAAAACGCCTGCGCATTAATGCCAAACGACGTGACCGTTCCGCGGCAGATTCGTTCGCTAAACGTCTGCGCATTAATGCTAAACGACATGATCGTTTCGCGGCAGATTCGTTCGCTAAACATCTGCGCATTAATGCCAAACGGCGTGACCTTTCCGCCGCAGATTCGTTCGCTAAACGCTTGCGGATTAATTCGGTACGACGTGATCGTTTCTCGGTAGATTCGTTCTTTAAACGATTAGAAATTCTGCTTAGCCGACGTTTTCTTTCGTCAATCGTTTCGCGCGATTCTTTCGAACTAGCATATTTTCGCTTTGCAGACAATCTCGAACGGCGATCGTCAATAGTTTCCTCACGCCGTGCCTCTGCGTTTCTTTCACGTTCTTTAGAAAGACGTAATTGTTTCACATCGTCCGATTCATTCGCACGATTCTTTCTCATACGGGATGCACCTTTTGTACGTCTATCCATAATTATATATGTTGAAACTTTTTTATTTTATTTTATTAATTAGCCGCTGAAAGCGGAATTGGCCCGTTTGTTTTCACAAACAATAATTCGCTCCAGGCAGAATTGGCCAGTTCCTTTGCATTCGCTTAAAGCAGAATTGAACCCTTTTTATCTTTGTTTATATTTTCAGAAACAATGATTCGCTCACAGCAGAAATTGTCCGTTTCTTTAGATTTACTCAAAGGAGAATTGTTCTGTTTGTTTTCGCAAACAATGATTCGCTTAAAGCAGAATTGAACCCTTTTCCTTATTTATATTAAATTAAATTTAAAAAAAAAAGTTAGAATTATGATAATATATTTTATAATATACCTATCGCTATCTTCAACGGAATGTGTGATAAAATCAATTGATGACAGCGTCGCAATTCTAACTGATTGCTGCTCGTCGTTCGTAACTTGTTCGAGGGAAAGAGTGTGCGTCTGGTTGGTCGTGCCCCGCCTTGGCTCACACGGTTTGTGCGTGCCAAAATCGGCGGGGTGTGCGAAGGATCCCTCCTTTCCCCTGAGCCGGCTAATAACATTGTGTGAAATTCCCTTATTACATACTAATTTTCCCGAGCTCAGCGGAGCTTCGAATCCGTAAACACGGAAAAAGAATACGTATTACGCGAAAATTCGAGATGGATGTATTACAAAGGGATGCCGCGAATAAAACAAATCAACATTCAGCAAAGAATATTACATTTGGACTATTTTTCGTTTTATCTTGGAAAAGATAGTATCGTTGGATTGTTGAGGTTCTTCTGATTAAATTGAATCAAAAAACACGACATAGATCGGTTTAATTTTACTTTAATTGGTTATTAATGGTTGACTGGATCAATTTAAATTGATTAATAATAACAAAACTTGTAATTAGAAAAATATCACAAATTTGTTGATAAAAGTTTCATAGCGAAAAAATTAGAAATAAACACGTTTCATCGTTGCATTAATACTGTTTTGCAGATATAAACTGGATTGTTTTCGTTTCCTCCTCTTTTCACTCGCTGTCCTTATTTATTATTTATTTACGTTCAAGGCAGTCGACAAATTTCAAACAATGTAAGAACTACACGGTATTCGTGAATCCATACGACGCAAATATGTGCGATCCTGGAATGTGCCCCACCACTTCTGTTATTGTCTTCATTTAGAAGTCACAGATATTTGTTCAGTATAAATCTAAACGCGAGAAAGTGAATATAGGTAAGTACCAAATAAATTACAAGTACCAATAATTTATATTTTTAAAAAATATATTAATTTAGTCCTCATTGGTTGGTGGTTTGGTTGGGTGTAATTCTGAAAATCACTTGTCCCCGATTTTCTTTTTTTTTTTTATTAAAACAGTATTCTTGCGTGTTTTCTATACGCTGATTAGGAATATCATAGTGAATAAAAATTGCCGACTACTTGGCTATTGTAAGGCGGCCGGCAGCGCTTTGGCGCAATAATAACAAATTCTTTATCAAACAATATTATTATTTGTAAATTCTTGTGGGAGCGACGTGTGAAGAAATTAAACGTAGATCCGTTTATTCATTTACTTCCGGATATTAGGATTTGCTATTTTGCGGCAGTGCTGCTTCCGTTTGTGAGAAGCAGTTGTATTCATTGCGATAAACGTAAAAAATTATAATTTTTATTTTACTATGAAAATCATTTCGTAGCCAAATTACAGTATGTTTGTTGAATATCGTATATTCAAAGCTTCTATGTAACCGTTAACAGCTCGTCAACACAGTTCGACGTCCTTGTCCTTACGCGATCCGTCCCGCGTCCCGTCGGACTGTTTTTCATAATTCGATCGGAGTCAAGTCGTCATCGAAACATTCATTGTTCAGAAAAATTTTTCATCGCACTATTCCCAGTCCCGCGGGCTAGTTTATCCTTCTTTTTCAATCGGATCGGTTCAACAAAATAATAAATAAATCAGACCAAGACGAAACATAATGATAATATTCATAATCAGCGTATAAAACACGTAAGAATACTGAGTTTCAAAATAATAATAAAATAAAAACAAATAGGAGTGATTGCTTTTCAAATTTTTATCCACAAATGCGGATTATTTTTTATTTTATTTTATTAATTAAGCTTTTTTTTCACAGAAAATGGAATCAACCTCTACTGATCATAAGTATAAGTCCAACTTTAATGGAAGATAAGCGAATATACTGCATGATTTAAAAATATGCATCTAACACATATATTTCTTCTTTTTTTTTATTATTCTTTCAGAGGAAGCGCTGACGAATGCATTGGTGCAGCTTCAGCAGCAGCTGCAGCTGGTGCAGGAGCAGCAGGCGTCGCTGCACCAGCAATTCATCCTGCACCAGCAGCAGCAGCAGCAACAGCAGCCGCAGCAGCAACAGCGGCCGCAGCCGCAGCCGCAACAACATCAGCCGCAACAACAGCCGCAAGATTCTGATATACCTAAGCGCAGTATGTATCACAGCTTTTATTATCTAACATATAATTTTCATTTGCGTCGTAAGTAATAAAAGAAATTAATTCTCAAATGAATGAGTTATGTTAATACGTCGTATTTTACTTTACAGAAAGAGGTACTGCGGCCGGAACGCGGCGCCGCTACCCCGGCAAATGGTCGCGCGACGGGAGGGGCGGCGGCAGGGGCGGCGGCAGGGGGGGGCGGTCCCAATAAATATTATGTATTTTTTAAATGAAAAAAATACTAAATACAATTAGAAATCAATGTTATTCATCTTGTTTTCTTTCATTTATACTTAACTACAGTAAAACTTGGATATATGCAACAAACATTGGTACCCAGGCGTTGCATATATCCAGTCGAGGTGTAGAATCTCGGGTTACACGCGACGAGCAGCCAAGCGTGAACGTAGAAAAGGACAGACAGTGGTGGAAAGAGAGAGGTCCGATGATCAAAGGAAAGAGCCGAAACGTATCGGTGTGACTAATACTAATTCGACTATAAAACATTTTTATTTTTGACTTTTTTTTACTGAAACTTTTACTAACGCATTGGTGAAATTTTTCTGATTAAAATGATACCAAACACGATATAGTTTGAATTATAATTACTTGCTAAAATTGATGTTAAAGGTTGGCGAAAAGCAAAGGAGGATTGGAAATGAAAACCGGTTGCGGCGTCGACTCGGGTTTCAAACATTGCATATATCCAAGCGAGGTGTCGATTCTGGGCATTTAAACGTTGCAAATATCCAAGCGACGTGTCGATTCTGGGCATTTAATGTTGCATATATCCAAGCGAGGTGTCGATTCTGCGTCCGTACAAATCGTTTGTACCGTGCCGCGTTACCTATTCTACGTTCGTACACAACATGCGATGTGTTGCAGGTTGCATGTTGCGTGTTTGATGTATCTTAGGTGTACGGCCTGTCTTATACATATGTAGTCGAGGTGCCAATTCTATATTGTTTATTTTATTATTATTGTTCATTTATTCTATTATCATTCTGTTATTACTGTTAGCTTGTAAATTACTTTAATTTTCAATGGGAAGAACCTGTCCGGTTTCATGGAAATCACGGGCTGTTCCTAACATCATAAAGCACCTAATTTTCAGTCCGTAGTTCCGCTGCTTAGAAATATTCTGAACTGAACCGTGGCAACAATAAGTTTATGAAGCCATCGACCAGTTTAGTACTTTGCTAGAAATATTTTCATGTAGATTGTTTACCTCTATTGCCTCGGGATTAGTATATTTCATTTCCGGGTTCTTTATTCTCAATATATTTTGTCAAACTCGAAACACTTCCTCAGTTTATTGCCCGCCACGGTCACTTCGCAGCCACCTGGAATTTCCTCGACGTCACAGGGGTAGCATCGCTACCTGAGATTACCGTTAGTCGAAGGTGGTGACTATCATACCACCACTGCGAAATATGTTTAACCAATGACAAAAATCAGGGGAAACCGATTGTACCAATCCGAGTAGGGCACCCCCGCTAAAATCACCCCGTCCGAGGTGACTTAAATGAAAAAAATTGTTACCCGGCACCAGAATCGATCGAAATGTCGATATCAAGTAAAAGTTGCAAGTGTGTAATATGTCTGCCGGAAAGAGGATAAATTTGTCCTTAGAGGATCGTTTGAAAGTGTTGGAGGATTTGAAACATTTTAGTATTTCGCTTGTTGCGAAAAAATATAAAGTTAACCGATCAACGATTTGGAGGATCAAAAATAACGCACCAAAAGTGATGGAGTTTGTGGACAAAGGGAAGATCCAGCGAAAACGAAGAAGAGTGAAACCATCGTTATATGATGCATTGGAGCAAAGTTTGCTGGCATGATTTATTGAAAGAAGAACTGTTGGTGATTTTATATCCAATGACGTAATTATGCAAAAAGCAAGGGAATTGAAGGACAGTATGGGGTTGCCGTTGGATTTTAAAGTTAGTAGGGGCTGGTTAGATGGATTCAAAAAAAGACATAATATAGCTTTAGTGAAAGTGTACGGGGAAAGTGCAAGTGCTGATGAAGATGACGCGATAAGATTTTGTAATGATTTTATAAAATTACTGGAAGAAGATGATAGTATAAATATAGATAATATCTATAATATGGATGAAGCTGGTCTTTTATGGAAAGCCTTACCATCAAAGACCTTGATAGAAAGAAAAGAAAAGGTCGTAAAGGGGTATAAAAGCCGCAAGGAGCGAATCACGGTGGCACTATGTGCAAATGCATCTGGGACGCACAAGTTGATGCCCCTAGTTATTAATAAATTTGAAAATCCGAGAGCTCTGAAGCATTGTAAAAGTAATCTTCCCCTCATCTTCAAATCTCAAAAGAATGCGTGGATGACACAAGTATTGTTTCGTGATTGGTTTGAAAATTATTTTAAGCCCAGTGTACGGGCATACCAGCTAAACAAAGGAGTGACTGGAAAAGTTATTTTGTTATTGGACAATTGCGCAGGACATACAGTGCCGCCTGAATTATTGAATGCAGATAATTTCAAAATTATGTATCTCCCGCCAAATACCACCAGCTTAATTCAACCCATGGACCAGGGCATAATAGCTAAACTCAAATGTCTGTATCGTCATAAAACATTAAGGAAAACTATTACTTACCAATGCGGAATAAGTGAATTCCAGAAGCAGTTTACATTAAAAGATTGCATAGAAATACTGCACGAGTCATGGAGCGAAGTATCTGCGAATAATATTATTAATTCATGGAAGAAAATTATTCCAAGTCAGGAGGATTGGTATCAACGTGCTATGAGGGAGGACATAAGCAGTTTTACAGGTGATACATACAGCCACCGAGATATCACAGAATTTTTGTCCATTTGTGAACAAGAAGAAAGAAGAACACACACAGACGAGGGAGATGAAGAGATGCAAGAAGATGAAGAGATACAAGAAAACGTAGAAGAACAAATGAATAAACAAGAGGAGCGGCAACGTTTATATGAGCGTTTGGAGCAAGATTTATCACAAGAAGCGCCTTTTCTTCAAAAATTCTTTAAGGTCATCAAAGACCAAGTATTAGGTAATGTTAATATCCATTCTAAGTACTGTTGTATAATTTTATAAAAATTATAAACATAATTTTCATATTACTAATTAATTTTTATTTTTTAGGCACCGATGATTAACATACTCGATGATTACCGATGATTACCAAGCTCTTTGATGGTAAGGCTTTCCATAAAAAAGGCCAGCTTCATCCATGTTATAGATATTATCTATATTTATACTGTCATCTTATTCCAATAATTTTGTAAAATTATTACAAAATCTTATCGCGGAATCTTCATCAGTACTTGCACTTTCTCCATACACTTTCCTTAATTTATATTATGTCTCTTTTCGAATCCATGTAATCAGCCCTTATTAACTTTAAAATCCAACAGCAACTGTTGGTGCGTTATTTTTTTTCAAATATATGACAATACATATTATAATGTGCAGTTTTATTATTATTTTAATAAATAAATATAATTCAAATCATATCGTGTTTGGTACCATTTTAATCAGAAAAATCTTACCAATGCGTTAGTAAAAGTTTCATTAAGAAAAAGTTAAAAATAAAAAAGTTTTATCGTTCAATTAGTATTAGTCACACCGATATTACGGTCGGATCATATTACACGGTTTCCTCGCCGAGCGGCTCGGTCCGGCTTAGGGGGATCCCCCCAAGTGGAGGGGATAGCGATGTAATATGATCCGACCGTAATATCGGTGTGACTAATACTAATTGAACGATAAAACCTTTTTATTTTTAATTTTTTCTTAATGAAACTTTTACTAACGCATTTGTGAGATTTTTCTGATTAAAATGGTACCAAACACGATATGATTTGAATTATATTTATTTATTAAAATAATAATAAAACTGCACATTATAATATGTATTGTCACATATGTATAAGGCAGGCCGTACACCAAAGATACATCAAACACGCAACATGCAACATGCAACACGTCGCATGTTGTGTACGAACGTAGAATAGGTAACGCGGCACAGTATAAACGATTTGTACGAACGTAGAATAGGTATCGCGGCACGGTACAAACGATTTGTACGGACGCAGAATCGACACTAAGACTGGATATATGCAACATTGAATGCCCAGAATCGACATCAAGACTGGATATATGCAACGTTTAAATGCCCAGAATCGACACCTCGCTTGGATATATGCAACGTTTGAAACCCGAGCCGACACCGCAACCGGTTTTCATTTCCAATCCTCCTTTGCTTTTCGCCAACTTTTAACATTAATTTTAGCAAGTAATTATAATCCAACTATATCGTGTTGGTATCATTTTAATCCGAAAAATTTCACCAATGCGTTAGTAAAAGTTTCAGTAAAAAAAAGCAAAAAATAAAAAAGTTTTATAGTTGAATTAGTTTTCGGCTCTTTCCTTTGATCATCGGACCTCTCTCTTTCCACCACTGTCTGTCCTTTCCTACGTTCACGCTTGACTGCTCGTCGCGTGTAACCCGAGATTCGACACCTCGACTGGATATATGCAACGGCTGGGTCCCAATGTTTGTTGCATACAGTAAAACCTGGATAAATGTAACCAACATTGGGACCCAGTGGTTGCATTTATCCAAGCGAGGTATCGAATCTCGGATTACACGCGACGACCAGCCAAGCGTGAACGTAGAAAGAGACAGACAGTGGTGGAAAGAGAGAGGTCCGATGATCAAAGGAAAGAGCCGAAACGTATCGGTGTGACTAATACTAATTGAAGTATAAAACTTTTTTATTTTTGACTTTTTTTTATTGAAACTTTTACTAACGCATCGGTGAAATTTTTCTGATTACAATGGTACCAAACACGATATAGTTTCAATTATAATTACTTGCTAAAATTGATGTTAAAGGTTGGCAAAAAGCAACAGAGATCGACATCAAAACCAGTCGCGGTGTTGGCTCTGGTTTCAAAGGTTTCATTTATCCAAGCACGGTGGCGATTCTGGGCATTTAATGTTGCATTTATCCAAGCAAGGTGTCGATTCTGGGCATTTAATGTTGCATTTATCCAAGCGAGGTGTCGATTCTGGGTATTTAATGTTGCATTTATCCAAGCGAGGTGTCGATTCTGCGTCTGTACACATGTTTTCTATTCAGCCGACATGCCGACTCTGTGTCCGTACACATGTTTTGTATTCAGCCGACATGCCGATTCTGTGTCCGTACACATGTTTTCTATTCAGCCGACATGCCGATTCTGAGTCCGTACACATCTTTTGTATTCAGCCGATATCATTTATGTTCAGTTGTGGTGTCAATTCTATGTTGTTTATTCGATTACTATTGTTTATAAATATAATTCAAACTATATCGTGTTTGGTGTCATTTTAATCAGAAAAATCTCACAAATGCGTTAGTAGAAGTTTAATTAAGAAAAAGTTAAAAATAAAAAAGTTTTATCGTTCAATTAGTATTAGTCACACCGATATTACGGTCGGATCATATTACACGGTTTCCTCGCCGAGCGGCTCGGTTCGGCTTAGGGGGATCCCCCCAAGTGGAGGGGATAGCGATGTTGCACTTATCCAAGCATTCTTTCGTTGCATTTATCCAGGTTTTACTGTATATCCAGGTTTTACTGTAGTCCGAATTATATCGCGTTTGGGCTCATTTTAATCGTAAAAATCTTGCCAATACGTTAAAAAAATTTGTAAATAGAAAAAAGCAAAATTAAAAAAGTTATATTCCTTTATTATAAATGACTAAGACTCCAACTCTCATCAAAAGGACCGCGTCGCGTGTCACATTACATACATACATCACACGCTTGACTGACTTCCATCGAGATAACATAGGCGCAGAAGTGACGTATACATAAGCGTAGAAACAGCGTAGGGACAATGTGAGGCGTCCATCGGTATGGACCATGTGAGAGACATTACTGTACTGGGCAATACAAAAGTAAACACACTAATATACATCGAGACTTAGGTAAGAAAATTTTCGAAAACATTCAGTTTATATTTCACAATGGAATGTACTGGTTGTACAATAAGTCTTATAGACGCGTGCACTTTATTTAAAAATTGTACCGATAGTGTAGAATTCTTGCGGAAACACGAAATACTTTCACGCGAAATAAAATGTTCGCAGTGTGGAGAGAGTGCTGCGTTAAATGAGAAAACCTTGCACTGGCGATGCCAACGGGTTAAAAAAGTGAAAAAGAACAAAAAAATAATAAAGAAAAAGTGTAATTTCACACAATCGATAAAAACAGACACTTGGCTACACAATTCACATTTCTCTCCTGACAACTGTTGCTTGTTTGTGTCCCTGTATATAATTCTGAATCCGCCGCATCAAATATTTCTGATGGTGGAATTGAAAATGAATTCGGAAACAGTATGTGACTGGAGCAGCTACATCCGAGAGGCGTTAGAACACTGGCTGTTATTCAATTCTTCCGACCAACTGGGTGGTCCTGGGAAACTCAGGTTGAGATCAACGCTACGAAGCGAAATTCGGGAAACGAAAATATAATCGCGGAAGAATTATTGAAGGGCAGTGGATTTTCGGTGGATTCGAACGTGAATCCAAACAGGTATTCATGGAAAAGGTCAATATAATCGAACATCAGCGACATTATTAGAAATTATAAAACGTCGTATTAAACCGGGAACGACAATCATGTCTGATTGTTGGAAGGCCTACAATTAGTCTTAACGAAGAAGGTAGATTGCAAAATTATGATACTTTTTTATGCTTTCACATTTGCTACTGATGTATTTGATTTATGCCAGGATTTCAACATCTAACGGCGAATCATTCATTAAATTTCGTCGATCCAGATTCGGGAACATATACACAAAATTGAAAGAATATGGCGCGATGGTCGTGGTAATATCCCAAAATTCCACATGGCTGGTTATATTGTCGATTATCTATTTCGTTGAGTTTTCACCGCGCACAGTGAACGCGTACACTGAGTTGCATTGAACTTGTCGCAGTGAAGTTGGCTACAAATTCACTAACGCATTCACGCAGCGTTGGCGAGCCGATTTGTAGCCAACTTCACTGCGACAAGTTCAATGCAACTCAGTGTACATGCCATCTTCGATGCTATTCAGCAATTTTATAATGAAGAATTGTCAAAATAGTTTGTATGTCTATTGTATTTTGAAAGAACAGAATATTTCTTTTAGAAACCGTGAAAAAAAGTTCGAAAGATTGACGAATAAAAATCTTTAAAAAAATATTTATTGACATTGTTTTTGTTGATGCGCTGCCATAATAATATTAAATATCATGTTTTTTAACTGTAAGAAACCACACAAAAAAAAATCAGCTCGATTCTGACAGGAGTTACACTTCCGAACATTTACCGAAAATCGAATTCTTTTATTTCTTTATTTAATAATAAACAATTTTTGAGAATTGTTCACATAGTTGAGCGTGAGTTACTGATAGAGGCAAAATTTTAGAAAAATGCTGCCTTTATAAAATCACACGTTTTCCTGCACTTATGTTCGTTTTTCTCAGTAATTATTTGGCCGATTTAGTTACAATTCTGTGGGCTTTTACTACTAAGGGTAATACATATTTTAGGAAAAGATTTTTTTGAAATTCGGCTTACAATAAGTGTTGAAGATATTACTGTCTTGCAATGCACGATTTTCAAATACAGCGCGCAAAATTTAACTATATGTTCCTTTTCTTTTGTTCTGCATTGTACGTGTATGACGCATGAACAGAACGCCTCGTGGTTCAAGTGTGATCGAATAAATAAAAATACGTTTATCAATCAAATCTGCAAGCCTTGTTTATTTTCATATATAATTGTCTGTTTCCTGTGCTCTGCATATATCAAATAGGTTATGGGCCCAGAGCTCTAACAATTATTGAAATTAATAGCGATTAGTTCGCCGGACATCGTACAGGCTAAGTTACCACGTGGCGTTGAGATTTTTCGAGAACAATGAATAGTGTAACTCGAATCCAACTGTTAGAAAAAGATAATTACGAGACATGGCGTATGCAGATGGAGGCAATACTTGTTAAAAATGATTTCTGGCAATACGTAAATGGCACATTAGTAAAGCCTGAAGATGCGACGCAGAATGCTAATGCAGTAGCAGAATGGGTAAAAACTGATTCCAAGGCAAAGGCTGACATCATTCTGTGCGTGAGTCCCAGCCAGTTATCTCAATTAAAAACATGCAGTACTTCAAGAGAGGTATGGCTAAAGCTGGAAAGTGCTTTTGCATCTAAAGGTCCAGCAAGAAAAGCTACATTATTAAGCAGCTTACGTTAAAGAAAATGAGTGAAGGTGATGACGTTACAGTTCACCTTAATAAATTTTTTGAAATAAAGAATAAATTAACTGACATGAATATTGAAATTAATGAAGATTTGTTCTCAATTATGATGCTATACAGTCTGCCAGCTTCATTTGAGAATTTTAGATGTGCCATCGAAACAAGAGATGAGCTGCCCAATGCGGAGGCGCTTAAAGTAAAAATTTTAGAAGAATCTCAAGCAAGGAAGTCAAATTCTGAGCCTTCAAGTGCTATGGCAGCATCAATGCCTAATAAACATTTTCACAAGAATAAAAGTGAAAATAGTGGTGATGATTCAAGATTTACAAATAATAATAGAGCAGGAAATTACAATAAGTTCTCAAATATGACCTGCTATAAATGTAAAAGAAGAGGACATATAGCAACCTACTGTAGATCAAAAACTACAGTGAGTAATGGCAACAACAATAATCAAAATGCGAACGTGGCAGAAGATGATGCGTCAGAAGATGATGCCTTTTATGCTTTTGTTGGCAGTTCAAGTAAAGATGTTAACGATGATAAAAGTAGATGGGTTCTAGACAGTGGTTGCACTGCACATTTATGTAAAGATAGTGGAAGTTTTGATTATCTATTGGATACAAGTGAAAATTTGAATTTGGCAAACAGTGGTTCCACTAGCATAAAAGGAAAAGGAATTGTAAAATTAAAGATCAATGCAAATAACGAAGATAGAAATATAAAACTGGAAAATGCGTTCTACGTACCAGATTTAAGGTCAAATCTTTTATCGGTTTCTAAGATTGTAGATAAAAACAATACAGTAACCTTTGACAAAGATACTGCTATTGTGAGGGATAGAGAAACTAAACAGGTGAAATTAATTGCTGACAGAGTGGGTAATTTGTATTATTTGAGAAAGACTGAAAATCAAATTGCTCAACATGTAAGTAAAAATAAGGAAAGTTCTCTTTTGAGATTATGGCATGGCAGGATGGCTCATTTAAATGAGAAAAGTCTAAGAAGGGTCATCCTTGAAACCAATAATATAAAATTTAGTGATAACGAATCAATTCAAAAGTGTGATATTTGTGCCATAAGTAAACAGACAAAAAGTCCTTTCAATCACTCCAGTGAAAGATGTAAAAAACCTCTAGAAATAATACATTCAGATGTATGTGGCCCATTTAATGTACCAACCATTGGAGGTGCAAGATATTTCGTCACGTTTATTGACAATTACTCTCGTTACTGCACAGTATATTTAATGAAAAATAAGAGTGAGGTTTATGCTAAATTCCTACAATTTAAAAACATGGCAGAAAATCAACTTGGAGAAAAAATTAAAGCTTTACAGTCAGACAATGGAAAAGAGTACTGTAACGAAAACATGAATAATTGCTTAGTGTCTGCAGGTATACAAAGAAGATTTTCAGCTCCTAGAACTCCTGAACAAAATGGATTAGCTGAAAGGAAGAACAGAGTTCTGGTTGAGGCAGTAAGATGTATGCTAGCCGACTCAGGCTTATCTTTGTCATTTTGGGGAGAAGCACTGATGACGGCGAATTACATCAGGAACAGATGTCCAACCATGGGATTAGATGGAGGTATTCCTCATGAAAAATGGTATGGAAAAATACCAAGTTTAATACACTTTAAAACATTTGGTGCAAAAGTATTTGTCTTGGACAAATCACAGAAAAGTAAACTAGCAGACAGAGCTCATGAAGGCAGGCTCGTAGGATATTCAGAAGAAAGTAAAGCTTATAGAGTCTGGATACCGGAAATGAGAAAAGTAATTGTATCAAGAGATGTAAAGGTTATAGAAGAAAATTTAGCAACTTTAAAAGGTCAAGCTAAAGTCATGGGCGATATAACATACAATCAAAATCAAAATGAAGTTTTTACAAAATTAAACGAGGTTGAAATCGATTTATCCACTGAAGATAAGGATGAAAATTTTCTTTCAAGAAATGAAGACCAAACTGTAAATATGGAAAAGCGCCTGCCAGGTAGACCAAAATCAGTTAAGACAGGTAGACCTGGGCGACCAACGAAGAGGTATAATTCAACCTATAATCTTCGAGAATCAAGAAATGTTTTACCATCTCATGAACACAGTCAGTCTGCAAATGTTGAAGACGAAAATGGAGACGACATAACAGCTGTTCAAGGCGATGCTGAATTGGTCGACGATGTTTTTGAGCAAGCTAATTTTGCAGGTATCGATTATCAAGAATGCTTAAATGGTGAGTATGGTGAAGATTGGAAAAATTCAATTTGTGATGAGATTGGACAGATAGTAAAAAATGATACATGGGACATTGTGGATCAACCTAAACAAAGCAATATCATAGACTCTAAGTTAGTGTTAAGTAACAAGACTGATATTGATGGTAACATTAAAATTAGAAAGGCTAGATTGGTAGCAAGAGGCTTCGGACAGATTTTTGGTATTGATTACTTTCAAACCTTTTCTCCTGTTGTAAGGCTGGAGTCATTTAGAGTATTAATTGCTCTCGCTGCTCAGTTTAACCTTAAAATAGATCAACTAGACATAACAAATGCATTCCTACATGGTACCTTAAATGAGAAAGTTTATATGAAGATACCAGGCTTCTTAAAAATATTTCTGGAACTTATACTTTTAAAAAATAAATACAAAGATATTCATGTGAAAACCAGGGATATGCTAGAAAAGATTAAGAGAACTAATCAAGTTTGTCTATTAAGAAAATCGTTATATGGCTTAAAGCAAGCTAGTAGAGTATGGAACTTAAAAATAGATAAAATCCTTAAAAGCCTAAATCTGAAAGCCTCCGAGACTGAACATTGCCTATATTACAACATGAACGAAAATTATAAAATTATTATTATACTATACGTTGATGATATGCTTATTGCATATGATGATGAGACAATATTAAAAGAAATTAAAGATAAATTAAAATCTGAAATTGAAGTCAAGGATTTAGGTGAGGCAAATTACTGTGTAGGCATAGAAATCTTAAGAAAAAATAAAACAATTTGCCTTCTACAAAGAAAGCATATAAACAAAATTGTTGAAAAATTCAATTTGATCGATGCAAAAATGTGTACGACTCCAGCTGATAGAAGCTTATTATATACCTTGAAGAAGAATCGAACAGATTTGGATTTGCCATATCAAGAATTAATTGGCAGTTTAATGTATGTTTCCGTAACTACTAGGCCAGATATTATGCACAGCGTTGTATTTTTGTCCCAATTTAACACATGTTTTGGTACGGAGCATTGGAACGCGGCCAAGCGAGTGGTTAAATATTTAAAAGGTACAATTGATTTCGGTCTAGTATTTAAGAAGGATGACTTTGAAATAAATGGATTTGTAGATGCAGATTGGGGTTCCAATGTTCTGGATCGAAAATCATTCACCGGGTATGTTTTTAAACTTGGTGGATCAGCCATATCCTGGAAGACACAGAAACAAAAAACTGTAGCCTTATCTTCTGCAGAAGCAGAATACATGGCTTTATCTGAGTCATGCAAGGAATGTATGTTTTTGAAAAATTTATTAATTGAGTTAGGATTTAAGCTAAAAATAAGAATTTATAATGATAATCAAAGTGCACAACAATTAGCAAGTAATAGTATGTTCCATGCAAGGTCAAAGCACATAGACTTGCGCTACCATTTCATAGGAGATGCTTTACATAGTAAACTTTTTGAATTAAGCTATTTGCCAACTGATGAAATGATAGCAGATGTGATGACGAAACCTCTTGGCAAGACAAAACACCAATATTGTATTGATAACATGGGTATAAAAAGTATGTCGTCGCATGATTAGATGATCTATAAAGGACACTCAATAATTGTGAGAGTCGTGCATTGCGGGGGAGTGTTGAAGATATTACTGTCTTGCAATGCACGATTTTCAAATACAGCGCGCAAAATTTAACTATATGTTCCTTTTCTTTTGTTCTGTATTGTACGTGTATGACGCATGAACAGAACGCCTCGTGGTTCAAGTGTGATCGAATAAATAAAAATACGTTTATCAATCAAATTTGCAAGCCTTGCTTATTTTCATATATAATTGTCTGTTTCCTGTGCTCTGCATATATCAAATAATAAGATTAGCAGCATCTTATATGTTAAAGGTTAGAGTTCAAATAAATCCACACATTTATAAGCTTGTATAATTTTTTCTATTCCGTATTTCAATATTCCCTGTAGCTCAAGTACGCATCTAGCATGAAACACTAGATGCTCTAGTAATTTGAAGTTGATGCCTAAAGTAAATTCTGAGAAAAAGGAACTTGAAATTGGCTTATTTTCTATGTATCGTGGAAAATGCCCCCTTTACTTGATTCGATTCTGCCGACGCCAATCATTATTAAATGCAGAATGAAAATTTTCATGCAAAGATACAATGTCAGAGGAAATAGAAACTGTATCACTTACCAGAATTCGAAGATGCCCGTGGTCTGTAGGTTGAGGGTAGCAACGTTCTCCAAGTTCGATTTGCTTACAGTTTTCGTTTCCACATAAAGAACCGTCGACCAAAAACGATGATTCTTCGATAAAGCCTTCTTCGCGAAAAACGGGCACCGAATTCGCAACTTTAGAACTTGTCTCGATACCCGAACAAACAGCTACAGAAAAAAAAACCGACAACCGAAATTAATACAATTTCAAAGTATAATTACAAAAAGGTAGTTAGTAACACTGAATAACTAGCTAGACCTAACACACGTTTATACACAAGTTAACATAGATTAATTTTTCTAAACCAAGAAACGCACGAGTGAGTATATTATAACACATCCATACCGTTCGACCGTTGTACTCGGAATGATTCTGTAATGGCGACGAACGACGAAGGGTCCGTGTATGCTGGAGGGGGTTCAGCTCAGCGACGCAACGGTGGTGGTGGAAACTTTCGATTTTGAACGACGCGACGCAAGCGGACTTTGGGGGGGGGGGGGGGGGGGGGGGGGGATTCGCTCGTTGAACTTGTTGCCATCGTCAAGTCTTCGATTGTGTGCGAGTTTTTGCATGCGCTCGTGCGATTAGCGAAGAGGTTTAACAGTCGGTGAACACGCGCTGTTGATACTTTTTCTTCTGGCTATAATTCAGATTATTATTTGGACGAATAATCACTTCATTTTATAATATAATTGAAAATCGATTTAATGTTACAATCTAAAGATCTCAGCATTATGGAAAAGATGTTTTAATAATTTTTGACAAAAAATACAACCGACTTCGAAATGCATTAAAAAATATGAAATAATTTCTACTTCATTTATACAAATACCCAACAGCTATTAATAAAACCTATTTACTCGTTAAATAATATACTAAATACATTTCAACCTATCTTTTCCATCGGTCTATCTTTTCCAGACATAATTCCGATTGTTAGCGTAACAAATTCCTTCCTCGAAATCAGCGTGGTCCCACGGTTCAAAATCACGTGTCGTCTTTGGTTCTGAGTACATATCGCCGGATGTAATCCCGAAACATCATTCGTGTGGTCCGATAATCCTGACCACTCTAGAACGTTCCTTATCGGCTCGGCGAAGGTGATCGAAATTCCTTATAGATACATTATAATAATCCGAATTTTCTATTAATTCATTAAATACTGTAATATTGTATTTCCTCCACGCCGGTCAGTTCAAGATGCGAATTCAAATTTTTATTTAGCATTCGTTCAAGTTCAGTAATCTGTATTAATTTTGAAAAGCATGTTTTCTTCTTATAACGTTATGTAATGTCGCGAAGTTCTCCCTCTCACTGAGTTCTCCGCGTATTTTTTTTGTATGATTGAATCTAAGTTGTTAGCTAGGTAGAGGTTCTTACTTACCTTTCGCTGGGCGAGGATACCTGTAGAAATAAGTCGTCCTGGTGATTGGAGACAGTAGGGTAGACGTTTAATTGAAGTTCACACACTTCCGAGCACAACAAATGTTTATTGGTTTTACTTACAGTTCTTAACTTGCGCGTGTTTTACAAATGACGAGTTGCTCTGTCGGGTCTCTGGGTCCCGTAGCAGAGTCGTATTTTGCGGATTTCTGTACGCGTGTTAGAATTAAATCCAGATTCGCGTTAACGGACTGGCCGGTTCTGAACGAATATTACGGAAGTGATCGGGTCACGATGACTTTTGAGTCTGCACTAACTTATACTGGTTCTGCGCGATAATTTAGCTGATCTGTGTCTACACTATAATTGATTGTGAACTGTTCTGAACAAAATTTGATCTCGTCTGTTTATGCACTATAATTGATCTCATCGCGGGCGGCTTGGTCGCGTTATTATATATTGATTAATGAGGTCGACTTTTGATTTGGCAATTCGGGTGAACCACCTCGTCCGGATCGTCAGCGTTCTCGCCGTACGACGACCCGGCTGAGTTGCTCACTCAGAATTTTTGCGGAGCGATGAATTTGGATGGTGCAATAGAAGTTCAAAGAATCTGTATAGCGAAATATAAGTTTAAAGAATTTGGGTGGCGAAATAGAAGTTTTAAAGAATGCGTCACAGGACGTGACAGTAATTAGAAATTTTTAATGTTAGTCGACTGGCTCGATGAAACAGAAAGCAGGAAAATTGGTGGTGTCTATCCGCAAGGAAACGACCTGAATGAAGGGACTCTTACAACCCCCGAAAGGGCTTTACAGGCCGTCCTTGATAAATTCTTGGAATCGAAGCAATCGTCTCACAGAAATCGCGATGGTTGAAAACGCAAATATATATATATATATATTGTATATTAAATGATTCGGCACCTGAACGTGTAAAATAAGACGATCTAAAATAAAGAGACTCTTACAACCCGTAGGCTTAATAAATCGCCCGTTTCGCCTTGTTGAAAATCAATTTTAATGCCGTGCTCAACAAATTAGTACTGAACAGGCTTACCGTGAGAATGTAGAGTATAATATACGGTAAAATCGCTTTGGAAATCGCTGTTCGTTCGTTGAAAATCGCTGTGATATCTGGAACACCAAGAGAGATGATAGGAATGTAGTAGCACTTGCACTTGTCGCGCGGATTTGGCCGTTTGTACTGCGATACTAACAAGGAAAGGCACGGAAGTGTCCCCCTCCGATTTTGATGAAACTTCGTACATTTATTAAGCAGGTAAAAATAAGGGACACGTATTTTTTTATATCTGCTGAGACGCGACTTTAAGGAGTGAAACCACCCCTCAAGTTTCGACCTGAAACTACTATCTCGAAAACCAAAAGAGATACGTGAAAACTTCGAATGGGCGGATTTAATGGTTTTTTATATACAATAATATGGTGTTAACAGATTGTCAAAAATACAATTTGTTTATAACAAAAAAATGTTTATAACATTATTTTCCAACTTATTTAAATTTATGTAATGACAGAAAATGTAGAGCATTTCATTCCAAATCCAGTGATATATATGTCTATGAAATTTCCTCCTACAGTTCCGCAGATTTTTATTATTTATGACTTGCGCGTACGCCCGCTGAGTCAGCGCGTGATACTTTGATCGTATCTAACGTTATACACCGATGTTATTTATCCGCATAAGTGGAAAACAACTATTTTTATAACATACAATGGTTAATTTTGTTAAATTTCTATCGCATGATATAAAATAATTAAAGCTATACATACTCCAGGGTGAATGTACGAAATTGATAATTTTAATATGCAACAAAGAATTTGAATAACTTAAGGAACATAGCCGTGACAAAAATGATACTCTTCGAAGAAATGCTTCAAACATAAAGGCTTTCGGCACCGAGCACAAGTAATAATAGCCACATCACCACATACGTGACATCGTGGTTCATTATCTGCAACATAGCAGAACTCCACGGGATTTTCAAAATGAGGTGGTCTCGATGATACATATCCACTTTTATACCATGAATATTTAATACATTTTTCAAATTGTGGGGAAGATTATGAATCAGCGACTGAAGTTTTAAAATATTGTCCCTCGTATGGAGATTAATCTCGTAACATAATAGGATGACTGTGTCCGAAAACCGGCGAACAAAATTTTTTCATACACGAAATCCGTACATGTCTAATGGTTGTAAATATTTTGTAGTCTCTGCTGGAATCGTAAATACTACTAATTCTTTATTTTCCGGTGTAGCTTCCACGATACTACGACTACAATGTCCACTCCAAGAATCTAATAGTAAAGCAGTCTTCTCGTCTGTATTAGGAAAGTAAACTTCTTTTAACCAAATTTTAAAATGTTCGTTGGTCAGTTTTCCAGATATTGACGCGGTAGCCAAAATGTTCGTTGGTTTAAACATAGTTGGTTGTACCCTAGGTCCAAACTCTCCAGATGTTTCCTTTAACACGACGAAAAGAGGAGATAACAGTTTTCCGCTTGCAGATATTGTAGGTTGTATAATGTAGCTATGAGTAGTGGATGGAATTGATTGGTGAGAGTTCCGTATATAAATAATAAAAATTTATAAGACTATACGAGCGAAGGTCACAAAGGTTACAAGATATTTTTATTTTTAAATTAAATGTTTTATAAACAATCGCTTTACTATTCCATTCGTTGAGTGGATACTGTAGTGGACATATGGAAAAAGCTACATCAGATAATAAACAATTAGAAGTATTGACTATCAATCTGAAAATGAAACACATATGGCTATTATTACTTGTGCTCGGTGCCGAAAGCCTTTATGTTTGAAGCATTTCTTCGAAGAATATTGCCATACCGCAATCAAATCGTTATTGGCAGCATCGTTTGTTCGGGTATTTTTAATTTTGCGCCGCCTCCGAAAACTTTGAAATGTATTCGGTACCCTAGTTAACGATTAAGTAGATAATATTAATAGCTATGGAATATTGGTATAAATGAAATAGAAATTATTTTACTCTTTTCAGTGCATTTCGAAGTCGGATTTGTTTTTTGTTAAAAATTATTTTATTGCTTATATTTTGAATGTCTATCAATGCCAAAGTTTGCATTCGCTGACCTGTGATTAGCGCTAATAGTGCAACTACTTTTAAGGTTAATTTCTCTCAGGTATGTAAGGATGGTCGAAATGGCTTGTAATGGCTTTATTTGCAAAAGATGGTTGATGCGGTTTCAAGCGTTTGTTCGCAACGAGAGGCATAGCCGAACTGTCTCGACGCGTTCCCGTGCTTTCTCGAAAAAGCGTTAATGACAAAACACTGTCAACGGCCGGTCCGGACTCGCCTTCGACGCAATAACGGCTACAGGTGCCTTCAAAAAGGAAGTGGCTTACAGGTAAGATCGTTATTTATTCCCCAATCTCGAAAACAATCTATTACTAAGGATGGGTCCCAAGTACAGTCATACTTGGGTCTTTGGGGCCTTAATTTAGCTACACCTTTGAAGAAGCGTCTAATTTGTGGATCAGTTCCAATCTCATGTCGCAGTATTAAGGCAACCGCCGAACGAAAAGTATTTAACGTTCCATATAATACACCCTTATTGAACTGATATGTTAAAAATAAAAGAACCTCTTGCATATTTCCTTCGAAAGGATTTATCGTATAATCCTGACTAAAGCACCACCAAGCTTTTAATCCTGCGTTGTATTGATTTAGAGATGCTTCACTTAATGATGTAATCATGATAGATATTGTTTCTTCCGGAATTGCTTTTCTTCTCAATGCCGCCGTGATAAAATTCCTGCCACCAGGGTAATTTTCTTCCACATTGGATGGCGCCGCCTATTCAACATAATTAGTAAATTAATATTTGGTTTCAAATAAATCGGTTTTGATTCAAGCATTGACATATACAGAGGAACCCACGCCTGAGCGGGCCAGTGGGGTACCACCACAATTCCTCAAGACTTCTCGATTCGTATTTTCTCTAAGACGCGAAGAATAATCGAGAAGGGGGGGAATGCGTAGAAAAGATATGAGTTCCACTTAATGGCACAGACTCCTTGTGCCATGACCTGTATGCGTGCACTCACACAATCAACGAAAAGTATGCACGTATACGCCATGCGTGAGAGAGACACTCGATTTCGTAGATTTCGTTTTTCATCTCGTTAATTGCAGAAATGAAATTTTCGCGTGTACAGCACCCACGGGTAGACTTCACCACAGGGTGGTCTAGTCCGTTTGAACGCTAATAAACACCATACGTTGAGAAAAATGGTATTTTCGACACTGTAAGATTGAGACAGACGCTGTTGTAAGCAAACAACATGGCTGCCGAATGCTGCGTTCGGCTGGATTTTAGCAAATATTGGACGATTTAATGTTTTTTTCACCCATAGCACACCAGACCACCCTTCCTTGAACTAGCACAATATCACTGAAATTCGATTTTTCACAATTTATCACTTCTGGAAGACGTAAAACGAAATTTACGATTTGCACGCATCAAACGTAAAATAGACGTAAGAATAGTTCACTGATTCTCCGTCAGAGGCATTGATGGTATATTTGACCACGTTATCATCGGGGTCGATAAAAACACAAATCAGTCGATAAATGTAAATTCTAATTTGACACCACAAACGGCTACGCGAATATAGCCACAAGTATGGCATAGTTGCCGCAACGTATTAAGACTTCTGTCACGCTGTTGCCACATCTGTTATAATTGCAACAGGCTTGAGCCGATTTTGATTCCTGCCAGACATAGAAAAGAATAGGGCGCTCGAGAGAGAAAGAGGTACGAGAATGAAACAATACATGTACTAATGTGTGCACCCATCAAACTATTTTATTCATATTTATAATCATGTTTTTTCATCAATTAAATTACAGATAGAATACTTGAAATGGTATGCCAGAAAAATGAATTATGAAACTTGCACCATATACAGTGAAAACTCGATAAATGTACATAACTATTGCCGGTCCACTCCGCAACTGTTATGGAATAGGAGAATCATTTTTCAAAGATTGCCTAGTCAGTAAACACTGATTAGAAAGAGTCAGTAGCTAAAGACTGAAACCGGGATTTATTGCCTTCATTTAAATGTCCCGTGTCAATGTGACCATACCAATGCACAGAATAAAGTTTTTTATTTGGTACTTTTTGTTAATAAAAATTTCACTATCATGTGGAGAAGATTTTTCTGATTAAAATGAAGGTAAACACAATATAAATCGGTTAACATTTAGTAGCATAATATTGGGTTAAATGTTGTGCATGCGAGTCTTTCTCTCTTTGTTTATCCTTCTTGCGCTATCCTTTTCTATGTTCGGAAACATCAAAGAACGACGGATCCGTGGTGCTGGTAGGGGTAGAATGAATGAAATAATACACATAACGTAAGTACGCGACCATAAGACTTATAGGAATGAAAACTACCTGACATAATAATTTCAAGAAGGGAATAAGAAATAAAGAAATGAATAATGAATTTTAATATAATTCTGTCACACTTAGACTGGGACACCCTGTATATGCAGGTACAATTATATTAAAATTCATTATTATATTTCAGATGAAAAATATTTCAATAACACGTGGCTGGAGTGGCTGTCATGGTAATCGACGATGTAGATGTCGCGCGTCGCGGAGAAAGAAGAGGCATTGTTCATATTTATTGATTATATTTCAATCAATAAATATTGTATATTATAGATCAATTTACATGTCTTTATTTTTCATTCCTTTCCTGAAATTATTAATGCCATATAGTTTTTATTCCTATAAGTTTTATAGTCGCGTACGTTATGTGTATTACAGAATCTCATCGAATCTGTCGTAGCGTGTGACCATATTTACGCCGATCGGCCCTACGTTGTTTCATTCATGATACTCCTCTTTCTCTCGCGCTGTCCTTTTCTATGTCCGCCAGGAATCAAAATCTCGCTCGGCTCGAACAAATTCATTTTGCTAGATGGTCACAGATGCGGCAACACCGCGATAGAACTCTCAAATGATATGATTTGGCAACTATGCAACCTCACTTTCGTTTCTTATTCTGCATAATGACGTTAGATGTCACACCGTCAAATGTCGAATTTCTGAATTATGTGTTTTCACGATTGCCCGATTCTTTCCAATGGCGCTTACATCGATTCGGAGGAGACCTCGAAGGAGTCTGTGCCCTTAAACGTAAACGCATCTACAATTGTAGCCCCCGAATCTTTTTTCCAAGAAACGTGTTTATCGACTTTAGCATTTGTTCTTGTTGCAAACAAATCGATTTCTGGTTGGCCAAATTCTTTCACAATTCTCTTAAAAGCTATATCTGACAAAGAATACTCAGTTTCTGGTTCAAGTCGTCGGGACTCGAAATCCGCTTCTACGTTATCTTTAGAACAAATGTAAGACGCAAAGATCCACAAATCTTTCTCTTCACACCAGTCCCAAATCCTTTTTGCTAGATCGCTTAAATCTGTAAACCGCACCCCACCTTTATTGTTTATGTACGCAATGGCCATAGTGTTATCAATTCTCAATAATACATCACAGGCTTTCAAATCTTGTGCAAAACATTTCAATGCAAAGAAAACCAGCATTAATTCTAATACATTAATATGGTATGCCTGTTCGTCTTCTTTCCAAATCTCGTGTGCACGCTTTCCATTGCAATAAGCTCCCCAGCCTGATAACGATGCATCAGAAAAAATTTCTAACTTCGGATTGAATGATGTAATAAAATTAGAAGCGGTGATTATGTTCCGATTCCACCAATTGAAATCCGCTGTCAAAGAAACTGGAATTTTCATGTATTTTTCAAAATTATCATTATTTTTCCTAAGTGCCAACAACCTTTCTCTCTGAAACTTCCTCATATAGACTCTTAACTTTTTATTCAAAGGAAGTTCCACTAACATCTGTTCCGAATCATATACTAGGCCTAGAAACTTGCATCTCGGAGACGGTGTCAACTGGCTTTTTTCAAAATTAATTATAAATCCCAGTTTCTGTAGTAACGTACACGTAACATCAACATTTTTATTACATGCTGCCAGTACCCAATAAGAACCCAATAACAGCCAATCATCAAGATAGACTACTGAAACATAACCTGATGAGCGTAAATGTGCTGCTACTGGCTTCATTACTTTAGTGAAAACGTATGGTGCCACGTTAAGGCCAAACGGCAAGCAAACAAATTGATACAGCCTCTTTTGAAAATAGAATCTCAAAAATTTCCTATGTGAATCTAAAATTGCAATTACATAATAAGCATCTTTAAGATCAATTGATGCCATAAACCAACCGCGTGCTAATATTTTTCGAACAATCTTTCCAGCTTCTAATTTAAAATGATCCGTATCAATAAATTTATTAAGCGATTTTAGGTTTAAAATCAACCGATGCCCACCATCTGGTTTTGGTATTAGAAAAATATTAGAAATGAATTGGCCCTTGATCGGTCTAACTTCCTCGATTACACCTCTATCTATTAATTTATTTAATTGAGCAGATATTACCAGTTCCTCTTGATAACACCATTGAGGCTGCGGTGGGGGTACAGGTTGTACAACTTTCCTACTAAAGGGAATTTTATATCCACTAATCCAACTCAAGATAGTTCTATCTGTTGTAATCTCTGCCTAACCATAACTAAAATGTCTAAGTCGGCCTGCCACAAAACTCACCGGTGGGTCCAATCGTCCTTCCTGGTCCCTGACTGCATTTGATTCTGTTTCTGCTGTACAGGTTTGCGCGTGCAGTAATACTTCTGATTGTTCAATTTCTGCCCGCCCGACGTCCCACTGATTCTCTGCTTGTAATTCGAGCGCCGCGCCGTGGCGGGCCCCTCCAGTTTTTTGAATCACCCTGGTTATTATGGAATTTCGGTTTCAGTCTCTTGCTTGAGACTTCCAATGTTTTTAAGGCTTTCACCTTTTCTTCTAAATTTTTTCCGAACAGCCACTCGTCTGCCGTTACAGATTTCAACGTCTCTCGCATTGATGCATGAATGTTTTTTAAAACCAAGCTTCTACGAATAGACGTTTCTTCATGAAACAAATCAGAGAGAATTCGTAACACTCCACCAATTATTTCTGTCATATTAATTCTTTCTTCAACTGATAGGTTAAGAACAATTTCCATTAGCTTAGTCATTCCTGCTAAACTGGCCGTTGTTCGCTCCTGTTTTTCAATGATACGCGAATCTCTTTTCGCCACTACATCTTGCAGACTAGCTTTGACTTCAAGATTTAACTTTGGCGGATCTATAAACAGACAGTTTTCTGCGGGAGAAAATTTTTTCAACAGACTTTTTCGTTCCTCTGACAGCAGGTCCCCTTGAATGACTTCTTTTATTCGAATCGCTAAATCTTTGTGTATTGCCGGAGCTAACACTCTATCCGGTATAAGTCGGTCTCCCATAACCTATAATACTTCTGATTCGAGAGCCACTTCCGTCGTAGCGAGCATTGCGATCTGTTCCGTCGGTACTGCAGGAATTGCTGTTGCTGTGTCTGCGATAGAGGTTGCCGCTTGAACCAAGTTTTCAGATGAATCTACTCGCAAGGTTTCTTGAGAAGCGAATCTCAATTACATTCGTTCCGTTCGTTGCATTAACGACAGAGTTGTACCGACGCCTTGCAAGACATCATGTACGCCATTGATCATTTTACATTTTTGATCGCAATATTCTTATTATTTATTTTATACTTATATATATATATTGTTGCGCCGGGGAGTGGAGCTCGCGCTTTCCATAGTTAAATGAATACACCAGGAGCAAACTAGACTGTCTATATTTCAGTTACACAATTGGTTTAGCAATAGATCCGTACAGTTCGGCTTCCCGATACAATCTGATATTTAAAAAGACGCGCGGTTGTCTAAGAGACCTCAAGCATCCGGTGACGTGTTTCCGCTCGAAACAAGGGATAGCTTCACGTTATGACTCGACGACAGCTTCGGACGGGGCAGTCGATGGCTCTTTCGATACATCAAGAAGCGGTCGATGCGTCGAAAGAGCGGGAACTTCTCGCCGTCGCAACATTGCTCCCCTCCTTCAATAAGCGGTCGACCCGACCGCGGGCATCTTCATACTTGTAACCATCTTCACGTAGGCCGATCAATAAGCCAAATCAAGTCATAGTCTCTAACCTCGGGCTGTCAGTCTTCCATGGATGCTAACCTCTTCTTTTAATACCTCTGCCTGAAAGGAGGTTAAAAGCAAAAGCGTAACAGTTACCTAAGTGGCCCTCTCAGGCAGCTAACGTCTTGACATTCGTCCTTCGTCCCAGCGGAAAACCACTCAAAAACCCTGAGCAAGACGCCGGTTCAGTGCTAACAAGTCAACTTAGAAACCGCTCCAATTTCCTATTCTTCTTTCTTCGATTTCCAATTCTTCTTAGCACTCTTCTTTCTTCGAGGAGGTCCCGACAGTTCCTCGCCCTTCCTCTTGATTCCTGGGCCTTCACGCCTTCCTCTCGAAGTCTTCTCGGATGAAGAAATTCCAGTCCAACGGGTCCACTCTACCGGGGGATGCTCCCCAGCCATCAAGCAAAATTTTTCCTCGATGGACTGGTGGTCCGGAGCATACCACAACTACGCAGTCCGATGACCAGAACCCCGAATACAAAAATCAAAATAAACGGGACACCGGCTGAGGGGATGCCCTCTTCCTCCGAAGAGAACAACACTTCCTCCATCGTTTAGACACGCGTAGCCAGCAAGTTTACCGTGGCCGAAAGAAACTTCACCCTGGCTTTGTGCGACGAAACGTCTTCTTCTAGGTCGAGGGCGTCAGAAACACCCTCCTCAGTCTCCTATTCTTGATCCTTCCCTATTTAGGTGTTTCTTCCCCGTGAATGTTCATATGGAGCCAAACGATTCACGTGAACCACCTTCGGTTTAGATTTTGGGGAGCGAAATATGCGGTAGATTAAGTCATTTAACCGGTTCATAACTTCATACGGTCCTTCCCAATCAAACTGGAGTTTAGGACATTTTCCCTTCGTTCTTCGGGGATTGTAAAACCACACCTTGTCCCCAGGAATAAAGGAAATTGGCCTTGCAAAAAAATCATACCAGGATTTTGTCTTTTCCGCACAAATTCGCATACGATGACGAACGAATTTGTGAATCTCTTCAATCTTCTTTCTGGTTTCCTCGATGTAAACAGTTTCTTCTTTATGTTCCGAGGCAATAGTTCCTCTGAGCAGATCCAAAGGCAAACGTAACTCTCGTCCCATCAGAAGCATTGAAGGACTATTTTGAGTAATTTCATGTCGAGAAGAACGATAGGCCAATAAAAACGTCGGAATCCACTCATCCCAATCCTTTTGATGTTCCGCCACAAATTGGGATAAATACTGCATCAAGGTCCGTATCAACCGTTCTACGAGTCCATCTGACTGAGGGTGCAAGGGAGTAGTTCTCGTTTTCTTTATCCCCAAAATCTTCATCAACTCTTTAAAGACAGTCGACTCAAAACTGCGACCCTGATCAGAATGAAGCTCCAACGGTACTCCATGCCGAATTATCACCTCCCTCATCAGGGCCGTGGAAATTGTCGTCGCCTGCTGGTTCGGAAGCGGAACCACCTCTGGCCACTTCGTGAAATAATCCACCACAACCAGCGCGTACTTGTTTCCAGAAAAAGACCTTGGTAAGGGACCAACAACGTCGAGCGCGATCCTCTCAAAGGGTGCCCCTACGTTGTAGACTTTCATGAGTCCTTTTCCCTTCCCCGAAGGACCTTTCTTCGCCGTACAACGATGACATCGACGACACCAATCTTCCACATCTCTTCGGTGACTAAGCCAAAAAAACCGCCGTCGAACCTTGGCCAAGGTCTTACGTATTCCGAAATGTCCTCCAGAGGACGCATCGTGGAGCTCTTGCAGAACCTCTTCGACTTTACTCTTCGGTACAATCAATAGTCTTTCAGCTTCTTTTCCATCAACAGACTCCCATCTTCGAAATAATAAATCCTGATGAATTTCTAAAGAGTCCCAAAGTGCCCAGAGAAACTTTGCCCCAGAAGAAAGAGCGGAAACCTCCTGCCAATCTGGTTTATGTCCTTCTCTCTTTCTTTCATAGATAAAACCAATTTCCTCGTCTTTCCGTTGATCTTCTATCCATTCTTCAAAATTTTCGGGTTTACAAACCGTCCTGAGGATGTGATTTCCCTTTTTCTGATCCTTTTCCTCCAGACGAGTACAAGGCTTGCATTGCGAAGTTTCACGGGGTCTTCTCGAAAGACTGTCCGCATTCCCGTGATTCTTTCCCTCTCGATGCTTAATTTCAATATCATACTCTTGCAAACGCTCAATCCACCTCGCAGTCTGCCCCTCTGGATTCTTGAATGAGAGCAGCCATCTCAAAGAAGCGTGATCAGTTCTTATCAGAAACCTTCGTCCATAAAGATAATGATGGAAGTGCTCTATGGATTTTACAATAGCCAACAACTCTCTTCTAGTCACACAATAATTCCTCTCAGCCTTTCCCAACGTTTTAGAGAAAAAGGCTATAACCTCCTCTTGTCCTTCCTGGAATTGAGATAGGACTGCTCCAATTGCAACATTCGAAGCATCCGTATCAAGAATAAAATCCATCTCATGTTGAGGGTAGGCCAGAACTGGAGCTTCTACAAGATGTCTCTTCAATTCTTCAAAAGCACCTTGGCATTCTTCTGACCAACGGAAAAGCACTTTGTCCTCAGTAAGACGATGCAAAGGTTTCGCAATGGAAGAGAAACCCTTCACGAATTTCCTATAGTAGGTGCAGAGACCCAGGAAACTTCGCAGCTCAGTCCTGTTCTTCGGGATCGGCCAATTCTGCACCGCTGAAATCTTCTCTGGATCCGTCTTCACTCCATCCTCAGAAACTATGTGCCCCAAATACCTGACTTCCCGGCAAAAGAAATTACATTTCTTCGGGCTCAGTAGAAGTTTGGC
Organism: Osmia bicornis bicornis; assembly: GCF_907164935.1. Lineage (NCBI taxonomy): Eukaryota > Metazoa > Arthropoda > Insecta > Hymenoptera > Megachilidae > Osmia > Osmia bicornis. The sequence goes on along the minus strand of NW_025791458.1, from coordinate 2,968,902 downwards.
GTCGCGCAAGCCGGAGAATACAACTCTTATATGCTTAATCTCTTGATCGAAGCTTTTCGCAAAAATGATTACGTCATCCAAGTTAACAAGACAAATCTTCCAGTTCAATCCTTGTAAAACATTATCCATCAGACGCTCGAAGGTGGCTGGAGCGTTACAAAGTCCGAAGGGTATGACTTTAAATTGCCACAGCCCTGTGCCAACGCAGAAGGCGGTTTTCTCCTTGTCTTCATCATCAACTAAAATCTGCCAATATCCACTCTGTAAATCTAGCGTCGTGAACCACGTTGAACCGGCCACCGCATCCAGAGTGTCCTCGATCTTTGGCAACGGATAAGAATCCTTCTTCGTAACCTCGTTGAGACGACGATAATCCACACAAAACCTGGTACTTCCGTCCTTCTTTTTGACCAGGACAATTGGCGAAGACCATGGACTCTTTGACTGTTCAATCACCCCTTGCCGTTCCATTTTTATAAGAAGTTCCTCAACTTCGTCTCGGCGGTGCAACGGTAAACGTCGTGGGGGTTGTTTAATCGGCGAACAAGTTCCCGTGTCTATTTTATGCTGGACTACACTACATTTTCCTACTTCCTCCGAATTTTTGGCAAATATGTCTTTAAATTCAAGAAGCAGATTCCTGAATGCAAACCGTTGTTCTTCATTCAAATCTTTTCCACTGCGTATGTGCAGTTCTTGGAGATACTCCGGAACGGAATCCTCTTCCTCTCTTGTGCTAAATGCCAACGGTTTCTTCATCAAATTTCTTTTTAGAAAATCAACTTCTCCATGGTGTTCTATACAAAGCTTCCCCAAGTTAAAGTCCAGCTGACAAGAATGCTTTTTGAGGAAATTTGTTCCCAGAATACACTGTTCCGCCATATCAATAAGGAGGAAATCTTCTTCGGAGTTCAAAGTACCGATTGTTACCAAGGATCGCTGTTTTCCATAAATCGATAATTTCTCCCCAGAGATGGAGAAAATTTGGGGACTATAGAGTTTTTCCGTTCCCGCCGTGCCAAATTTGTTATTACTTCCAAATTTCTTTACATCCAGTAAATTTAAACTTGAGCCCGTGTCAAGTATTATGGGGCACTCCTTTTCTGCGACGCATCCCTCGACGCAGGACAAAACATTTCCGCCAACTCTTCGTACGACGGGGGCGAACAAAGGTGAAGCCGGAGGGTGCCCCTCTACGCCGACTTCTTCCCGTTTCCCTTTTTCGTTGAAAATTCTTCTTTTCTTTTTTTCGGACAATTCCGCCACATATGACCCTTCTCCTTGCAATTCCAGCATTCCATCTCCTGTCTTTCAAGCTTCCGTTTTACCGGTCTTCTCATTTCTCTCCTTTCGGAATCCCTCTCCGAAGAATAAACCGGTTTAGTAAATGTTTCTTTTTTTGTAACGGGCGCATTAGCCATTGACTCGACTGCTTCAATCTCCAGAACCCTGATAACAGCAGCCCTGAGAGATGTGAAACCTCCGAGCCTCAGCATCCGTTTCATTTCCTCATTAGCCAGCGAGGAAACAAATTGTGAGGCAGCAAGCCTGTCTCTAATTTCTAAAGGGCATTCGCAAAAAGCGGCCTGTGCTAGCCTCTCAATCTCCGTGGCTAAATCGGAAATAGATTCCCCTTTCCATTGTTTATAATTTTGAAACTTAACATAATTGAGGTTCTCAAAATTTTTCGTTCCATAACGGAACGCAAGGGCCGAAATTAACGCGGGAAAATCAGTCTGTTTTTCAACGGAAAGAGAAGTCAAAACACTCCGCGCCGGTCCCTCGAGTGATGTAACCAAGGCCAAGGCCTTCCTTGGCTCATCCCAACGATTCGCCCCTGCAATCGCCTCAAACTGGAGTTTAAACTCCTCCCAGTTAGTTTTACCATCAAACTTTGGTGGTTTCAGAACGTAGCCTAAATCGGAAACGTTCCGCGACACACCAGACATTTCCTGTTGAGAGACCGGAGGTGAGGGCTGGGGTATCGCGAGACCTACTGACCACGTGCCCTAAATATGCTCCTTCTGTTTTTAGAAATTCACATTTGTCCGGTTGTAAAGTCAATCCTGCGTCAGCTAATCTCATAAATAATGTTCTAATTTTCTTTTTATGTTCTTCTAAATTTTTTGCAAAAATAATTATGTCGTCCAAATATACAAAGAGTTCAATACCTTATCAACCACGCAATACCAAGTTCATTAATCTTTGAAAAGCTGCAGGTGCATTTTTGAGACCTTCAGGCATTCGAACGTATTCGTAATGGTCTGTGGGTGTGGAAAAAGCTGTTTTATGACTATCTTTTGGATCCATTTCTACTTGTTGAAATCCACTGGTTAAATCAAAAGTTGAAAAATACAGACAAGGGACATTACCCAATCGACACACGCCGATTTTGATGCCCTTTGAGTATGATATAGAACTCAAAAAAATATTTGACACGTATTTTTTTCTATCGGCAATCGTCCATGCTGAAGGGATGAAAATAGCCCTCAAAGTTGGGGTTGCAAAACATATTTTCTTGAATATCTCAGGAACTATTAGGTGTAGGCGAAAAATTCAAAATGAAATGTGTGTGTTTTTGAACAGCAAATTTTTCTATGTAGCCACCTTTTTGATAAATTTATTTGTTTAAAAAATATATTGAAAAATAATCTATTTTTGTCATTTTTTTCACCCCTTCAGCATGGACGATTGCCGATAAAAAAAATACGTGTCAAATATTTTTTTGAGTTCTATACCATACTCAAAGGGCATCAAAATCGACGTGTGTCGATTGGGTAATGTCCTTTGTGAGCGTCTCCTATATGATCTAATATTTCAGAAATATTCCGCAATGGATATGTATCGCCAATTGTCTTTTCATTTAATTTCCGAAGATCTATTACCATTCGCCACCTTGGATTGCCTTTAGAATCAGGTTTCTTTGGGACGACCCAAAGCGATGAATTATATGGCGAATTTGAAGGTTTAGTAATTACGTCAGATAATTTGTTTAAAATTTGACTTTCTATTTCTTGCCTGAGGATCGGAGGAAATCTGTATTGTCGTGGATTAATCGGGATGTCATCTATTGTAGGCATGTTCTGTTTAATGAACGCTGTTGCCTGCAGTTTGTCATTAGGTAAATGAAATCTTTCTGGAAATTCTTCTATGAGGCTTATTACATGTTTTCTTTCCTCGTCATTCAAATGATCTAAACGTAATCTTTTAATAATTTCGGAAACTCTGTCTGAACTATTTGCTGGAATTTTATCTTCTAAATCGGAGTAAAAATATTCTTCATCTTCTGGAAAATTATTATATTCAAAGTGTACCAATTCTTGTGGAGATAATTCTATTTCTAAGTCTTTTTCTAAGATGTTAATAGCCAGGACATGACACACGCCATCGTCGTTAACCGGGACTGCAGCTTCGCCAATGTACATAAGTCATCAACATTATCAATTCATGGTGTTGCGTCAAGGGCGTATATATGGTCACCTCAGTACAGGGGCCCGTCCGGGAGGTGTCGCCGCCACGCGTTCTCTTTTGGGTACTACAGCTCTCGTACGAACGACGCGTGCCGCGTAGCCATATTGACTTTGTACGCGGTCACGTTAGCATCTCTTGGAGCAAACTTGTATTCTTACGAACGATTCTAGTAATCTATTGTGTGTATCTTAGAATAATTTGAGTGCCTCTGCGTCGACTCACGATCAGGAAGGTCAGTTTTCCTCGTTCCGACGATCACCTCGCGTGAATTGGTGGAAATTGTGTGCACGGGCCCCGCATCGTAGCCACGTGCCTTCGAACGCGTAACGGACACCTCGTTTAATTAAAAAGGAAACTTTAGAACGACCTCGTGAATTCCTCCTGCGTTGGGTGTTTCCTCGAATGTGTGTGTGCACCTGAAATTGCATTGTGAACCTCGAGTGACGTGCCGAAGAAAACCTACTGTACCTCTTGACCACGCAGATCGCCTCGCCAGGTGTAACGGCCATCCTCACGAACAGTTGACTATTTTATAATACGTAAACTGACGAGATTTTCGACCACTACCTATTATTTGAATTTATTTTTTGTTCGGACTCTACGCCGGCAAGGACCTCTCGCTACCTCTTAACACATGGTAAATATCCTTCTTTCAGATTCGAATTTATAACATCTATTGCTATTGCTTGTCGTGTACGGGCTTTAATCAAAAGTATTCGCGGTTTCAGATTCCTGCGTTGTGTAAACTATTGCATTGAATTTTCGTCTATCAATCTAATCGATCTAGTCGGATCACTTTGTGTGACTAAGGTATTATGAGCAAAAGAAATTTCTGCCCGTTCTTGACGTGTGTGAAGTTAGCCCCGCACTTTTCGAATTTTGTATTTTTTGAAATTGTGCTGCATTGTGCTACATTTGTGCCGTATTGTGCCGTAAACCGCAACTCTGTAAGTCAAAGCGTACTCAAGAAAACTAAAAAAAAAAAATTTTTTGATAGCCCTGCACTTTTCGAATTTTTAGTTTTTCTTTTTTGTGCTATGTTTGTGCTGAATTGTGCCGCAAACGAGAGATCGATAACATCAATAACAATTAAGAAAGGAACATTCTTAGGAAATGGCGCGTTAACCGATTTTGACGTGTCATACATCGTTAAATTCGTCTTTTTGAGTACATTATTGAGGTGTTTGTCTTTTTTTCTGGAAATTCGTGTTCTTTTGAAATTTGCTGTGAAGTTACAATAAAAAGGTAAGGTTAAGTGTGTTTTGACGCATTTATGAATAGAAACAGGTGACTGTTATTACTACATACATGTATTCTATATACAGGGTGGCCCAGAACTGCGGTAGTACCTGTGGAGGGATAATTAGAACGAAGAGAACTAGAGCGATTGTGGGTATACGTGAAAAGGCGAATAATAAAGATTATAGTATTTTGGACACAAATCCCGTTTATTTCGTACAGGAAAAAGAATATGGGAATAAATGATAATAACGTAATTTGTGATATATATTTTTATGTATAAATATAAGAAAATGAACGAAATATAATAAAATGTAATAGAATAAAATAAAAAAATATAATAATATGAAATAAATATAACAAAATGAACGAAATATAATATTTATTAAACGAAATACAATAAAAGAAATATAAGAAATATAATAAAAGAAATATAAGAAATATAATAAAATGAAAGAAATATACATATAGAATAAAATAAACAATAAAAAACGAAATATAATAAACTTTAATAATAATTTAAATTGATAATGGTCCCTCCTCTTCCACCGCGACCGCGACCGCGTGACGGCATTGTCTGCCGTCTTAGGCTATTCAATTGCCTCCGCAATCTTCTAAACCGCAGCCGTTCAATTGACCTGATTGACTGGAAAAATAAATATTACGTTATTATTCATAAACATTGGATAGAAGAAGGAAGTAACATAGAAACAGGAACGTAAAAAAACGACTTACTATACGCTCCTGCGGCTCATCAGGCTAATACAAATTCTCCAGCGGCGACCGCTGTGCCTGTGCCGTCTGTTGTGGAAAAAAAATTATGTTATTATATATAAATAAATAATATCAAAAATGGTACAAACATAAACGTAAAAAAAACGACTTACGATATATCTATCACGTTTCATCTCTTCTAATTTTTTCTGCATATCGTGTATTTGCTGCTGCAGCTGCAGCAGCGGGTCCGGCTGCGGTTGCCGCGGTTGCTGCGGCTGCCTCCGCAACCGCAGTTGTTGTACTTGTTCCTCTAGCTGCAGCAGCGTTTCCGGCTGAGCAACCTCAGCCTCCTCCCAGCATCATATTTATTTTTACTTGCGGAAAGGACGTTTTTTTGTACTTGTACATCTTTATTTGCTAAAAGGACATTTTCATATTGTGGGATGCACCCAGTATCATCTTTATTTTCATTTGCGGAAAGGACGTTTTTCGATTTTGGGATGCGCTCCGCATCATCTTTATTTTCATTTGTGAATAGGACGTTTTTCGATTCTGGGATGCGCCCCGCATCATCTTTATTTTCATTTGTGAATAGGACGTTTTTCGATTCTGGGATGCGCCCCGCATCTTCATTTTCGAAATATTTGTCTTCCAAAACTGCATCAGCTTGAATCGTCGTTGTCGACGATTCCCATTCTTTCCGTCGCCTGCAAACTAAAACGAATGTAGGACAATTCACACAAGTTACTGAAATGTATATATAAATTGTTAGCACTTACCATACAGTTTTCTATAAGCTTTTTTGAGGGAAAGTCTTCTCCTGGTATTTTTTTTATTTCCCATTTGTGGTTGTTTATATCACAAATGCTTGGAAATTTTATCAATAATATATATGTATGGCTTCTATGCGAAGACGTGTTATATATATGTATGTGTTCTATGCGAAGATGCCTTATTGTTAGAAAGAAATAAATAACAACGACAGCCATGGCAACGCTCTAAAAAGAAACGAAACGCCAACGCGCTCTCGTTTTCCAATTTCACTGGCGTCGTTGAACCGTGCAGAAGGTTTCGGAGAAGAGAAAGTGAAAAGAAAATGGACAAAGGCGACAGTAAGTGTTTCTTGTTTTCTTTACTTCGCGAGTGTCATTGACAATTATAATAAGGTGACCATTTGTAACAAAAATATTTTTTGCTTTGTCTCATATACAGTGGGTTTATGTGAGCCTATAATGAAAACTGAAAATATGTCTTTCGTAGATTAAAATGAGTTATGTGCATGCTTATAATTTCGACAAATATAACAGACGATTATTCCAACAATTATTGCAAGAATTCTTGCAGAAATCGTTGCAATAGTCGTCTGTTTCATTGTCTCTTGGACACGCGACTAGAAAAGGTAATTTTCTAACTTTTTCATTTCAGCCTGTGATGAAAATTTAAAATATGACACTTGTAAAAAATATGTTATGAGGATGCTAAAAATTTAATCGAGATCGGTCAATTTCAGAGAATTGCGACTTCTTACATGAAAAGTCAGGATTTTCAGAAATAAATTACTTGTAACTTCTCAGTGCATTGACCGGTCGAAAATGAAATTTTTAGCATACACATGACATATTTTTTACAAATGTCATATTTTAAACTTTCATTACAGGCTGAAATAAAAAAGTTAGAAAATTGCATTTTCAACACGCGTGTCCAAGAGACAATGAAACAGACGACTATTGCAAGGGTTTCTAAAAGAATTCTTGCATTAGAATAATCGTCTGTTATATTTGTTGCAGTGAAGTTGGCCACACATACATTCACTAACAAATTCAGAACAAACACAGAACAAACAGGAGGATGTACAACCTCAGCCGGAAATGCTGCTGCAGCTGCAGCAAAAAGTGCAACAACTGCGGTTGCGGACGCAACCGCAGCCGCAGCCGCACGAACTGCGGCAACCGCAGCCGGACCCGCTGCTGCAGCTGCAGCAGCAAATACACGATATGCAGAAAAAATTAGAAGAGATGAAACGCGATGGATATATCGTAAGTCGTTTGTTTTACGTTCATGTTTGTATCATTTTTGATATTATTTATTTATATATAATAACATAATTTTTTTTCCACAACAGACGGCACAGGCACAGCGGTCGCCGCTGGAGAACTTGTATGAGCCTGATGAGCCGCAGCAGCATATAGTAAGTCGTTTTTTTACGTTCCTGTTTCTATGTTACTTCCTTCTTCTATCCAATGTTTATGAATAATAACGTAATATTTATTTTTCCAGTCAATCAGGTCCATAGACAGGTTGCAGATTCGCCACAGGCGGAGAAGATTGAATAGGCTGCGGCGGCAAAACATCCAAATAGAAGCTCGCGGTCGCGATCACGGCCGCGGCCAAGGTCGTAACGGGTCAGGACCGACCATTCATTTTAACTACTTTTGATTTTGATTTTTTTAAATATATAACATTTCACACAAATTACGTTATTATCATTTATTACCATATTCCTTTTCCTTGTGTACAGTATCGTATTTGATATTTTAATATAGTTATCGTAGCATCCGTGTGTCATTTAGATGTATGCGAAAAGTGATGTAGAATAGCATGCCGTTAGTTGGATGCAATAACTGAGGTGGCGCTGAAATCAGTTTCTGTTCGGTCTAATTTTCAATGCAACGTTGACTGTTTTACCGACGCGATAAAATTGTAGTGAACACGGTGATTTGGCGGTAAATTCTTGATTTTTACAAATACAACTGGTTGATCGTTACAATGATCCGTTGTAGATTTTGATGTACAAAAAGAAATGAATTGTTTGGTATGGTGAACAATACAATGAATTTTCATGAATTTGATACATACAAATTACTGAATTGATCTGTCACCTTGATCGTTCTTAACTGAGCAATGCGTTTACAAAATGCAAACAGCGAGCTTCTCAGCGCCGTTAATTATATTAATTCAGCCCGCTGCTGTGATGGTGCCCGTGATCGTGTGCGCGATGACAATGAGCTCCTTCGATCCGGCGTTCGAAGGAAGGGATACGCGCACGCGCTCAACCGTGACGAAAAAGTAGGGAAAGCACGTACCATCGCTATGGTTCCGATCTCCCAAGAAAAATCTATACTACTTTGTACTGTACTATGTAACTGTACGAATGTACGGTTACATATACCCCCCTCTCGGATCAATAGCGTTGGTAGGTACTAAGAAACGCGACACTCACTCGCTCATTCACACAAAAGCAAATGAAAATGTGATTACAGTGAAAACTCGATAAATGCTCACTTGAGTCTATTCGATAAATGATACATTTTTATCCCCACCACTAGGGGGATCCCCCTTCGACCAGCGAGTCGAAGTGTAATCGGAGACGTAGCGGCTTCCTTTAGAGATCTGTGTTGCCTTCGTCGCCTTCGTTTAAATGCCCCGTGTCAGTGTGACCACACTAATGCATATAAAAAAGTTTTTTATTTTATACTTTTTGTTAATAAAAATTTTACTATCATGTGGGGGAGATTTTGCTGATTAAAATGAAGCTAAACACGATATAAATCGGTTTATATTTAGGTTGTAAGATTGAGTGAAAATTAAGAAATAAGAAACATTGCAATTTCACCCTTACCTTAATATGTATGTTTTCCTATGAAGAAGTAAGATCTTGTAATTCTGTTGTTAAACAGCTTGCTCGCATGATGTGGTATTTTAAACACTGTAACTTATATTTTATTTGTTCTTGTGGTGATTGTATGTTCTGTTCGTCTTCATTATCACTGTCCTGTTCACTTTCATTGTTACTGTCTTGATTATCTGCGTCACTTTGTGGAACTTCCTCTTCCTCTATACGGCATGTATTTAAAAAGATAGCCGCTTGTTGTTGCGAAATTTGTCCATCACTAATCACCGATATTGCATCTTCCAAACCATCGTTCTCACTCTCATTTCTAAAATAACTTTGAATGTGCACAGGAGCTGGAATTATTTTATGCCAACTGTGCCGTATATTTTCAGGCGTAACTACTCCCCATGCCTGTATCAAAATATCAATGCAATCTTTTATATTGTAATTGGCATAAAATTCATTAACCCCTCCTTCATACGTTAAAATGGAGCGGCACATTTCTTTTTGGAAGATTCTTTTAGTTTTAAGAATCACTCCTTGATCCATTGGTTGTAGGAAGGCTGTGGTGTTTGGTGGAAGATATTGAATAGAAAATGTATCATCGTCCTCAGATAATGGAACTTGATGACTTGCGCAATTATCAAGTAATAATATTACCTTCCCGGTGATGCCTTTCCTTAATTGATATTCACGGACGCTAGGCTTGAAGTGCTGTTCATACCAATCCTGAAATATTTCACGGTCTACCCAAGCATTTTTTTGCGATTTATAGCAGACTGGAAGTCTGTGCAACGGGTGCTTCAACGCTCTTGGTTTTTTATATTTGTGCACTACTAAAGGTTTTATTTTATTGGTCCCGATAACATTGGCACATAACCCGAAGGTAATTCTGTCCTTCTTCATTTTGAATCCAGCTACATTTTTTTCCGTCGACAACGTTTTTATTGGAAGCGCCTTCCAAAATAATCCACTTTCGTCCATATTGTACACATTCTCTATATCAATACCTTCCTGTTCTATATGTCGTTGAAAATATTGAATAAATGATTCTGCTGCATTTGTATCAGCACTTGCTTTTTCACCACACACACTCACCAGACGTATGTTATGGCGCCGTTTAAAATTTGACACCCACGACATGCTCACTTTGCACCTTGAAGACGTTGCACTACTTTGCTGTAATTCTACAGCTTTCTCCTGTAACAGCAAATCGCTTATGCGGTCGCCAAGAGCTGTTCTTTCACAGAACCACGTGTACAATTGTTCTTCTAATTCAGGGTACACTGGTCTCTTCATTCGTTGCTGCTTTTGCCCCGTTTTGCCCTTCGCAGCAAATTCGCGAATATAAATTTCTTTTTTTTGAATTCTGCAAACTGTTTGCGGATGTATACGATATTTGGCAGCAACGATCCGCACAGGTAAAGTTTTTAAATCCTCCAGCACTTGGATGCGTTGTTGCATATTCAACGTCACTTTCTTACTCGACATTGTAACTTATACTAACTCCACAATTCTTTGTACGTCACAGGCAGATTTCAATACTTCGGCGGTCAAGAACTTTCTGCCCTCTTGTACATGTAACTTATTCCACGAGCCCTTTTTACAGACGACAAATTTTCCTACCCTAGGTCGGAACGCTGGTCTTCGCCAATCCGATGGCTTGTTACATTTTTATTACCAGCTGTTCCTTACGCCCTTGGCTTTTTCGGAATGGTAATACGCTTCGGTGGGGGTGTACTTGTTGATCGACGTTTTGGCAATGCTACGGGTTTCCCACCGGGCCCAAGGCTCGCGTCGTCCCTCGACCCTCTGTGGGTCGCCTGACCCGGCCTTGCAAGGCTGAGGAAATCCCTGGTTTATGGCGTGTACTATTTACCCTGCTATGGTCATACATAAAACTCTACGGGAAAAAAACGTGCTGTAGAAATGTAACGGAATACAGCTGTCGAAAATAACTTTGCTGACCTGCGTATCATAAACCCTACTAACCGTTTCCACACCAAAACTTTCTTTTGCACATGCGAGGTAGGCACTACACTTCAAATTTTGAAAAATATTTAAAGGGTATAGCCGGATTGGGGTACCGTTACGATTGTCGATCGTCCAAATATCGATTGTCGACTTACAAATAGCTTTTCCAGTGAAATGTCTCAGTGGAGTAAGGGTATCGAAATAGGTATTAATGGCAGCTCCAAAAAGTTCGCTCGTATCCTTGCAAGGTCAGCGGTGGTACATTTATCGGATAGAGGTAGCTAACGAAACCTCCTATCTTATAAGTGTTGCCGTTTGTGATCATTTATGGAACAGTGGAAGCGTCCCGTTTGAGAATTAGCTACAGTAAAACCTGGATAAATGCAACCAACATTGGGACCCAGTGGTTGCATTTATCCAAGCGAGGTGTCGAATCTCGGGTGACACGCGACGACCAGCCAAGCGTGAACGTAGAAAGAGACAGACAGTGGCGGAAAGAGAAAGAGCCGAAACGTATCGGTGTGACTAATACTAATTGAAGTATAAAACTTTTTTATTTTTGACTTTTTTTTATTGAAACTTTTACTAACGCATTGGTGAAATTTTTCTGATTAAAATGGTACCAAACACGATACAGTTTCAATTATAATTACTTGCTAAAATTGATGTTAAAGGTTGGCGAAAAGCAACAGAGATCGAAATCAAAACCAGTCGCGGTGTTGGCTCTGGTTTCAAAGGTTTGATTTATCCAAGCACGGTGGCGATTCTGGGCATTTAATGTTGCATTTATCCAAGCGTAGTGTCGATTCTGGGCATTTAATGTTGCATTTATCCAAGCGAGGTGTCGATTCTGCGTCTGTTCACATGTTTTCTATTCAGCCGACATGCCGACTCTGTGTCCGTACACATGTTTTCTATTCAGCCGACATGCCGATTCTGTGTCCGTACACATCTTTTGTATTCAGCCGACATCATTTATATTCAGTCGTGGTGTCAATTCTATGTTGTTTATTCTATTACTATTGTTTATAAATATAATTCAAACTATATCGTGTTTGGTGTCATTTTAATCCGAAAAATCTCACAAATGCGTTAGTAAAAGTTTCATTAAGAAAAAGTTAGAAATAAAAAAGCTTTATCGTTCAATTAGTATTAGTCACACCGATATTACGGTCGGATCATATTACACGGTTTCCTCGTCGAGCGGCTCGGTTCGCCTAGGGGAATCCCCCCAAGTGGAGGGGATAGCGATGTTGCACTTATCCAAGCATTCTTTCGTTGCATTTATTCAGGTTTTACTGTACATCCTATTCGATAAATGTACCAGTAACTCGAATCCGTCGTTCTTTGATGTTTCCGAACATAGAAAAGGATAGCGCAAGAAGGATAAAGAAAGAGAGAAAGACTCGCAAGTACAATATTTAACTCAATATTATACCACTAAATGTTGACCGATTTATATCGTGTTTAGCTTTATTTTAATCAGGAAAATCTCTCCCACATGATAGTGAAATTTTTATTAACAAAAAATATAAAATAAACATTTTCATTCTGTGCATTAGTATGGTCACACTGACACGGGACATTTAAACGAAGGCAATAAATTCCGGTCTCAGTCCCTCTTTCGTTTTTAGCTACTGACTCTTTCTACGTTCGACGGTGTCGGCAAACTATAATCAAATTCGCGAAACGATTCTCCTATCCCATAAGAGTTGCGGAGCGGACCCGTAATAGTTACACTTATCGAGTTTTTACTGTACTTACGATTAGTGATTAAGAAGAACTATAAAATAAATCTGTTTTATAACCCTTACAAAAAGTAAAGAAACGCTTTTGGCATAGCCTATCAAAAAAAAAAAAGTGAATTTACCAATTCTTTACGCGCACCCATTCACACTCTTACATATAACTTACCAACTAATGAAACGCGAAGAACGAGAAAGGAATTAAACACAGTCTTAATAAAGAAAAAGTAGTAAAGGAACGGAATCACAGAAATAATTCTAAGAATAAAAAAAAACATTTCTTTGTTTAACACGTTAAGCGCCACGCCGAATTCTTGTGCCGTTCCGTTCAGGCCACAGTTAGCCGTCAGGCGGGCCCTGCCGCACAGTGGTGCGGATTGGAAAATCGTGTGCCTTTTTGTTGTAACTTTTAAACCGTATGTGATATTGGCATGCAATTTGAACCAGATAATGTGGAAATTCTAGGCTATGGGTAGGTTAAAGAAAAATTGTATCACAATTGTTATTGTTGTTGTCATTGGTACTATTATTATTATTAAATTATTTCTTAATTATTTATTCATTCTAATGCTTCTGCATCTAATTCCATAACTTTTTTACAGTATGATTTCATTCTTATACTGGACATATATGGATCAGATGTCAAAAGAAGTCGATTTAATGTATCTTCGTTTGTGTATAATCTCAAACTTTCCCGCGTGTTTTTGTATCTTATGCGTTTAAAATCTTTATGACGCGTTTCCTGTGCTTCCTCTGAAAGTTGCCCTATTGGCAACAATGTATCTTTTATCATTTCCGCCCCGTGTATTAATAATTTATGGACTGAAGTTGGCAATATAAAAAATAAATCTTTATTTGTTTGAAAATCCTCCATTTATATTAAATGAATATCTGAATAGCAAATAAAGAAGTGCTACATATGTATATAAAATAATCATTTAGTGGATCTTGAAGCGTTTCTATACTTACCAGACAGAAGTTTAATGGATGTATAACAAAACAGAACTTAAATATAACTTAAACTTTTACTATATACGAACTATATACAGAAAATATAAATAAACACATAAACAATATAAATATACAAATTATAAGAAATAAAACAAAACACAATGGAGCACAGTAACTTTTAATAATATAAAAAATATTTCGAATGCTCGCTATGAATGCTTGGACGGTTCTGATGCATCTAAATAAACCAAGCTTCGAAAGAGAGTCGAGGAACTCTTCTCTAAACCATAGCATAAACATCCTAAGTGTCATAATCTAAACAGTTCTATCGAAGAAGGCAGATATTCAGCTTCTATCTTCGCGGAGTTCCATCAGTCGATACTATGATGCGTCAAACATTGATGGCTTTAAACAATTATAATTTGAACAGGGGGACGAGGGGGGAAGAGATTCTTGCAGGATTATTTAGAGAAAGGTGTGTTGAAAATATTCCAGTTTGTTGGAAGGCAGAACTCTTTGGCACTTGAAAGATATCCCTTGTCAAAAAAAAAAATTTGAAGAATTTGTTGCACTTCATTCAGCATTACTTTTCTAGTACATTCTTATTGATTGTAACGAATAATCAAAAATAAATTTAAGATTCTTTTATTAGAAGTCTTTGGAGACGTTGCTTCTGAGAACCGTAAGAGCGATAAGGGCTCTAACGTAAACATTCTTCTAAAATCTTATACGCGTCAAGCAGGATCGTTTTCAGTTCAGTTCGAACGAAGTCTTTGAAACCAAAGCATCGCTTCTTATAGCCTTCAACAGTTTTTCTAATAATTAAATATTTTTTTTCTTTATATAAAACTTTAACATTGTTTTATTGCTTCCACCCATAAATCCTAATAATTCCATACCGTAATTAATAATGTAATGAGTGATTTCTTATCGCAAAAGAATGCTCTTTATTGCAAAAAAAGAATGAAACAAAAATATTTAACAAGAACGTCAGTACTTCTAAAAGAAAACATGCAAATTTTTGGGTGAAAAACACTATTCTTAAAAAGTCCGACTTTAAGTCGTCATTTCTATTATAAAATTGCATTAAATTTTAGAAATACTTTCATTTTCAAAACTGATGGTTATTTAGAAAATTAAATACATTTCATAAATACTGATATTCGAACATTGATTTTTTGAGAAAATGGCACACGATTTCCCAATCCGGACCACTGTGTGCCGGGCCGCTCGCCGATAGGCGAGCCAGAGTATAAAGAGATGTCGGGTAACGTAACCCGGCCGGGCCTTTCTTTCGTATGTTTACCTATCCACTTGCACATATACTCGTACTTTGCTTATATCCTTATTGTCCCTTCTCCTTCATAGTAGATAAAAATCCGAAAAGCGAGGCCTAATGACGCCCGAACGCGTAACAAATTACATTAATGTTTTTAAGTATTATATTGTTTTCCTTAAAGCATTAACCAAACAAAAACGATGCCGCCTAAAATGAACGTTCTGTCTCACAAGTACGGAGGGACCGACACGCGCGCGATGATAACACGAACGAAAAGTCTGCCGCCGGTCCCTGGGGACCGGCGCGGCGCACAGTGGGACAAAACGGCTTTCGGCGATCAAAAGTCGATTTTCGTGAATTCGAAAATTGAAAAACTAATTACATACATCGATAGAGAATAAACTGTAGTTTAACGTAGTGTAATCCGTTTTTTTCATATTTCCTTCCGTTTTGCCGTGGTTCGCACTCAAAGTCAGTAGAAATTCGTCAAGACGAAACGCTGATAATATTACCCATAACTTCAATGTACAATTCTAATCAATTTTACTCGGAAAGATAAAATTCAAATGAATTACAAAATTTACTAGACTAGTATAGATTCTATTCAGTGCATAAAATAAGGTAAAATGTTAACAACTTTTTAAATAATAGGATCTGATTGAAACGAAATACATTTAACTAAAATCTCAACTTTGCGTTTGATTTTAAAAAAATGTCCACGCTTGTGCAGGGCGTGATTATTACTATAGTAAAGAGTGAACCTTCTTCTATCAGAATCAGAAAAAATCAGTTGCCCTAACTTGCCCCTGTTCAAAAAAATGGCCATTGAATCAAATTACATCCATCTTGGCCGCTGCGCACGATGATGGAAAAGCAGTACCAGATACGATTATTATCCAGTTAACTGCATTCGACGTGTATATTCGTCAACCAAAACTTTATTTCGGCCTTGCAATATGCCATAATAAATTTTTATAATTGTCGAAACTATTTTCACGAATGATTTGGTATAGATCATAATAAATATAAATAAATATATTATAATAACACATGTCATGTCATTTTTTAATTATTAAATCCGTTTTTATTATAGTTATTAAGAGTTTTGAGTCAAATTTTTGTTAAATGATATAAAATATGTCTAACAAATGAAGGATATTAAACGCTTTATACGTGAATATTTTTACACCCTGTAGTTCAATATGATTTATATTGGTACAACTTAAGTACCATAATATAGGCAAAAACTTCCCAAAATTTCATTACAATATTTCCAATAGAACCGAAGCTATAGATTTTTGATCGCCAAAAGCCGTTTTGTCCCACTGTGCGGCGTGGCGCTTAACGTGTTAAACTGAAATGTAGATCACTCACACTTTCTTCAATGCGGTGTCCTGGCACCCAACAAAAAAAAAAGGAACACATCGTTTTTGTCACTTTACACTTTACTCTTTTGGCATACGATCATCTTCTTCCATTGCGTCTAGCATGGCGTCTGTAAGCCTCAGCAAACCCAGTGGATCGTGGGTATTCAACGCGGGTATCTGGATTCGTTCTTCCGGTGTCGTCTCCGGGCTGGTGTGAACTTCTCTATTGTCTGAGTCATTGACCCTTGGCTCTGGCATCAGTGGGATGACCCAGTCATCTATGATCATTCCCATCTCGGTCTCTGAGATAGGGGTGCATTGTGCTGACCTATCGATCGTGGGGTTTGATTCCTCCAATGTCTCGATATTGCCAGCAGCTTTCGTTACGGCCTCGGTGGGGACGGTTGCTGCCTGCAAAAACAGTAGAAAAGCGGTGATCCCATACTAATGCGTACGTTATCACGGACACACACGTATGGCCAGAATTCAATGTGTTAGTTTCAACAGTTTTTCGAAAATATCTCGAAAACCAAGGCCGAGCGGCGGTTATGTGTATAGAAAAAACTTGTTCAAAATGTCTAATTTTACATGTTTAAATTTCATCAAAATCCGTGAGGTGTTGTAACCTAATCTCAATAATTACTAATAATTTTAATATCATGCGAAGTTGGTAAATAGTACGTACACTGAGTTGCATTGAACTTGTCGCAGTGAAGTTGGCTCCGAATTCACTAACGCATTCACGCCGCAGCGTCGGTGAACCGATCTCACCATTGGCTCACCGACGCGGCGTGAATGTGTTAGTGAATTTGTAGCCAACTTCACTGCGACAAGTTCAATGCAACTCAGTGTACATATGCGGAAAGATGAAATTTATGCATGTAGTAATAATAAGTAATTATATTTTTTAAATATAATAAGGGATAGGTTGCGGAAAGAAGAGAAATGTATGTTTATAATATTTTTATTTCATACATTTATTTGTTATAATTATAATTTATTGATAATATTGTGGGGTCGTATATCGGTGCCGGCGGAGAAGCGTACATCCTGGCGGCATAGTACTGCGGGGGGGGGGGGGGGGGGGGGATGTATACCCCCCCGGGTATGCGGCTGGTGGTGGGCTTCTTCTGTATGTTAATTTCCGGACTTTTCGTACCGTTTTCTGGATTTCGCGCCTTGCCATCTCCCTGATTTTCTGAAATTCATTTAAAATTACGGGCTATGTGAACCTGGCACCCGACTTTCAAAAAATTAACTTTTTTTTTCATAAAACGGTAGTATATCGTTTGTAGTTGATTGTAGTAAAAATATTTTCGTTTGTAGTTGAATCAATTAATAAATAAACAAAATTGAAAAATTGACCAGCACCCGACATTGAGATATTTCAAATCGGTTTTTTGCATATGATAGAGAATCGTTTGTAGTTGATTGTAGTGAAAAAAGTTTCGTTTGTAGTTGAATAGTTTAAAAGTTATGAGCAATTGTTTATCCGCACAAGAGGTAACTTCGTAAATTTTCAAGATTTTTGAAATCGGTCTTTTCCATGTGATTCAGAGTCGTCTGTAGTTGTTTGTAGTGAAAAAAGTTTCGTTTGTAGTTGAATAGTTTAAAAGTTACAGCCGATTGTTTATACTCCGAAGAGGTAACTTTCTCAATTTTTAATATTTTTCAAATCTTCCTTTTCCATCTGATAGGCAATCGTTTGTAGTTGTTTGTAGTGAAAAAAGTTTCGTTTGTAGTTGAATAGTTTAAAAGTTATAGGTGATTGTTTATACCCATCAGCCAACTTCGTCAATTTTTAATATTTTTCAAATCTTCCTTTTCCATCTGATAGGGAATCGTTTGTAGTTGTTTGTAGTGAAAAAAGTTTCGTTTGTAAGTTGAATAGTATAAAAGTTATCGGTCATTGTTTATACCCATCAGCCAACCCTGTTAATTTTTAATATTTTTCAAATCTTCCTTTTCCACGTGATAGGGAATCGTTCGTAGTTGTTTGTAGTGAAAAGAGTTTCGTTTGTAGTTGAATAGTTTAAAAGTTACAGCCGATTGTTTATACTCCGAAGAGGTAACTTTCTCAATTTTTAATATTTTTCAAATCTTCCTTTTCCATCTGATAGGCAATCGTTTGTAGTTGTTTGTAGTGAAAAAAGTTTCGTTTGTAGTTGAATAGTTTAAAAGTTATAGGTGATTGTTTATACCCATCAGCCAACTTCGTCAATTTTTAATATTTTTCAAATCTTCCTTTTCCATCTGATAGGGAATCGTTTGTAGTTGTTTGTAGTGAAAAAAGTTTCGTTTGTAGTTGAATAGTATAAAAGTTATCGGTCATTGTTTATACCCATCAGCCAACCCTGTTAATTTTTAATATTTTTCAAATCTTCCTTTTCCACGTGATAGGGAATCGTTCGTAGTTGTTTGTAGTGAAAAGAGTTTCGTTTGTAGTTGAATAGTTTAAAAGTTACAGCCGATTGTTTATACTCCGAAGAGGTAACTTTCTCAATTTTTAATATTTTTCAAATCTTCCTTTTCCATCTGATAGGCAATCGTTTGTAGTTGTTTGTAGTGAAAAAAGTTTCGTTTGTAGTTGAATAGTTTAAAAGTTATAGGTGATTGTTTATACCCATCAGCCAACTTCGTCAATTTTTAATATTTTTCAAATCTTCCTTTTCCATCTGATAGGCAATCGTTTGTAGTTGTTTGTAGTGAAAAAAGTTTCGTTTGTAGTTGAATAGTATAAAAGTTATCGGTCATTGTTTATACCCATCAGCCAACCCTGTTAATTTTTAATATTTTTCAAATCTTCCTTTTCCATGTGATAAGGAATCGTTCGTAGTTGTTTGTAGTGAAAAGAGTTTCGTTTGTAGTTGAATAGTTTAAAAGTTACAGCCGATTGTTTATACTCCGAAGAGGTAACTTTCTCAATTTTTAATATTTTTCAAATCTTCCTTTTCCATCTGATAGGCAATCGTTTGTAGTTGTTTGTAGTGAAAAAAGTTTCGTTTGTAGTTGAATAGTTTAAAAGTTATAGGTGATTGTTTATACCCATCAGCCAACTTCGTCAATTTTTAATATTTTTCAAATCTTCCTTTTCCATCTGATAGGGAATCGTTTGTAGTTGTTTGTAGTGAAAAAAGTTTCGTTTGTAGTTGAATAGTATAAAAGTTATCGGTCATTGTTTATACCCATCAGCCAACCCTGTTAATTTTTAATATTTTTCAAATCTTCCTTTTCCATGTGATAAGGGAATCGTTCGTAGTTGTTTGTAGTGAAAAGAGTTTCGTTTGTAGTTGAATAGTTTAAAAGTTACAGCCGATTGTTTATACTCCGAAGAGGTAACTTTCTCAATTTTTAATATTTTTCAAATCTTCCTTTTCCATCTGATAGGCAATCGTTTGTAGTTGTTTGTAGTGAAAAAAGTTTCGTTTGTAGTTGAATAGTTTAAAAGTTATAGGTGATTGTTTATACCCATCAGCCAACTTCGTCAATTTTTAATATTTTTCAAATCTTCCTTTTCCATCTGATAGGGAATCGTTTGTAGTTGTTTGTAGTGAAAAAAGTTTCGTTTGTAGTTGAATAGTATAAAAGTTATCGGTCATTGTTTATACCCATCAGCCAACCCTGTTAATTTTTAATATTTTTCAAATCTTCCTTTTCCATGTGATAAAGAATCGTTCGTAGTTGTTTGTAGTGAAAAGAGTTTCGTTTGTAGTTGAATAGTTTAAAAGTTACAGCCGATTGTTTATACTCCGAAGAGGTAACTTTCTCAATTTTTAATATTTTTCAAATCTTCCTTTTCCATCTGATAGGCAATCGTTTGTAGTTGTTTGTAGTGAAAAAAGTTTCGTTTGTAGTTGAATAGTTTAAAAGTTATAGGTGATTGTTTATACCCATCAGCCAACTTCGTCAATTTTTAATATTTTTCAAATCTTCCTTTTCCATTTGATAGGGAATCGTTTGTAGTTGTTTGTAGTGAAAAAAGTTTCGTTTGAAGTTGAATAGTATAAAAGTTATCGGTCATTGTTTATACCCATCAGCCAACCCTGTTAATTTTTAATATTTTTCAAATCTTCCTTTTCCACGTGATAAGGAATCGTTCGTAGTTGTTTGTAGTGAAAAGAGTTTCGTTTGTAGTTGAATAGTTTAAAAGTTACAGCCGATTGTTTATACTCCGAAGAGGTAACTTTCTCAATTTTTAATATTTTTCAAATCTTCCTTTTCCATCTGATAGGGAATCGTTTGTAGTTGATTGTAGTGAAAAAAGTTTCGTTTGTAGTTGAATAGTTTAAAAGTTATAGGTGATTGTTTATACCCATCAGCCAACTTCGTCAATTTTTAATATTTTTCAAATCTTCCTTTTCCATCTGATAGGGAATCGTTTGTAGTTGTTTGTAGTGAAAAAAGTTTCGTTTGTAGTTGAATAGTATAAAAGTTATCGGTCATTGTTTATACCCATCAGCCAACCCTGTTAATTTTTAATATTTTTCAAATCTTCCTTTTCCATGTGATAAAGAATCGTTCGTAGTTGTTTGTAGTGAAAAGAGTTTCGTTTGTAGTTGAATAGTTTAAAAGTTACAGCCGATTGTTTATACTCCGAAGAGGTAACTTTCTCAATTTTTAATATTTTTCAAATCTTCCTTTTCCATCTGATAGGCAATCGTTTGTAGTTGTTTGTAGTGAAAAAAGTTTCGTTTGTAGTTGAATAGTTTAAAAGTTATAGGTGATTGTTTATACCCATCAGCCAACTTCGTCAATTTTTAATATTTTTCAAATCTTCCTTTTCCATCTGATAGGGAATCGTTTGTAGTTGTTTGTAGTGAAAAAAGTTTCGTTTGAAGTTGAATAGTATAAAAGTTATCGGTCATTGTTTATACCCATCAGCCAACCCTGTTAATTTTTAATATTTTTCAAATCTTCCTTTTCCACGTGATAGGGAATCGTTCGTAGTTGTTTGTAGTGAAAAGAGTTTCGTTTGTAGTTGAATAGTTTAAATGTTACAGCCGATTGTTTATACTCCGAAGAGGTAACTTTCTCAATTTTTAATATTTTTCAAATCTTCCTTTTCCATCTGATAGGCAATCGTTTGTAGTTGTTTGTAGTGAAAAAAGTTTCGTTTGTAGTTGTATAGTTTAAAAGTTATAGGTGATTGTTTATACCCATCAGCCAACTTCGTCAATTTTTAATATTTTTCAAATCTTCCTTTTCCATCTGATAGGCAATCGTTTGTAGTTGTTTGTAGTGAAAAAAGTTTCGTTTGTGGTTGAATAGTTTAAAAGTTATAGGTGATTGTTTATACCCATCAGCCAACTTCGTCAATTTTTAATATTTTTCAAATCTTCCTTTTCCATCTGATAGGGAATCGTTTGTAGTTGTTTGTAGTGAAAAAAGTTTCGTTTGTAGTTGAATAGTATAAAAGTTATCGGTCATTGTTTATGCCCATCAGCCAACCCTGTTAATTTTTAATATTTTTCAAATCTTCCTTTTCCACGTGATAGGGAATCGTTCGTAGTTGATTGTAGTGAAAAAAGTTTCGTTTGTAGTTGAATAGTTTAAAAGTTACAGCCGATTGTTTATACTCCGAAGAGGTAACTTTCTCAATTTTTAATATTTTTCAAATCTTCCTTTTCCATCTGATAGGGAATCGTTTGTAGTTGTTTTTTGTAGTGAAAAAAGTTTCGTGGGTACCCCATAGGTGTGGGTACTGGAATAATATATAAACTGACATAAAATAATTTGTAACGAAAATACAACCTAGTTCTAAATGCACTGAATTATATGAAATACTTTCTATTTTCTTATTGTAATAATTTCTATTACATTTATACCAACATTCCATAACTGTTAATAATAAAAGCTATTTAATCGTCAAATAGTATACTAAATACATTTCAATCTTTTCGGAGGCGGTGCAAAATTAAACATAGTCGAATAAATTAATGATGCTGCCAATTACGATTTGATCGCGGTATGGCGAAGTTGGTAATTAATAATTATTTCATATTTTATTTTATTTTGTACTTTTTAGTGCAATTTGTTAATGTAGAACGAGGTTTTATTAGTAATTGTCACGTAATTGTGAAAACGAAATAGAAGTTATTTTATACTTTTTAGTGCATCTCGAAGTTGGTTGCAGTTTGTTGATAGAAATTATTTCATTTCACACTTTTTAGAGGAATGAACGGAATTGGTCGGATATCGTAAGGTGGTTTATTGTTATTATTGGTTAATTGATAAAAGAGAACGATGTGAATAATATTGTTTTTAATATTTTATTTTTTGTTTAAGTTTGATAAGATGCAGGGTTGAAATAAAATGTGGATTATTTATGTACAGTGCACTGCCAAAGTATTCGTCCAACTTTTAAAACACAATACCTCCCTTAAAACTGGACCAAATAACTTAAGGATTCTCGAGAAGCTACAAAAATTAATTTACTAAGATATATGCCTTTGTCGTTTTAAAAAATTAAAATTTGCTGAAATCGGGAAAGAAATAATAAAAGACAATTTATTATTTTTTTATTTCAACCTGTAACGAAAATTTGAAATATGACATTTGTAAATTTAAATATGTTATGTGTATCCTGAACAATTGATTAAGATCGGTCAACGCATTTAAAAGTTATAAGTAATTGAAATCTCCGAAAATCGCGACTTTTCATGTAAGAACGGACTTAATCACGATCTTAGCTGAAAAGTCGCGATTTTCAGAGATTTCACTTACTTATAACTTTTAAATGCGTTGACCGATCTCGATGAATTTTTCAGGATACACATAACATTTAAATTTACAAATGTCATATTTTAAATTTTCGTTACAGGTTGAAATGAAAAAATAATAAATTGTCTTTTATTATTTCTTTCCCGATTTCAGCAAATTTTAATTTTTTAAAACGACAAAGGCATATATCTTAGTAAATTAATTTTTGTAGCTTCTCGAGAATCCTTAAGTTATTTGGTCCAGTTTTAAGGGAGGTATTGTGTTTTAAAAGGTGGGCGAATACTTTGGCAGTGCACTGTACATAAATAATCCACATTTTATTTCAACCCTGCATCTTATCAAACTTAAACAAAAAATAAAAATATTAAAAACAATATTATTCACATCGTTCTCTTTTATCAATTAACCAATAATAACAATAAACCACCTTACGATATCCGACCAATTCCGTTCATTCCTCTAAAAAGTGTGAAATGAAATAATTTCTATCAACAAACTGCAACCAACTTCGAGATGCACTAAAAAGTATAAAATAACTTCTATTTCGTTTTCACAATTACGTGACAATTACTAATAAAACCTCGTTCTACATTAACAAAATGCACTAAAAAGTACAAAATAAAATAAAATATAAAATAATTATTAATTACCAACTTCGCCATACCGCGATCAAATCGTTATTGGCAGCATCATTAATTTATTCGACTATGTTTAATTTTGCACCGCCTCCGAAAAGATTGAAATGTATTTAGTATACTATTTGACGATTAAATAGCTTTTATTATTAACAGTTATGGAATGTTGGTATAAATGTAATAGAAATTATTACAATAAGAAAATAGAAAGTATTTCATATAATTCAGTGCATTTAGAACTAGGTTGTATTTTCGTTACAAATTATTTTATGTCAGTTTATATATTATTCCAGTACCCACACCTATGGGGTACCCACGAAACTTTTTTCACTACAAAAAACAACTACAAACGATTCCCTACCACATGGAAAAAACAGATTTGAAAAATATTAAAAATTGAGAAAGTTACCTCTTCGGAGTATAAACAATCGGCTGTAACTTTTAAACTATTCAACTACTAACGAAACTCTTTTCACTACAAACAACTACGAACGATTCCCTATCACATGGAAAAGGAAGATTTGAAAAATATTAAAAATTAACAGGGTTGGCTGATGGGCATAAACAATGACCGATAACTTTTATACTATTCAACTACAAACGAAACTTTTTTCACTACAAACAACTACAAACGATTCCCTATCAGATGGAAAAGGAAGATTTGAAAAATATTAAAAATTGACGAAGTTGGCTGATGGGTATAAACAATCACCTATAACTTTTAAACTATTCAACTACAAACGAAACTTTTTTCACTACAAACAACTACAAACGATTGCCTATCAGATGGAAAAGGAAGATTTGAAAAATATTAAAAATTGACGAAGTTGGCTGATGGGTATAAACAATCACCTATAACTTTTAAACTATTCAACTACAAACGAAACTTTTTTCACTACAAACAACTACAAACGATTGCCTATCAGATGGAAAAGGAAGATTTGAAAAATATTAAAAATTGAGAAAGTTACCTCTTCGGAGTATAAACAATCGGCTGTAACTTTTAAACTATTCAACTACAAACGAAACTCTTTTCACTACAAACAACTACGAACGATTCCCTATCACGTGGAAAAGGAAGATTTGAAAAATATTAAAAATTAACAGGGTTGGCTGATGGGTATAAACAATGACCGATAACTTTTATACTATTCAACTTCAAACGAAACTTTTTTCACTACAAACAACTACAAACGATTCCCTATCAGATGGAAAAGGAAGATTTGAAAAATATTAAAAATTGACGAAGTTGGCTGATGGGTATAAACAATCACCTATAACTTTTAAACTATTCAACTACAAACGAAACTTTTTTCACTACAAACAACTACAAACGATTCCCTATCAGATGGAAAAGGAAGATTTGAAAAATATTAAAAATTGAGAAAGTTACCTCTTCGGAGTATAAACAATCGGCTGTAACTTTTAAACTATTCAACTACAAACGAAACTCTTTTCACTACAAACAACTACGAACGATTCCCTATCACGTGGAAAAGGAAGATTTGAAAAATATTAAAAATTAACAGGGTTGGCTGATGGGTATAAACAATGACCGATAACTTTTATACTATTCAACTTCAAACGAAACTTTTTTCACTACAAACAACTACAAACGATTCCCTATCAGATGGAAAAGGAAGATTTGAAAAATATTAAAAATTGACGAAGTTGGCTGATGGGTATAAACAATCACCTATAACTTTTAAACTATTCAACTACAAACGAAACTTTTTTCACTACAAACAACTACAAACGATTGCCTATCAGATGGAAAAGGAAGATTTGAAAAATATTAAAAATTGAGAAAGTTACCTCTTCGGAGTATAAACAATCGGCTGTAACTTTTAAACTATTCAACTACAAACGAAACTCTTTTCACTACAAACAACTACGAACGATTCCCTATCACGTGGAAAAGGAAGATTTGAAAAATATTAAAAATTAACAGGGTTGGCTGATGGGTATAAACAATGACCGATAACTTTTATACTATTCAACTTCAAACGAAACTTTTTTCACTACAAACAACTACAAACGATTCCCTATCAGATGGAAAAGGAAGATTTGAAAAATATTAAAAATTGACGAAGTTGGCTGATGGGTATAAACAATCACCTATAACTTTTAAACTATTCAACTACAAACGAAACTTTTTTCACTACAAACAACTACAAACGATTGCCTATCAGATGGAAAAGGAAGATTTGAAAAATATTAAAAATTGAGAAAGTTACCTCTTCGGAGTATAAACAATCGGCTGTAACTTTTAAACTATTCAACTACAAACGAAACTCTTTTCACTACAAACAACTACGAACGATTCCCTATCACATGGAAAAGGAAGATTTGAAAAATATTAAAAATTAACAGGGTTGGCTGATGGGTATAAACAATGACCGATAACTTTTATACTATTCAACTTCAAACGAAACTTTTTTCACTACAAACAACTACAAACGATTACCTATCAGATGGAAAAGGAAGATTTGAAAAATATTAAAAATTGACGAAGTTGGCTGATGGGTATAAACAATCATGTATAACTTTTAAACTATTCAACTACAAACGAAACTTTTTTCACTACAAACAACTACAAACGATTGCCTATCAGATGGAAAAGGAAGATTTGAAAAATATTAAAAATTGAGAAAGTTACCTCTTCGGAGTATAAACAATCGGCTGTAACTTTTAAACTATTCAACTACAAACGAAACTTTTTTCACTACAAACAACTACAGACGACTCTGAATCACATGGAAAAGACCGATTTCAAAAATCTTGAAAATTTACGAAGTTACCTCTTGTGCGGATAAACAATTGCTCATAACTTTTAAACTATTCAACTACAAACGAAACTTTTTTCACTACAATCAACTACAAACGATTCTCTATCATATGCAAAAAAACCGATTTGAAATATCTCAATGTCGGGTGCTGGTCAATTTTTCAATTTTGTTTATTTATTAATTGATTCAACTACAAACGAAAATATTTTTACTACAATCAACTACAAACGATATACTACCGTTTTATGAAAAAAAAAGTTAATTTTTTGAAAGTCGGGTGCCAGGTTCACATAGCTAAAATTACGCAATTAATAAAATACATATACATAAGCCGGAGAAAGGTTTATTACGAAATACATACATATACACGTATTATACAGATGCACACGCACACGCACACACGAAATCTATTTCGACGCATATAGAGCGAAGTACATAGTACATACACTCGTCACTACAGTTATATATATTTAACAATAATGGTACCTTTATTTCCGCCGGTACCTCCGCTCTCGGTGCCTCCGCCGCCGGTGCCTCCACCGCCGCATTATCGTCGTTGACCATTCTCAATATCTGTAAAATGAAAGTTATAAATTAAAAAACCAAACTCACAGTTCGTTTTAATTACAATCACATTTGCTGAACTGAATGCAAGTTTAATTCTTACCTTTTGTATAATGACGTCGTCGATGCTTTGCTTTGTGCTGCTGATCTTCATCTGCACCATGCGTCTACGAAAGGACGGCATGGGTGAAGGTGAAAGTGTGGATCTATGCCCCACTACCCGATAGTTTTTTCGTAATTGGTCGAATCGCTTGACGAAGATGTCAAATGAATGACACCTCTCTCACGCATTCACACTTGTCTCATTCCCTCCACTTCACACTCGCCAGTTTCCTAAAGGCAGAATTTCCTATGTGCGTCGATCGCATGCGGCTGTGTGCGACGGACGAGCTTGTCCGACTTTTTCGACTGAATGCACGCGGTTTAAAAGAATATAGTCGCAAGTCACCGACACACATAGAAAATTCCGCGCTTATAATGAATATTAATTAATAGTGGTCTTCCACACCACCTTTGAGGTTCCACTAATGGCGCGTTAGATTTTTTTATAGTGGATCTTCGCCTGGAGCCCTATTATATCACTTCATAAATTGTCAGCACACGTTAGATCGCCTCTGACTGTATTTGTTATAAATTGTCAGCCCACGTTAGATCGCCTCTGACTGTAATTGATCAATTTCTTTTTTCTTTGATCTAAATATAAAGGAATTTGGGTGAATGCTTACGACTGTTACACGTAGGTTCTTCATTATCCTCACCCAAATCGTACAATACCGGTACGGCATCCTTCTTCAATTTCAGTTGCATCACCTTGTCTTTTTCGGCAAAATGCCTTGAACAAATATACCGGTGGTTCAATTGAAGATCGGTTAAATCAGCGAAATCGTCGTTTCCACTATTCACGATCCACTGTATTAACCGATCATTGTCTGCAACTGGGAATGAATGTAATATCTCAGTTGTTCTGTTACGCGACGTAACACCACAACCGCGATAAACACATTTTTTATATCTAGCGCGCGTATCACGAAATACCATTTTTGGAACACTGAAAGCGGTTACAAATTTGTATATTACACGTTTGCACCGCTTGCATAAGTTCTTTAGACTGACGTGAACTGGAAGAACGTAACGCTAGAAACAAATAAACATAAACTTCTTACATTGTTAGAAAAGGACAACGAATGGAAAAAGGACTGCGAATTGTTTCGATCGCGGATTCTCTTTGTTTTTCATTTGCCATCCTTCCCCGTGTTCGATACTTATTATCGTCAACTTGTAAATATAGTCCAAATTATATCGCGTTTGATGTCATTTTAATTAGAAAAATGTTACAAATATCCTGGTAAAAGATTTATAAGATTTAAGTATTAAGATTTCAATTTGTGCAGGAGTAGTGACTGTGACAGAGAGAGAGGGATTGAACGAGAGAGAGAAATGGCGAGAGTATGAAATGACGAATGGGCGAGTGAATGCATTTGAAATGAAGCGAGTGATAGGTTGGACGAGGAGAGAGCGAGAAGGAATGAGTGAGAGAATGAGAGAGAATAGCGACCAGGCGAATGATGTGTTGGCCTTATCTGGTGCATTATACTTTTGAATAAACTTTATTTTTCTTTGAATTCAACTAAAGAATACAACATATTCAAATGTGTCAAGTTTGAGTTTTAAGTTCATATACATATAAGGGGTTGATGGGTCCAGTGCCGTTGTTTGCAGAAACAGTAAGCAAGCGGCCGTCGCACTTGTTGCTACAGACGCATATAGGCAGAATTCACTGTAGTGGAAACTCGTCAAAGAAGTAAAAAGTAGTAATTTCGTCCAAAAATATCGCTTTTTTTTCAGACATATAATGTATAATACGTATTTTTAATTGCTTTTATTTATTTCTTAGAATTGCTTAATAAATTTATAATTACTTTTGTAATTAATTTATCATTGTCACGAAAGTGTTGCCGGCCGCCTTACAGCGCCCGGATTTAAATATATAACCTAACCTAACCTAATATATCAATAATATTAATTTTTAATTGAGTTTTAATAGACATTTTTTGGAGTCTCGTATGTGCAGCTGTAAACAGAGCCATTGCGTTCCCTAGACTCTCGTTTCTAAACAGAAATGTGCTGTCGCAGAATTCAATGTGTTACTATCGAAAGTTTTTCACGAATATCTCGGAAACTAACTAAGCAGGGCCGCCGTTTATATGTACAAGGAAAAGTTGTTCAAAATATCGATTTCTATAACATATCCAAAACTCATCTAAATCGAAGAGGAGGTAATTGTAATGCAGGTTCACTGAATTTTGTAACATCTAAACATTTGCAAACTAAAATTACGAATTGATTAAGAATACAAAATAAAATTGTCCCCGTGGGATTCGAACTCGATCTTCTGGTTGTGACTGTCAGATTACTCGGGACTCGCGTCAGAATACGTGAATTGTTGGTGGAAAGCACGGATGAAAGCAGATGTATGATTGTGTGAAGTGCGAACATCAATTGCCATGCATATGGAAACAGATGTGGCAACACTGCAAACGTACTATACATGTATACGTTTCTTCACTTTGGTGTAGTCGATAAGGTAGTTGTGCCATGCATGCTCCGAGTCTAGGAAAATTCACCGCCCGTAATTCACCGCCAGCAATTCACCGCCAGCAATTCACCGCCGCGTCAATTCATCGCGTCCGCAATTCACCGCCAGCAATTAATCGCTGGCAGTTTACCGCCGCGTTATTTTATTGTATAAGCAATTTTAAGCCTAAAAATGATCGCTACCATATCTTACCGTCTATAAGCAATAAGATGTGTTTGGTCAAATCATAAAAAGTCATTTTTTATTTAAGTTTTTGCCTTAAATTATGATTACCATATTCTTGGAATTCTATGAACTATGAAGAAGTACATAGTATTGAAATGAAAAATTAATAGGTAGATTACCTAACCTAACCCTAACCTAAACCTAACCCTAACCTAACCTAACTAGAAATCTTAAATATAAATCAAATTTGTTTAATTAAAGAAGTTAAACAAAATTTCTTGAAAATGAATTTTATAAAGGACACCCTATACATACGGAAACCCGATTTCTAAATTTCATGTAGATCAGTGACCAGGGACATTCGGAACTATAGCCATTCATAGAACTCCAAAAATATGCTTAAATAAAAAATAACTTTTTATGATTTGACCAAACACATCTCGGCAGTGAACTACGGATGCGATGAATTGACGCGGCGGTGAATTGCTGGCGGTGAATTGCGGGCGATGAATTTTCCGGATCCCGCATGCTCCAGCGAGGTATGGTAAGAGAAGAATTGATAAAACAGATACAACTGTTATACCAACTGTGGAAACCCAACCTCACCTTGGGCACCGACGAGATACTGTTAAAGACTGCCAGCCTTATGAGAGTTCGCAGCGGCGAAAAAAGTCGACGTTTTCGTACGCCCTTTAGAATATATTGCGGCCGCAGTAAGAAACAGATCCAGAATCAGTGAGTTTACCAACGACGAGCTTCGGTGCTGAACTGTATCACGAGACATAAGATGATATTTTATCTGGTCGATGCTATTATTATTTCTTTGGTGATTCGAGTTAAGTTCGTTTTACAAACCTTTCGGAGATACTTTTTAAGACGTAAAATATTTTAAAGGAGGTAACTTAATAACCCTCTTTAGTTCATTGGAAATTATTTTTTTAATAAATGATGAACTCTAGTTCTAAGTTTAGGGTATGTATAATAATAATAATAATATAATCAGTAACAGGTGTCGAAAAGAAAAGAAATGTATTGTAATAAAATTTTTAATTTAATAATATTGATACGGCGTCGTCGATTGCCGTGGGTTGCTGGCCGTGGTACATAACTGGCGGCTGGGACATACACAACATTGGAGCTGCGTACATCTCGGGCCGCGGTGGTGATGAGTAATGTTGCGGGGGCGGGGGCGATATGTAATGTTACGGTGGCGGCGGCGATGTGTGTTGGGGGGGAGGGTGGGATACATACCCCCCCGGATATCTTGAGACGGCTGGCGGCATCATTCTTAACCGCTTCTTTAGTTTTTTGTTTATTGGCGAATTTTTCTCCTCCTTTGCTGCTCTTTACTTTTCTAAAATTCATAAATAGGTTTATTATGAAATACATTTATAACATTCGTAATTTACACACACAAACACACATACACACGAAATCTATTTCAAGGAATATGTGGAAAAGTACATAGTACATTGTTCGGAAAATTCGCGTGGTCTGAGCGGGCTGAAAGGAAGTACGCACTTTGTAGCGAACACTGAGTTTATTATACACAGAAATACATACAGGGTGAGTCGCCTAACGTTTGCACCTCAAATATCTTTGCTGTTTTTAAAGATACGTCAAATATCTTAAGGATAAAGTTGAATGGTTCAATGGGGCTCACACGATGCTAAAAATATTTTTGTTTTTATGTCATTTTTTTTAAAGATATCAAGGTCACCTCCATTTTTTTAAATGGAACCACCATTTTTGAAACACTTATAATGATGGCCCCTTTCATTAGGAATTCAGTGACTATAATTATTCAGGGTCATTCAAGGTCACGGCGGGGAAAACAGAAGATTTAAAATATGAAAGTAGAAAACGTTTATCACGAGTGAGACTTGTAGTAAACATACTAAGATCCTTCAATGTTATTGAACGTGTAACGACCCCATAAAAGAAAACAATACATTTTTATTTTATTTTTCTTTATTATATTCCATACAGAGTATTTTATTTAATTTTTATTGTTAATATTTAATGTATAAAATTTTAGTAATAAACATGTTCATTTTTGTCGATAACCGAGTCTGTTGAATTCATCGATAAAAGTTTAGTCGATAAGTCAGACGGTAAAACAGTTTACCGATAAATTATCGACGTCTGACCGCGCACGCGCCAGCGCAACCCCAGTGAACACATAGTGGGGTAGAATTCTAGAGCGGGGATGCTGGACCACCACGTGATGGGGAAAACCCAGCTACCCCAAGAACTCTATGCGGAAAAAAAAGTGCCGACTCAGCAAGATCTGAGTATAAATAGAGGCGTTCCGCACAGTTTCGAAGCAGATCTTCTCAGGCCTCGGTCTGAAGCAGACAATACTCTGAACAGTAGAGAAAAGCTTGCGCTGAACTGTTTAGGCAGCGATAGAGCGCGAGTTACAGCTATTTCCTACTCTTCCACTGGTGGCGTGCAGTACCGCAGATCAGTGGACCTCCTATCCGCGGTTCGCAACGTGTTACACAGGTGTTACGCTAAGCCTACATTTAAGTGCAAAGAGCTAGCGAGGAGCGGAGCTCCTTGAACGGCCTGCGATTAACACAGCTCTGGTATAACCAGAAACCGATTGCGACCCATAGGAAAGGTTAACTGGATTCTAGTAGTCTAGCACAAACCTCTGGAATTTAGTTTCCATAATCATTGTTGAAAACCAAACAGAGTATTGACTGTACAGGGTGTAAAAAAATTAAATGTCACGACCTATATGGGGTGATTCTACACCTCTGGATCGGTGGAGATCTGTCAAAAAAAGCGACCGCAAAATTGACCTTGGCCCCTAAATTCAAGGTCAAACTTTTTTATTGGCTTATCGTATAGTGCTCATCGAGGGGATAAAAAGTCTGAAAGGAACCATGTGCCGGAAATCAACCCTTCTCCTAGAAAAAAGCCGTCAAAGTTTCCATATACCATAATGCATTAAACGTTGAGTCGCCCGGTACCCCTCTCCAGTGATCTTGGCGCGGCAGTCTCGCGTATCGCTCGAATTTCATGGTATAGGACAATTCCTGAATTTCAGTCACAATGCCAGCATATAGGAAGGGTAAATTCTAAGAGAGCATATTTAAAAAGACAAAATAACTACTGCGTGTAAAAGAACATAAAAATGAATTTAATTCACTGAAGTTTTGCACTTCGAATATAAACGCAAGATAGATGTTTAGTTTTATCATTTCACATTTCGTTAACACATGGCAGATATGCAGTTAATGCATCAGTTAATTATTACGCAAAGGACTGCATCAAATATTTATTATCTTATTATATTTATTATTATATTACTTATTATTATTATTATCTTATATTATATATTATTTTATATAATTATTTTATATTATATTTTTATTATTATTGTATTACTTTTATTATTGTTATTTATATATTATATTACGAATGTTTCGATTAAATTCATTTTTATTTTCATTTAACGCAGTAGTTATTTTGTCTTTTTAAATATGCTCTCTTAGAATTTACCCTTCCTATATGCTGGCATTGTGACTGAAATTCAGGAATTGTCCTATACCATGAAATTCGAGCGATACGCGAGACTGCCGCGCCAAGATCACTGGAGAGGGGTACCGGGCGACTCAACGTTTAATGCATTATGGTATATGGAAACTTTGACGGCTTTTTTCTAGGAGAAGGGTTGATTTCCGGCACATGGTTCCTTTCAGACTTTTTATCCCCTCGATGAGCACTATACGATAAGCCAATAAAAAAGTTTGACCTTGAATTTAGGGGCCAAGGTCAATTTTGCGGTCGCTTTTTTTGACAGATCTCCACCGATCCAGAGGTGTAGAATCACCCCATATAGGTCGTGACATTTAATTTTTTTACACCCTGTACAGGAAGACCACGCCGCATTCGCGTTAGCGCTATCGATTATAACAATTATTAATTTCTACTTACATATATTAATTACTAATTACATATTTTTAATTGTATTCCCAATCTAGGGCGAACTAATTATAATTTCTTATTGTATTCCAATTTCTAGCCGCACTTATTGTGATACTAGCGATTTTCTTTTATATTATATTTCAATTCACTTACCTTTTATTTTTGAATAAACACATTTTCATTCGGTTTCTAGCACATTAGTGTTTGGATTTCACTCCTTAACCGCAAACCACACGAACCTATAATCCCTATAACACAGAATACGAGTCGCCTTCTAAGGGAACCGCTCTCCCTACAAGTCGGTGCAGTGACGTACTCACTCTGGGTCGTTACAAACGTTTTCAAACATCCTCTAGCCGATTACGTTGCAATTTATTTACTATCAATATGTTTTCAAACGCGATTCTGCTATGTGTTCCTTATATTCAATGATTGAAAGGTGTGATATTATTACGGTTTACTGTGAATGTATACAAAATGCAGTGCCGGCCCGATTGCTTTATGAAGAAAGGTAACCTGAGCGAAGTACTCCTTCTAGGCAGACTTTTATTAATATCTGCAAGTTGTTTAGAAGTACTGGAAGTGTAGATGTAAGAAAGCGTAAACGCAAGACTCCCATGACTAATGAAGACAATGAAATTAATATTTTAGCAGCTATAGCTGCCAATCCACATGCGAGTACGAGAAAAATTGGCCGAGAAGTAGGTATAAGTCAAAGTAGCGTAATACGAATTTTGGCCCGACATAAATTTCATCCGTTTCACATATCTCTACATCAGGAATTACACGGAAGTGATTTTCAAAATCGAATTAATTTTTGTCAATGGGGATTGCATCAAAATCGTTCATTTTTTTCTAATGTCTTGTTTACGGACGAAGCAACATTTAGTAATCATGGCTCAATTAATCTACGGAACGCCCATTATTGGTCTGTTGATAACCCACACTGGCTTCGAGAAGTTGATCACCAAAGACAATGGAGCGTAAACGTGTGGTGTGGCATTTTGAACGAGAAAGTAATCGGACCACACTTCATTACCGGAACGATAACAGGGCAAAAATATTCTCAATTTTTGCAAGAAGATCTGCCAAGTTTGTTGGAAGTTGTCCCTTTACCAAACCGCTGTGATATGTGGTACCAACATGACGGCTGTCCTGCCCATTATGCACGAGTAGCAAGAGAAATGTTGGATTCTAAATTTCCAAACCGATGGATTGGACGAGGTGGAACTGTCTCATAGCCAGTACGTTCGCCTGATTAAAATCCACTTGATTTCTTTTTGTGGGGTCTACTCAAAGAGACAGTGTACATGAATCCTCCAACCACAGTTAAAGATATGCATCAGCGGATCATCACAGCATGTGCGAATATCACGTCGGATGTACTTGTCAGAGTTCAACATTCCTTCAGAGCCCGTTTACAGCAATGTATCGACGTAAACGGTCATCATTTCGAACATTTATGAAATACAGGTATTCTGCTTTCATATTTTAAATCTTTTACAATTTCTCCGTCCGTAACCTTGAATGACCGTGAATGATTATAGTCAATGAATTCCTAATGAAAGGGACTATCATTATAGATGTTTCAAAAAGGGTGGTTCCATTTAAAAAAATGGAGGTGATCTTGATATGTTTAAAAAAATGACATAAAAACAAAAATATTTTTAGCATCGTGTGAGCCCCATTGAACCATTCAACTTTATCCTTAAGACATTAGACGTATCTATAAAAACAGCAAAGATATTTGAGGTACAAACGTTAGGCGACTCACCCTGTATATAAATGATATTCACAATGAAATATTTACAATACGAAACAAGCGTGGTCAGCGAAACGAATAGTTACACGCTTATTTACACTGAATCTACAAGACACTAATTAAGCGAAGACAGAAGCGCGTCTTAAAACTGAGATGCGCGTGTACTGAGGGTATCTTAATCGGAAAGCGTGAACGGCGCATACACGTGGTTACTCAACGAGCGATCGATCAAGAAGAAAGAAATCAATCATGGCGTCGATCGTGCCGGTTCCGCGTGGAGAGGGGACCGCGTGGACAAAGTGGGCCCGAGAGGTGCTGCCGCTATCGGCAACGACGCACCGACGAAATACTTTCGTTGCCAACTTCGTGTTCTGCGACAATTTGGGGAATTTCGCCAACATACATACATACACTATACACTTGTCACTAACAGTTGTACATATTTAACAATAATGGTACCTTAATATCGGCCACGGCCGCTCTTGCCGCCGCCGGCGGTTCCGCTACCAGGCGTTCCTCCGCCGGGGATTTCTCCGCCGGGGGTTCCTCCGCCGGGCGCTCCTCCACCGGGGGTTCCTCTGCGGTATAAAAATAGTATATATTTTTTTATTTCCATGTATGAAATAAGGACGATCAACAGAAATTCTATTTTTAATTGTACTTTGATTATTACTGCCTTGATCACAAACAACAGCACGTATTTTTAATCCTGTGCTCAAAACTGCTTGTATAACTTTATCCAAAATAAATGATAAATTTATATTTTTTACTGCATTACTGGTCAAGAAGTAAGCTACAGGTTGTTTTCAATCATGTAACAAACCTCTGACCATAAAAACTAATGCATTAGTCGCTACTTTGTTACTATATCCTAGCAACCCTAAATCTTCAAAACCTTCAACTTTCTGTCGACGTACATAGAAATCAAAACATTTCTTTATTCGCATTTCATCAAATAGCAAAACACAGTTGCGTTCACTATTATCCATGCAATCAACTTTCGTTTGCAATTTCCGAAACAAAATACATATTACAAATTCCCGGCCATAAATCTATACTGCTAAACCAGCTGCTGATAATACTCTTACTAGGTAATATAAAATTAAATTCTTCATGCATTTTTGCGTACAAACTTGGTGAAGTATAATGCATTTTTTTAACTAATTGCTGTGCTTCTTCGGTATAAGAAGATCGCGGCGAGTGAAATAATTGCATCGTTATTAATGTAAGGGGTCTCTACGTTACGCGTAGTTTACTATAAACGGGGGTTGACAAAAAAGGGGGTGACCGTTGCCAAACTCAAACAATGTAATCACAGAAATGGTAACACTGTCCAACAAATTTTAACTTTTTTTTTGTGTTCCGATCTCCACTAGGTGATTCTTATAGTGTTTTGCACGCTGATTACGAATCTGCAAACCGTTTTGCCCCTATACGTATAGTTTTTGAGAAATTTGATTTTGAAAAAAAAAACATATTTTTCAGATTTAAACAAATTTTCTGACGTAATTATAAAAGATATTGAAATTCTATTTGCACTGAAAGATTCTGTAGACTTTCCTGAATACAACGATACCTATCTTTAATACATTATAAATGTTTAAGTATGTTTAAACGATCATTGA
The DNA here is from genome assembly GCF_907164935.1 of Osmia bicornis bicornis. Lineage (NCBI taxonomy): Eukaryota > Metazoa > Arthropoda > Insecta > Hymenoptera > Megachilidae > Osmia > Osmia bicornis. The sequence goes on along the minus strand of NW_025791458.1, from coordinate 2,931,751 downwards.
ACGCGGAGGGACCCCGATTTGGCACCAATTTTTTAGGATATTTTTCAATTTATCTGAAAAAGTAGAGGTCCAGCGTAAAATCGAATTATACCACGCGATAGAGCAGATTTTTATCTTGAAAAACTACCCAGAGAAAGTTGCAACATCTATTTTTTTATCAAGCCAGAAAGCGTAATAGCTTTGCGGGAGACGAAGTATCAACACTGGCGCTCCGCGTCAGGACGGTTCCTCGGCGTCCCGCCTAATACTGTTGCTTTAAGGGCACAGACTCCTCGTGCCATGACCTGTATGCGTGCACTCACACAATCAACGAAAAGCATGCACGTATACGTCATGCGTGAGAGAGACACTCGATTTCGTAGATTTCGTTTTTCGTCTCCATAATTGCAGAAATGAAATTTTCGCGGGTACAGCACCCACGAGTAGACTTCACCACAGGGTGGTCTGGTCCGTTTCAACGCTAATAAACACCATACGTTGAGAAAAATGGTATTTTCAAAACTGTAAGATTGAGACAGACGCTGTTGTAAGCAGACAACATGGCTGCCGAATGCTGCGTTCGGCTGCATTTTACCAAATATTGGACGATTTAATGGTTTTTTTCACCCATAGCACACCAGACCACCCTTCCTTGAACTAGCACAATGTCACTGAAATTCAATTTTTCACAATTTATTACTTCTGGAAGACGTAAAACGAAATTTACGATTTGCACGCATCAGACGTCAAATAGACGGAAGAATAGTTCACTGATTTTCCGTCAGAGGCATTGATGGTATATTTGACCACGTTATCATCGGGGTCGATAAAAACACAAATCAGTCGATAAATGTAAATTCTAATTTGACACCACAAACGGCTTCGCGAATATAGCCACAAGTATGGCATAGTTGCCGCAACGTATTAAGACTTCTGTCACGCTGTTGCCACATCTGTTACAATTGCAACAGGCTCGAGCCGATTTTGATTCCTGCCAGACATAGAAAAGAATAGGGCGCTCGAAAGAGAAAGAGGTCCGAGAATGAAACAATACATATACTAATGTGTGCAACCATCAAACTTTTTTATTCATATTTATAATCATGTTTTTTTATTACTTAAATGACAGATAGAATACTTGAAATGGTATGCCAGAAAAATGAATTATAAAACTTGCACCATATACAGTGAAAACTCGATAAATGTACATAACTATTGCCGGTCCACTCCGCAACTGTTATGGAATAGGAGAATCATTTTTCAAATTTGATTGCCTAGTCAGTAAACACTGATTAGAAAGAGTCAGTAGCTAAAGACGAAAGAGGGACTGAAACCGGGATTTATTGCCTTCATTTAAATGTCCCGTGTCAATGTGACCATACTAATGCACAGAATAAAGTTTTTTATTTGGTACTTTTTGTTAATAAAAATTTCACTATCATGTGGGGGAGATTTTCCTGATTAAAATGAAGCTAAACACAATATAAATCAGTCAACATTTAGTAGCATAATATTGGGTTAAATGTTGTGCTTGCGAGTATTTCTCTCTTTGTTTATCCTTCTTGCGCTATCCTTTTCTATGTTCGGAAACATCAAAGAACGACGGATTCGTGGTGCTGGTAGGGGTGGAATGAATGAAATAATACACATAACGTAAGTACGCGACCATAAGACTTATAGGAATGAAAACTACCTGACATAATAATTTCAAGAAGAGAATAAGAAATAAAGAAATGAATAATGAATTTTAATATAACTCTGTCACACTTAGACTGGGACGCCCTGTATATGCAGGTACAATTAGATTAAAATTCATTATTATATTTCAGATGAAGAAAATTTCAATAACACGTAGCTGGAGTGGCTGTCATGGTAATCGACGATGTAGACGTCGCGAAGAAAGAAGAGGCATTGTTTATATTTATTGATTATATTTAAATCAATAAATATTGTATATTATAGATCCATTTACATGTCTTTATTTTTCATTCCTTTCCTGAAATTATTAATGCTATATAATTTTTATTCCTATAAGTTTTATAGTCGCGTACGTTATGTGTATTACAGAGTCTAATCGAATCTGTCGTAGCGTGTGACTATATTTCCGCCGATCGGCCCTACGTTGTTTCATTCATGATACTCCTTCTCTTTCTCTCGCGCTATCCTTTTCTATGTCCGCCAGGAATCAAAATCTCGCTCGGCTCGAGCAAATTCATTTTGCTAGATGGTCACAGATACGGCAACACCGCGATAGAATTCTCAAATGATGTGATTTGGCAACTATGCCACTTCACTTTCGTTTCTTATTCTGCATAATGACGTTAGATGTCACACCGTCAAATGTCGAATTTCTCAATTATGTGTTTTCACGATTGCCCGATTCATTCCAATGGCGCTTACATCGATTCGGAGGAGGCCTCGAAGGAGTCTGTGCCCTTAAGTCCTGACGCGGAGCGCCACTGTCGGTACTTCGTGTCCCGCGAAGCTATTACGCTTTCTGGCTTGATAAAAAAATAGATGTTGCAACTTTCTTTGGGTAGTTTTTCAAGATAAAAATCTGCTCTATCGCGTGGTATAATTCGATTTTACGCTGGACCTCTACTTTTTCAGATAAATTGAAAAATATCCTAAAAAATTGGTGCCAAATCGGGGTCCCTCCGCGTTCAATGATCGTTTAAACATACTTAAACATTTATAATGTATTAAAGATAGGTATCGTTGTATTCAGGAAAGTCTACAGAATCTTTCAGTGTAAATAGAATTTCAATATCTTTTATAATTACGTCAGAAAATTTGTTTAAATCTGAAAAATATGTTTTTTTTTTCAAAATCAAATTTCTCAAAAACTATACGTATAGGGGCAAAACGGTTTGCAGATTCGTAATCAGCGTGCAAAACACTATAAGAATCACCTAGTGGAGATCGGAACACAAATTCACTGTTGGACAGTGTAATCAATGGGCTCACCAAGCTTCACACGTTCCACTCAAACACAATATTCTCCAACTCGCTCTAACGATCGCTTTTCCAATACTTTCCACGCTTTCCGAAATCTCTCTATATAGTTACTATACGGTAGCCTTAGGCTCATTAACGTCGCGGGATATTTTGGGGAGGGGATGGGGTTTGGAAGGGGGCCTTTTCCGGCCCGGGATGGATCGAGTATCGATCTTCGATATACCGGTGATCGGGATCGATGGGGCTGACGGACTTCCTGCAGTGACGGGTGGGCTGAGGTCTTCGGGCTCGGCGACAGATGGCTCCGGGTGGACGTTTGCGTCAGTTTGGGCCGCTTCATCATGATTCGAGGAAAACTCCTCGGTGTTCTATGTTTGTTGGAGGGGTGGATCTGCCGCCGGCCTCAAAGCTCCTGGTGAGGGTGATCCTCAGTGGTCTGTCCGTCGCCTCCATCGGCCCGACACCGGTGGGCGGGGAGAAAGGGGTGAGGTGAGGGAAGGGTTATGCGTTAGTGTTAGGTGGGCGCATGGGTGGGGGAAAGCGCAGCGATTGTAACGGGGGGGCACGTGTGTCACCACGTTACAATAAATATAACAGTAATTTTCGAATTATTTTTTATTCAGTTGTCTTTTTTCAGAATGTTACATATGAAATATTCTTATTTTTCATATATTTATTTAATATCCATTATTACAATAATTGTATTATTATATTATAATAAGAATGTAATACAATTATAAGGTAAAATATAATTGTTTTCCAAGCAGCACCGACGAGATAATTATTGTACTGTGGCAAAGCTAAATCATCTCGTTGGTGGTATAACAGTTTTTTTCGGCGGTACAATGGGTAATATCACTATTCTACATTATCCATCATTCCTATTTACCGATCGTACCCCAGGCCCACTGGGCCCACTTGGCGTGCCGAACTTTAACACAGGGGCTGGCAGTATCTCGTCGGTGCCTTGGGGTACCGGGTACTCCAATAATGACGCCCCATCGGTAACATAGGCATGTTTAGTCTTCTTGGATCTGTAGTCACTGCTCGCGTGGGGCATCTCCCCACTCCCGGGATGTTCGATTCGCGATCTTCTTCTCACTCGTTAGGCGGGATCGATCCTATATCGATATTACAATCCAAACCAAAACACTTCGTGTAAATGTTGACCAAGTTCCCCGGCCCATCCACTTCAGTGATATGAAGGATGGACCAAGTTCATTTCGCCAATCAAAGTTGTGATACGATGGATGGATCAAGTTCCTTTTGCCTATAAGGGCTGTGATACCGGGAAGGACCAATGCTTAAAGGCCAATGATTGTTGCGCTTACCAAATTCAAACTTTACAACCTAGGGTAATTGGCGTCGGCGCTGCGACTAGTATTTTGAGTTGCATGAAAAAAATGTATATACGGATTCCCAAATGCTCTAGTGCTCTAGTGCCAGCGCTGACTACTTAAGAAAAACTAAAAATAGATGTACCTGGAGTTTATTGCTCAGGCCTTTTCCGGGCGAAACTCTACAGGCTATCGGTTCCAACCTAAGAACCGTTAAAGTCAACGTTCAATGTCTTTCAACACTCGGCTTATTTTTGCGCCAAGATTATTTCAGATAATCCGACATTAAGGTTAACGTAAATAAAATAAAAATAAAAAGTTTATATACGGTAAACAGAGTTTTAGTATGCAAATTTTGAAAACTACAAACATTTTTTTGTATACATAATCTTAAATTAAGTTGGTTGATTTTCAAAGAGAGTATCATCATGAGTGATTTTCGAGAACATTTTGTGTGTCCATCTTAAATTTCGTAAAGCGAAAACGGGTTAAATATATGACAATTTTGTTGAGTCAAATGTGCAATATGTAATTTGCGTGGAAACAAAATATCTTGTAACAAAATTAACCGCGAGTGGTATTTGGAAAACATATCTAACAATATCTGTACTCTTTTTACGTGTTATTCACTTTATCAAATCATGCTTGTTAATTTGCATGATTTATTAATTATTTGTATATACAACACCTCATGCATATATACATTCATTTATATTTTACTAAAATTACCTTTGTTTGCAGAAAATGTAAAAGTTGCTGATTATTTGATTGTGAAGTGGATCCGTACAATTTATGTATTAAATTCGGTAATTATTGAGATTAGGTTACACCTCACCGATTTTCATGAAATTTAAATATGTTGTAAAACTCTACATTTTAAACAACTTTTTCCTATACATATAACGGCCGCTCGGCGTTAGTTTTCGAGATATTTTTGAAAAACTGTTGAAACTAACACATTGAATTCTGGCCATCCGTGTGTGTCCGTGACAACGTACGCATTAGTATGGAATCGCCGCTTTTCTACTGTTTTTGCAGGCAGCAGCACGGCGACCGACATCAATATATATATACATATGTTACGGGTGGGCTTAAAAATCAAATTTAATTAATTTTCATGATTTTGAATCTCAGCATGTGTGTCTGGTCGCCTGACGGCGACCAGAATATCACTTTACCCTAACCTAACTTAATTCACTGATTAGCTAGAGTAGATTGGGTTAGGTTAGGCTATATTAAATTCCCAGAAGTACACAAGATATATATTGGTCATCGGTCGCCGTGCTGTTGCCTGCAGAAACAGTAGAAAAGCGGCGATCTCATACTAATGCGTACGTTGTCACAGACGCACACGGATGGCCAGAATTCAATGTTTAGTTTCGACAGTTTTTCGAAAATATCTCGAAAACTATGGCTGAGCGGCGGTTATATGTATAGGAAAAAGTTGTTCAAAATGTTGAGTTTTACAATATATTTAAATTTCATGAAAATCGGTGAGGTGTAACCTAATCTCAATAATTACCTTAAATTCTTTTCTGTGAGCAATTTTTAAATGTCTTTTCAATCCCGTGGTGTTCGATTGTTTCATTTTTATGATTTTCTTTATTTTTTGTGTTTCGCATAACTTGCATATTCCAAACTTTTCTTTTTTATCATCTACATCCACATTATAATATATTAAAAGTTTTGTTCTTTGCGGTGTAGATGAAGAAGATGATATAGAAGGCTCTTCTCGACCGCCACTGTCAGAGTCTGATGAATTTGCACAATGCTGACGTTTAGACATGGTTGCAGTGTTTCTAGCTGAATTTTTCCTTTCACCTCTAATATTGAAATATACGTTTTCCTCGGAAGGCACAGCCGAACTGTCTGTCTCTTCTACCTCTTCTCTCGAGATGTTCGAAAACCGGCAACGTTTTTCCGACTAATAAGTTCAATACACGCTGCACGTGTACGATCTTTGTCGGCGCGCACTTATTGCGCCTAGATAAAAAACAAAGAAACAAAAGGCCCGCTGACTGCCGGTCGGGACTTGCCATCAAAGGAGGAGCGACTTGCAATATAAACAAAATTGTATGTGGCGTCGTTTCTTAGCGCAGCAGTCACGACGTTATATGTATTGTCGATCGGTTAAATAATCAAATATTTTGTTGAGATCTCGTCAAGATCTCGACGAGAATTTTCAATAATCGAGATCTCGTCGAGATCTCGATATCGATCTCGAATCTTACAAGTAATCTCGATCTCGAATCTCGTCTCGATTTCGAGACGAGATCGAGACGAGATCGAGACGAGATCGAGATTTATCTCATCTCGTGCGCATCACTATGGCGAAGGGCACCAAACTAAGCTGTTCCACACACTACAGTGTGTATATTTTTTATTAATTAAAAATAATACACAAATATAATGTGTAAGTTACTTGTTAACTGGTTCCGTTCAAAAATTAAATTTTACATTTAGTGAGTATGTTTAATATTCAGACACCGTAGTTTTTACTTTGCCAGATCATAATTTTATTACTAATAAAAACTATACATGTGTGATTGCATATAGCATTAGTACATAAGGTATACTTAACAATAGTGTACATTTTATTTGCAAAATTATTACTATTTATTGGACAATACATCTGAACTGAAATAATGACTGTACACAAAAGATACGAGTTACACACAGAATTACAATGAAGAGTATTTGCGCATAGAATAACAGATAATAAATACAAGATTTTAATAAATACAGGAACAAATAATTTTCGATTTTACATTTAAAATGAAACATAATATCTATAAATTGGTTCTCCGCGGCTTCCATGCATTCAGGTTTCTGGCGCTGATCTAGGGCGATCCTCTCGCTACGCTACCCGAAAGGAAGTGCCGCCACAATAGAATGTAGAAGTCGACATTCCATTTCTGTCATCACTTACTTGACGGAGGTGGCCCCTGCAGCGAAGACGGCCGTGTGCGTGAAAATGTGTTGAGAAAATATTCTGTTTTTCGCAGCGTTTAAATGTGATTCTTCTGTTCATTACACACATCTTCATGCACACAGCCGTCTTCGTTGCAGGGGTTAAGTAAGCGATGACAGAAATGGGATGTCGACTTCTACATTCTAGTGTGGCGGCACTTCCTTTCGGGTAGCATAGCGAGAGGATCATCTTGTACAAGTGTACACGTACATATCGTTTATCTTCGCCTTTATGTATATATTATATATGTATACATATGACATTTATTTGTGTATTTGCTAGATTTATCAATTAGATTCGTTTACATGCATATCTACGTCATCTACGATCGCTTCGAAAAGATAAATTGGTTCTCCGCGGCTTCCGTGCATTCAGGTTTTTAGCGCTGATCTGCAGAATAAAATGTATTAAGAAATACGTAAACATCACAGAAAACACGACACAATGCGTTTCCATTCACCAAAGAAAAGCGAGCATAATAAGAAACATAATCCAAAAAATATGTCATTGTTGGCAAAGCACACACAAAGGCCTATTTGAACTGGATTGTACCAACAGCATAACATTTAAACGAGTCATAAACGAAGAGTAATTATTGAACATATATCTAAATAAGTGAGCGAATAAAAATTAATTCTGTGTTATGTTATCAGTACGTTTCAGTACAAATGGACCTGAACACACCACATATATATATATATATATACATGCTTATATACATTATTGATGGGCCCAGATAATTTGACGATTGAGGAAATGGCAAACATTTTGTCCAGTGACTTTTAAACTATAATTTTTAACAAAAGAGTACATACGTAATTCTATGTAGGAGCGTAAAATTTCTTTTATCAATATATGCATATGATTAATTCAACCGTCTAGGGTGTGTTTCCGAATGGCCCCGTTAGAATTGAGAACTCGGGTTCGGCATATAACCTAAATTGACTACCAGAAACCGATTAAAATTGGTTTCAGAGCTGGATGTCTTGCCGTTTTTGAGATATCGTGGTAAGAAGTTTTGTAAAATTCTGGGACTAACGAGGGGAACTACCCAAGTGTTACGCTCTCTTATTAATGAAACTTTGCCACCTTGTAGAGCTCGTCGCCCTGAACACGCCTATACCCCCTTTTGGGTAGTTCCCCTCGTAAGTATGCGCTATTCGATACTGACCATGCGCGATTCACTACTGCACATTCGGGGAACGTTAGGCGCATGCGTATTGAGGCTAATAAAACCATATAGACGATTCTCGCGCATTTTCTGATCATTACACTTCAAACTTTGAAGTGAATTCCAGGTGTTCCCGGAAATTCCGGTGGCAAACGGGGCTCTGGCTTCGGACGAAAAGCGCTGTGTTTAATGAAAACGTCCTAGATAAAAATTGCTTACACGCTGACAAAGAGTCTAGCGGAACAAGTTCCGAAGCCGTACCTACATTATAAGAATAGTGAATAGGTTAGGTTATGCTATTTTTTATGGGGCGGGGGTGCAGGGGGAGGGGCTCTGCCCCTCTCATTTGTTCGACAATATGATGGAATAGTGACGTGTTGGCATGTTAACGTTATACTATAATCTGGGTACGGCTTCGGAACTTTTACCGTTGGATCTTCCGTACGTGAATACAATGATTGGTATCCATGAGTTGATAGTTTTTCCATTTCCGGTGACACTCGGAGGGTGGTGGCTGCTGGGGAGTGGATTTAATAGCGCAATGCGCCCTCTAATAGCGCTGGTATATGTAAGTGTAAACTTGGGAACGGTAGAGCGGGTAATGAACCCCACGAGGCTCATAAAACAATGAGGTTAGGTTAGGTTCCGTGTATGTGCAGTATCGAATAGCATATGTTCAGTACCGAATAGCACATGCGCACTAATGAATTGCGCATGGTCAGTATCGAATAGCGCATACGTAGTCCCGGAATTTTACAAAACTTCTTACTACGATATTTCAAAAACGGTAAGACATCCAGCTCTGAAACCAATTTTAATCGGTTTCTGGTAGACAATTTAGGTTATATGCCAAACCCAAGTTCTCAATTCTAACGGGGCCATTCGGAAACTTAATGTATCCCTTACATGAATTTGTATCTCAGAAAATAAATTGTTACTGGAGAACATTAATTTTTGAAAAGCTGTGGAAGCAAGAATAGCCGGGAAATTTTTTTCCGCTGGTGGTTTACCCATATTTCTGTTTACCGATCGGCGAAACAACTTTTCTACAACAGTACAAACCGCAATAACACTGCAAGAGGGTAATATAAGAAATCCGCGAGATTTTGTGTTTATCAGGCTCAGTTTAGAGTTTGTGTTATCAGTAATGTCATAACACGAATTTAAACACTCTATGCATTTTATTTTATGCTTTAACTGTTTTACTATATAACCGGCAATGTAAGCGATTACCTGCTCTGAATATTCCGATAAATTACAATTTAATTGGAAATTAAAATTTAAAAATTCTTGTAGACTCTGTTCTACCGTATCTGTATTTTCTAAATCGTACTTTCTTTGTAATTTTTCATTTTCGTGTATTGAAAAAAATGCAGTGTCATACAGGTCTAATCGCGCAGTTTTTTTTACGGAAGAAACATTTAAAATTGTTGTGTCATCTAATGCTATAATATTACCATTAGATGCTTTAATCTCCTGCCGAATTAACAATCTTTTGTACGCGGATATAAACTGGGATCCAGTTGGATTGGGACACCAACCGCTCCTACCTCTAATCGCGCAGAAAAAAAGTTCTAAGTGATCTTGGCTCAATTTATATGTTAAAATGTTAACAGATATTTCATTGCTGTGTGCGGTGTTTCTATGTATGTATCGAAAACATTTATCGCGAAAAGCCTGCTTTTCGCTGACATAGATATACGGGCACACCTTCCCGCATCCGCAAACTTCGCAAATACTCGAGTTCTTCCAATATTCGAGGTCGCCACAAACCTTCGTTTTGTTTGGCCAGAGGGCTTTTACTATATTTCCCCCATGGATTGCGAATATTCAAAAAGTCAAAAACCGTATTAACATATTTAATAAAACGAATTGTCCCTTCTGAACCATGAAACTGAGGCAGTTTTAATTCTAAAGAACAAAATTTTATTGCATCCGCGACACTATTGCTTAAAGTTTCTGCTGCTAAATAAACTTTCATTATCATTTTTTTATACTCTATGTGCGTGTTTCTAAGTTTATTACCTAAACGTAAGCCCTCTTTTTCCTGCAGTGATGCTAAATGTTCTATATATTTCCAGTTGATTTCGTTATTATTATTATCTAATAAAATTTTATACTCCCCAAAACAATTCCGTATGTTCTTTAACATATGACACGGATCAAAAAATACATTAATATGTGGCTCACTATTTATTGGATGATTAAAATATGGCCGCGGATCATTATTTTCAAGGGAGAGGTTTGCACCAAGCAAATTGGCCATATAAAAGTTTGATGCGAGACCATCCATTGTTAATGATGCTATTGTAACACCTACCCTATTTAATTTAATCAACGTCTCGCGGACTATAGTCGCCTTTTCCTGACTCGTCAAATGATTAATTAAAAAATATGCAACTGGCAGCTTCCAATTCTCATGCAACGAGACAACCATAACATCTAATGCCTCCTTCGCCAGAGGTAAATTGTCGTTATCTCTAACCCATGCAACACCAACATCCACATGGCCGCGCACTTTTCCATCGCGTCCTCTTTGATACCCCTTCTTTATTGCCATTTCATCGATAATAAGTGAGCATAATAATTTTTCACTGTTTTGTGCTTTTACTATGGCTTTATATTCTAACGATGCAAATGATTCATCGGTAAACCCCGGCTCCGCATTTACGTGAGGTAAAGCTAATAGAAATGTATTCCTGACATACTCATATGCTTTTGGCGAATAAAAATGCAGCGTTAATGCAACAGCACGCAAACCAGGCGGATATTGCTGTTTTGACACAACACCATTTTTCTTGTTTTTTACTATACGATTAAATAATTCTAGCGGGACATCTTGTAGCATAGATAATGTTAGTAAGGCTTCTTGAGAAACTAAATTCAGTTCTTCTAACTTAGTTACCACGTCTTTTAATGAAGTCACCGTGGCCTGCAGACGTTTCAAGACAACTTCCTCTTGAAACTCCTCGGAGTGTAAGTGTATTGATGGCGGTTACACATTTACTGCTTGTTGCAGCCATTTCGGAACCTACAAATTTTTACATGAGATCCATTGTCTTATTCCATACTGGAAGTGAGAACAAGGTAAAACAAAAAGGAATAGCAATGTTGATTATGATTGGTATTTATACTTTCTGTATGGGAGCAATGGGGCTCAATTAACTCTTCAACTGTAGTACTTGGGGCTGCATCTATATCGATAATTGGACTATCTTTCTGGGCATGCACATCAGAACCTAACATTTTTAACATAATATAAATTATTTTCTTACACGATGCAAATGGGAAGAAAGTAATAAAAGAAAAATTAATATTTAATATAATTTGTATATATACCTTTTGTATAGGAGCCACAAGGCTGAATTAGTGTATTACCTGACAATGATTCACATGCAACAGATACATGGCTCTGTTTGCTATACATTGTTGGTATACTACCTTTCCTTAAGTTGACCCGTTTGAATGTTGGTTCCAAGCACTCTGGCGCGAAATGCTCTGAACATACTATGGAATTAGGAGACACAGTGTCATTTTCTTTTCCCAGATTTTTCAGCCACAAATGAAGTTGTTCCTTATTTTTAGGTAATCTAAACAGCAATGTGGTATCCAGTTACACATCTTGAATTATGTAAAACATATTAAATTAGGTACAACTACAGAAAATGGGCCTCAAACCCAATCACTGATTGTTGCACATGTAAAGAGAAGGGCTTTGAGTAAAATACATTTCGTGTGAGGCCAGGGAAGATCAATCTTCAAAAGTAATGACAAAAAGAAATTCCTTACATTACATCGCGACGAAAATTACTCTTTACAAATAGATAATCATTATATAGTAGTATATAATCTACAATATACTAAAAATTGAGTATTAACTTATACATATTTACCTATGAAAGGATAATCCTTTTGTGCCCTTTTCCTTTTTGCAAACCACGCACAAACGCTTCATTTTTTACACAGTAAAACATAACACTGCACAACAACGACGCTCAACGTTTGAAACAAATGACTACAAATTTGACGCTTTTAGCGTTTGTAGGTGGCGCTCATTGTCGTCGCGCGTTACAAAGTATAAAATCAGTAAGAAAAGATTCATCGAAAACCCTTAATGTCGGTGCCCTTCGCCAGGGGGCGATGCGGTAACTTCTCAAAGATGGCGATTTTGAAAAATCGCAGAGTATGGCTATGCTGAGACATCGTATACCGTATCCAGTTATGTACTCTTTTAAAACTGAAGACAACATTCACGATGAACGAATGTCGATACAATGTATAAACGAAATATGAGACCTACTCAATGGGACCTACAACACACGCGGCGACCTTTCGTTCTCCTCTTCCTTATTTCATTTCTTCCCTATATCTCTCCTTCTCCTCCTCGGATTTATGTACCGTTTCCCATTCTATATATGTGGACTCACTCATTCTTTCTGCTCTGGTGATCCCTATTTCCCCTCTCTTCCTTCTTAGTAACTCTTCCGGTGTCCTTCCTACATTTACAGTAAACCTGGTCTTTTTTCCTGCGTTTTCTGAGAGCGGGGAGATCTACTTCCTCTTCTGTCTTATGGCAGGCAGGGGAGGGAAATCCCTCTCCCTCTCACCCGATGTCTGTGTTGCTATGGTCTTATAATTTTTCTTTCTCTTTTTCAGGTTGGAGTTCTCCTGTATTTGTTCCAGTGGAAACCACTCTAGGTTGAGTCATCGAGGTTCCATCGGTAAGTATTTTATCAGTCTTGCTATTTTTTGTATCTACCAATTCCGAATGTGCCCCACTTAGCCCGTCAAACGCGTCATCTACTTCTTCAAGGCAACATCCCAGGGAGATATGTCTCTCTCAGCAAGGGATCCACATTTTTATCTCTAAGAATTAGGTTCCTTAGCACCTCGTTATGGCTCTTAATGGTCTCCATTATTTTTGAGATTACCCTTAAGCTGTAATCCATTTTTTCCTCTAACTTTTGACGCCCGATCCTCTTCTCTCCACTCATGTCCTTTTCCGATCGAGACTTATCCAGTGACCGAAGCTCTTCGTCGTCGTCATCTTCGTCTCCCGTGAGATTTACAGACTCTAATCTACCGAAGGGGTTATCTATACCTCTTGCAATACCCATTCCTGAGGGTGTCCTTTTAACTTTGGGTTTTTTTGAAAACACCTCATCTTTCCTCAAACTCGCAATCCACCCGCTTATTCCTTCATCGCCAGTCACATTTACTGACACAGGGGCCTGGCGGTCTGCAGCCTGCGTTGAACAGTCGTAGGATAACGACTCGGCCCCCCGAGGCCCCCGCCTGCACATACACCGCCCACCGAGCCGGTACTGGGGTCTCCGAGCTCCCCTGCACCGTAATTGTTTTTCCTGTTTTTTGTGTATTCCATATTGTTTTAAATTTTAGAATCGTCCATAAGCTTGCCAGGTCGTCGTAAGTTATATCCTTCCGGTACATCACAATAATTAAATAAATATGACATGTAAATTCTGGTGTTTGGTCCGCGGAAGCTATTTTATTTCACTCCTACCCTCCACGTACTCCGAAGAGTATGTGGCAAGCATTCCCTTATCCGCCACCTGGGGACGCGCCACGTCGGTGTATCACCTCCCCGCCTATCCTGGACAACCAGGACGGTCCGTGGAACCTACCTCGGGACTGAAGGCTTTAGTAAAGATTTCGACTGTTTTTTTCATTTTGGATAAAATTGAGCAGATAAATTTGGTTTCTATTTTAAGTTCAATATGTCCAGAATAAGAATACAAAAGATCATAAAATAATTTTTAACAAAAAACAAATCCGACTTCGGAATGCACTAAAAAGTGTAAAATAATTTCTATTTCATTTATACCAATATTCCATAGCTATTAATATTATCTACTTAATCGTTAACTAGGGTACCAAATACATTTTAAAGTTTTCGGAGGCGGCGCAAAATTAAAAACTTTTCCTCTACTAGCCAGATCCTAACTCGAGCGTCGACAATCTATGATAAATGACCCATTTGATAATTTCAAGTAAACAATATTCAACGGGAATCATCATACCTATTGCGAATTAACTATATTGCAGTTCACGAGTGACCGCACTTAACTCGCGCAGCTCACTAGGTCTAGGGAGATTTTTAAATGCGTGTGTGATTCCCCTGTACAGCATGCTTCTTATTTTGCGTTCACATCACTTTTTTTCGGACAATAATAGAAATTTCATTGTATCGTGAAACTTTACAATATCATCACCGGTTATCAGTTATCGTACGTCATATATTTCTGCCCACCATTTATATGATCGCAAAGTATAATAAGAATCAAGCTGTAGAGGGTAATAACACACGTTATTAAAAATCTCTCTAGACCTAGTAAGCTGCGCGAGTTAAGTATGGTCTCTTCTGAACTGCAGTATGGTGCATGTACATCAGGAGTGCTGCCAATTTCTGATACAATCGTTACAATTACAAATGTTTTCAGCCGGACTTATAACGTTCCGCTTTTTCTCTTACGACTTATTAATTACCAAGTTTGCCATACCGCAATCAAATCGTTATTGGTAGCATCGTTTGTTCGGGTATTTTTAATGTTGCGCCGCCTCCGAAAACTTTGAAATGTATTTGGTATCGTATTTAACGATTAAGTAGATATTATTAATAGCTATGGAATATTGGTATAAATGAAATAGAAATTATTTGACACTTTTTAGTGCATTTCGAAGTCGGATTTTTTTTTTGTTAAAAATTATTTTATTTCACACTTTTTAGTGAAACCAGTAGTATTTATAGGATAGTGTAAGGTGATTTTAGGTTTCTGTTGCTTAGCTAATAACCATAAACCGAAAAAAATTGACCAAGTTTAAGTGGTTAATAAACAACAAATTTCATAAATTTTTACGAGTGAGATCATCGCGGATATTCAGGGTGTCACGCGACTATGTCGACAGCCGAAGAGGGATGATTGCTGAGGATCTAAATTAACCTGCTACGCTGAAAGCAAATAATTGCCGCTAGGTCACTGTGCCGATTCTGAACATTCGACAAGGAAACACCTCGCCTATTATTCATACCTAAGTGCAATAAATGAGGGAAGTTCACTGGCCCTATCATGAAAACAGCTGTTCTACCGAACGTGTTTCCTCCTTTCTCAGTGACAATTATCTGCTTTCAGCGTAGCAGGTTAATTTAGGAACGAATGCGAAAATTTCATTTAAATTGTTTTCAAATTTTTCATCATTAACGTAGCCTACAATTCAAACGTTTATTAATTATTCCATTTCAATCATTTTTATTTGTTGTTTAGAATACTTAGAATTTCCTTTTTTACATTATGACAGGCGACAAGAGATTAAGTTCCGTATTCATTTTAAGCGACTAAAAATGTTCTACCAGTTCAGTTTTTTTATTGTGCTATGTCAATGGGGTGCCGAGCTGTTCGTTCGCGACCTACGTCAGGCCCTGTTTTCGTAGCCGATATTGCAGTCCCTGAGTCCGCGCACTGTACGCGCTCAGATTGATCGCTGTTTTTTGTTGATAACTCGAAAACGAACCAACATTTTGGCAAAGGAAAAAGTTGTTTAGAACCACCATAGCAGTCGTCTCTCTTCGGCTGTCGAGGTAGTCGCGTGACACCCTGTATATCCTACTAAATATTAAAGGTTTCACCGCGAACGATACATTCCTTGCAGAGTAACATGAAGGAATAGATTTTTTGCTATAACAGTAGTTATTAACAAATTCCATTAATTTTTGCAACTGGGATTATCGCTGATATACCTCCTACTAAATATGAAAGGTTTCATCGCTATCGATACATTCCCTGCAGCATAAACGCCGGAAAATATAAATGAGGTATTACGTATTTTGCGATAAAAGTCGTTAGGAATGAAAAAATGCAAAATGTTTTTTTAACGGGACCAATCGGGAGACATACTCTACCAGATGCAAAAAGCTTCGTTCCGATTGGTCCATCCGTCTCGGAGTAATCGGCGAACGTACGGCGCACGTACATGAAATAGTACGTTTTTCTGCAATAAAAAGCGTTCGGAATGACAAAATATAAAATGTTTTTTTAACGGGACCAATCGGGACACATACTTTCGAAGACGCAAAAGGTTTTGTTTCAATTAGTTCATCCGTCTCGGAATAATCGGCGAACATACATTTAGAAAAAAAAGTCGTTAGGAATGAAAAAACGCAGAATATTTTTTTTAAGGGACTAATGGGGAGTTATACTCTATAAGACGCAAAAAGTTTCGTTCCGATTGGTCCATTCGACTCGGCGTTATCGGTGAACGTACGCCGCACGTACATGAAATAGTACGTTTTTTTGCAATAAAAAGCGTTCGGAATGAAAAAATGCAAAATGTTTTTTTAACGGGACCAATCGGGAGACATACTCTACCAGATGCAAAAGGTTTCGTTCCGATTGGTCCATCCGTCTCGGCGTAATCGGTGAACATACATAAAAAAAAAGAAAAAAAATATACACATCGAATTGAGTATCCTCCTCCTTTTCGAAGTCGGATAATGAAGGTACTTTTTGGTACTTTTTATAAAACTCAAGTAAAAGCTGATAAACATTTAACAAACAAAATTGGAACAAATTGTTAATATTTCAACAAACTTTCTGTGCAGTATGGAAGGTCTAATAATATTAAACATTATTTATAAAAATCAAATTAATAAAATAAACATTCAGCAAATGGCACGTGCCGAAAAAATGTATTAATTTTTATATTCAATTTCACACTTAGGTTTCAACAACTACTTCATGTATTTAGTAAAAATTATGAGTAATATTACAAACTACATTATGTTATTAATATTTCAGGACATACATTTTTTTAAATTTTACACATCGAATATTTGACTTTTCTACCTCAAATCGAACACTGTGCACAGGCGTGTTTTACTCTGTCCGCGCTGACCACGCAAATTCACAAACAGCCGGTATAAAGTAAAAATTGTCTAAATTCTGTTGCTTTCTAGTGCTATGCACTTTGCTAGAGATACTAAGGGATTGGAGATACACTCCCTCGCAAAATTAAAGGAACACCCACTTTTTACGTAGAAATTATGCGAACTTCAAATGGACGTAACTTCGGTCCGAAAAGTTGTATTGAAGTGAGCAATATAGCAGGTAAAAGAGCAAATGGTCCTCTTTTGAAAACAGTTTGAGGAATTTAAAAATGTTTTAAAATTTTGAAGTTATGTAGCTTCGAAGAAATATTAACAGTAATTGTAATTTGTTTAATCGAATTTCTCTGTCTCTGTCGGCTTAGCAGAATTTTTTTTCTTAGCTGTAACAATTGGACAGGAAAGTCTGTTTCTTTAGCTTTAATTTCCTCTCTTCAAACACCTTGTGTTTAAAGTAAACAAATCATTCTCAACTTTCACGACCTGTAGTTCGCGAACAGTTTCTGTTTACGATTTTATGACTGGCTGTTGCCGCAATATTATGCCGCTAGTGAGTCGGGTTTTTAAATAAATGTGCTGCACTTTTGAGTAGGACACAGTTTAATAAGTATAAGAACCGCTTACCGCGGAGGTCGGTTTATTACAGATTACTGTCGCGCAACACGTACAAACTTCAAAAAATCACTGTATTCGCTCGCCAAGGTTCGTCAATAATTGTTCTAAACGCCTTTGTTGTTCCGGCTGTTTTATAGATTCCGGTTGACACACGGATTTGTTTCACGGAGCTCCCGTGCGCCAATTAGGGGGCTCCGTGACCTTTTTATTACCATATTTGGTAATATGCTTTCGCGGCTGTCTGTGTGTGAGGGCCTGACACTCTCCGTGCCGGGCCGGAGAGCGGGGCGCGGAGGCCGGGGTCAGGCCTTTTTTCGTCTCCGCATTCGACAGTTTTTTGCGGTTTAGCGCGAGACTATTCTAGGACGGTTTTTATTTCTTCCGATTTGTTGAAACGTGTTTTCCGGCTCTGTATTTTCTTGTTGTTATAATAAACGTTAAATTTAAATATTAATGATTTTTTGTAACGCTTTCTTTCGCAAACAGTTTCACTTACAGGAATAAAAAGAATCAGATATCATAAGGAGACCCGGTAATTATTGAGATTAGGTTACACCTCACCGATTTTGATGAAATGTAAATATATTGTAAAACTCAACATTTTGAACAACTTTTTCCTATACATATAACCGCCGCTTGGCCGTAGTTTTTGAGATATTTTCGAAAAACTGTCGAAAGTAACACTGAATTCTGGCCATCCGTGTGCGTCCGTGACAACGTACGCATTAGTATGAGATCGCCGCTTTTCTACTGTTTCTGCAGGCAGCACCACGGCGACCGACATCAATATACAGGGTGTTCGACAACAGGTGGGCAATATTTTAAGGGGTGATTCTAGGGATCAAAATAAGACGAAAATCATGTTAGCGAAAAAAAAAGTTTCGAGATAATCGCGTTTAAAGTTTCGGTAAGAGAAAAATGTATGATTTTGTGACTTACTGACTAGTCTGCTATTCCAGCACCGTACAATAACCCTTCAGCTTCCTCAAAATAGTCATTTTGTTCTGCCAGCTGTTCTCTACGTGCTTTGCGAGCCTCTTTGGTGGACAGCGAGCTGCGCCTCTCTTGCCTCTGAATCCGGCGATGGTTGCTTTTCTCTGCATAATCCATCGCTTGCTTTCTAATTGTCAGGTTTAACTCTTGCATTATTTTCAAGATTGAAAAATATCCTTCATTAAACATGCCACCTGCTATAAATGAAGCTATTTCCAGTATTTTTAATCCTGAATGAAGATGGTTCGGAGTCAAACGCTATACGGTCGAGTTGAAGCTCTCATTAGCGTTCTGAGTGTGACCGCCTAGCCTAAACATCTGTGCAGCAAATCTTCATTGGACAATTCTTCGAAAATGGGAAGAATATGCTTCTGCATATCGGGGTGAAGAGGTAGAGGGTGATTGAAATTATCAATGCTTCCGAGTGCTTCGGCTTTTTTTCATTTGCACCAACTTTCTTCTCCCGTCGGACAATGCTCGTGCCTTGGATTTTCGTTTGTTGAGCACAAATGGTAATATGTAGCCATTATAACGTTTTTCATATCGATAACACTGTTTACGTTCCTTCTAATAGCTAATCCATAATAAGATTGGAGATTTTTCATAAGGATATCTGTTAATTTTCCTTTACCACCAAGTTTACTACTGTGTCCAAGAAATAAGGTGACTTGTGTTATAAAATGAAGAATCTTTATTTATTCATTCAAATCAATTTCATCCCCTTCAAAATAATCCCCATTCGACATAATGCACTTATGCCAACGTTTTTTCCATTCCTCGAAACAGTCGAAAAAGTCCTCTTCCGGAATGCTGTTCAAAGCGCGTAGCGATTCACGTTGGATCTCTTCAATAGTCTCAAAACGATGTCCCCGGAGCGGTCTTTTGAGTTTATTGAATAGCCAGAAGTCGCACGGTGCTAAATCAGGCGAATACGCTGGCTGTGGAACGATATGAGTCGCATTTTTCGCAAAGTGATCACGAATAACCAATGCCGTATGGGACGGCGCATTATCGTGGTGCAAAAACCAAGAGTTGTTTCGCCACAATTCCGGTCTCTTCTTACGAATGGCTTCACGCAAACGACGCATAACATTTAAATAATATTCCTTGTTAACAGTTTGTCCCGGCGGCAGGAATTCATAGTGCACCACACCATGGTAATCGAAGAAAACTGTTAACATGACTTTGATCTTTGATCGGCTTTGGCGCGATTTTTTCGGTCTTTGTTCACCTTTAGCACGGTATTCGCTCGATTGGTCGGCTGTTTCCGGGTTGTAGGCATAGATCCAAGTCTCATCTCCCGTAATGATGCGTTTCATGACCGGTTCGTAGTCAGAAATCATCTCCTTGCAGATGTTAACGCGACGCTCTTTTTCGAACAAATTGAGTGTTTTCGGTACCAATCGAGACTTGACACGTTTCAAGCCCAAAATGTCTTTTAAAATGGTATTGACCGATCCTCTTGAAATGCCAACAGTATCAGAAACGTCTCTTATTGTCAGTCGACGATTTTTGAGCACCAATTTTTTTGTTTCCTCGATGTGGCTTTCATCAGTAGACGTTGATGGCCGTCCTTGGCGCTCTTTGTCTTCAACGCTTTCTCGGCCATCTTTGAACACTTTGTACCACTTATAAACATTTTTCTTCGACATAGCTTGGTCGCCGAAGGCTTTCCGCAACATTACCAACGTTTCCGCTGCAGAAATTTGATTCCGCAAACAAAATTTGATGCAAACTCTTTTCTCAACAAAGATATTCATTATGACAATCGCCAAATGTACTTTTATTGATCAGAATAAAAGAGCCTATCTCAAAAACAATTGAAGATAATGACCTGAAATTTGGAACAGACGACAGAAACAGAGCTACTAATCTGCCGAAAAAAACATTTATCAATTTGGATAAAGCCGCGAAATTTAAATTGAAAAGTCACTTTACTTTTTGGACACAGTAGTATTTATCTCTTTCACATTTCGCAGCCGAGTACCCATTCTCTTCTCTACGTGACCAATCCACTCACTTTTTTTTACTTGCAATTCATCACCGTATGGATTTACATCTAATGAATCTCCATCTCCAATGTAGTTTCCATATTTCACTCCATATTTTTCTTCAGATTTTAGAAACATTTCCGTGATTGCAGAGACCTCCATCTTGCCTGCGGAGCCCTCATGATTCTTCGCACATTCTTCTTCATGATGTTCATACCATTCGTGATATTCTTCGGTATTTTCTCTACTTTTCCACATACGGCATGCTTGACAATAACTACTTTTCACTACCAAGTCAATTACTTTGCCAGAATAATAACCGATAAGTGTTGTTACGCCATATAACGATTTGAATCCCCGCTTTTTCCACGAGTCATCGCCAGACACCTTCAAATTGAGAAGTTGCTTCTCGCGTTTTTCATTCTCCTTCTTTTCTTCTTCCACAGCTTTCTTACAACAGAATTCGAATATTGTTTTTGTGGCTGAATGCATATGCTTCACGATGCTATTGTATGACGCATCGCTCAAACCATCACAAATATCCATAAGATTAGCAAACAAGTTTATTCCATCTCTGGCAACACCTAACAGACGCATCACAAACACGAGTCTACGATTTACTTCAAAACCATTGTGAACAAACGGGCCTGAATTTATTACTGTACGTCCACATCGACAAACGACCACTAGTTTAAAACCAAAGCCTCGATTTCCAGTTTGCTCAAATGTTACGGGGTTTTTACATTTGTGACAAATGAGAATTTCAGCTAAACCAGTAAAAACTGTATAAAATTCAATCAAACGGTAACACAAAAGAGGATTATAAGAAACTTCCTCGCTGCTCTCACTGTGGATTTTTTTCGCACTTTCACTGTGTCCTGCACCTTCATCTTTATTTTCCTTCTGTGTAAACTGATTACCTTGAAAACTACGCTCACTGGGCCTGGATGATCGAGATCCAGTTTCTCCACTTCCTTTAGCAGGATAAGACATACTTGTACAGGATAATTTGTCACGACTAAGAATCAGAAAAATGAATACAAGACGGTCGCTCAAAGTGCTCAGTAACTTCCCTTGGTCGAGTCAAGACTCAAACTGACTTTTTAGGGATAAAACCTCACGCCAATAGTTAGTACTTCCTTTATTTCCTAGCGGCATTTTTCTCGCTGTTGCCAAGTGTCCGTTTATGATACTACCTGCAATTTCTCAAGGATCGATCAGGAAGTATCATCGTCCCCCATCGGTTGGGTTTTCCCATGACCTTCTAAACTTATAAGCGTAAGGAACTAATAAATGCCTACAGTTTAATTTAATTTCATTTAATTTAGTTTAATTTAATAACTCTAACCGTTTCGTGCCCACCGAATTTCAAAACTAATCAGAAACGCTGGCCTGAGCGTACTTCACCACAAGTGGTTGAATCGTTTTTATACCTACCATTACTTTGAAAATTCCGCATAAATACTTCTTTCGAAACATCTGACTAACCCCTATTACAGGTATAGAAGCACTTCAAAAAGTGATAGTAAATAAACAGCGCCCCGGTCATTATAACTCGTCTGTCGAGCTAGCCCCCCCACCTTGCAAAAATAAAAAAACACATACATGGAAATTATGAGCTATTTATGAGCTTTCATATTCCACAAATTAAAAATTTTGAGCATGTCAAACTAAACAGGAATTTAAATATTTCAGTGGGGGGGGCTGAGTCGACGTCGACTCAGCCCCCCCATTTCTTAAAAATAATAATATTGAATCGTTTTTTGCGGCAGAATTAGGAGCTATTTATGAGCTTTTAAAATAATATAATTTCGATTTTTGAGCTCATCGTTTTAACCCTAAAACAATCCCTTAAATATTTTAACTCAAGAGAGAAATATACCTAAAATGAAAAAATGATTACATAAGTATTTATATATAAAATATAAAAGCAAATACTTAATTTTAAATACTATAGTGGGTCGAAATCGAAACATTGTAAAGTGGGGATAGTGGACACGAAATTCGAGCACCGGCGATTCTCTTTTGTCGCTGGCGCTCGCTTTTTAACCGACTTCGAAAAAAGAGGAGGTTACTCAATTCGATCAGTATATTTTTTTTTGTAGTAAATAAGGATCTTTTGGGCTGCGCAAGTCAATGTTGCAGAACAAATTGTATACTTCATTTTAAGTGTAGTTTTCTCCTATGCTTGGGGGACGAGGGGTGGTTTTACCGTAAAGTGGTTGCGATTCAATAATCAAAATACGTATCTTAAGAGCTCTTAAATCAATAAACAATATTTACCTGCAAAAGAGTTAATTTTTTTCATTTTAAGTGTATTTCTCTCTTGAGTTAAATTATTTAAGGGATTGTTTTAGGGTTAAAATGATGAGCTCAAAAATCGGAATTATATTATTTTAAAAGCTCATAAATAGCTCCTAATTCTGCCGCAAAAAACGATTCAATATTTTTATTATTAAGGAATGAGTCGACGTCGACTCAGCCCCCCCACTGAAATGTTTAAATTCCTGTTTAGTTTGACGAGCTCAAAATTTTTAATTTGCGGAATATGAAAGTTCATAAATAGCTCATAATTTCCATGTATGTGTTTTTTTATTTTTGCAAGGTGGGGGGGCTAGCTCGATAGACGTCATTATACCAGCGCGCGCGTCTTGGAACGGAGCGGAGGTGGGTCACGGGTGCAGGCTCTCACAGCAATAGCTTTGTGCTCCACGCCAAATACAATGCGTTCCGTATTCTAGAGGGTTCAAAGTAACTTTTTAAGCAATAAAAAAAAAAAAGACTTTTTGGACACCTCCTACATAGAGGTCCCCCTTAAGATGTAATACCAGCGTAATGATTGACTTTTCTATTAAACAATTAGTGCATCGAACGGTTGTTTCAAGAGACGGCACATCACGAAGAATAAATTTTTCCTGCAGATATGAAATGTTAATCGAGCAATCCATTATTCCATTTTTTATTTCTTTAGTGGTACTTAAGATACGTCCTCGTTCTTTATATAATTTTGTCGACACACCCATCGTTGACAGTGTCTGAATAAATGTAGATATGTAGATGTTACTTTTTGCAAGATACTCGGAATATGTTTGGAAATCATGATAAGCAACTAAAATGCTTTGAATAGTAGAATCGAACGCACATGTGTTGCATACGCTAACCTTCTGTTTACCGATATTTATTGGTTTTAAAGAATTTCTATTTACAAGCATCGGTACCATTGGGGTAAATTTTGGCCGTTTGTGAATAATCTCGATATCAGGACATGCGGTGAGATATTTACCTCGTTTGTTTGCTCTATCTGATATTTTTGATTTAATTGGATTTGTCTTTTTAACAAGACCTTTCCAATTTTCGGTCTCGTTAAGAAAGGATGTTTCAGAGGGAAACTGTAAATAATATCTCCCGATTGGGGTAAAACATTTGTTAGATCTTTTACCAAGTCCTCTGATTTATCAATGTGAAACTCGTTGCTTATTTCTTTTATTACTGACCCGATCGAATTGTCAACAAAATCTTCAGATCCTCTTGTGCCATCAGTGGCTACTTCTTCACGTGAGTTTATTAGCGGAAGATTTCTTTTCTTAGTTTCTTTTTTCGGTACATTCAATAGTTTAGTAATTCCCATCAAAGATCTAAGATGAATAACGAAATATTCGTCTACTCTGATAGCCTTACCCTTTCTAAATACTCGATGTTTTAGTTCCCGAAAGTATTCTTCACTTCGAGCCGAACTAGCAACATGTATATCTCTCAATTCTACGAGAGTGGAGTTTTGTTGTTCATTGTGTAACGACCCAGAGTGAGTACGTCACTGCACCGACTTGTAGGGAGAGCGGTTCCCTTAGAAGGCGACTCGTAATCAATGTGTTAAGGATTATAGGTTCGTGTGGTGTGCGGCTAAGGAGTGAAATCCAAACACTAATGTGCTAGGAACTGAATGAAAATATGTTTATTCAAGAATAGAAAGGTAAGTGAATACTGAAATATAATACAAAATCGCTAGTATCACAATAAGTGCGGTTAGAATTAGGAATACAATAAAAGATTATAATACGTTCGCCCTAGATTGGGAATACAATTGAAAATATGTAATTAGTAATTAATATATGTAAGTAAAAATTAATAATTGTAATTAATCGTAATAATCGATAGCGCTAACGCGAATGCGGCGTGGTCTTCTTATACAGTCAACACTCTGCTTGTTTTCAACAATAATTATGGAAACTAAATTCCAGAGGTTTGTGCTAGACCGCTAGAATCCAGTTAACCTTTCCTATGGGTCGCAATCGGTTTCTGGTTATACCAGAGCCGTGTTAGACGCAGGCCGTTCAAGGAGCTCCGCTCCTCGCTAGCTCTTTACACTTGAGTGTTGGCTTAGCGTAACACCTGTGTAACACGTTGCGCACCGCGAATAGGAGGTCCACTGATCCGTAGTCCTGCACGCCACCAGTGGAAGAGTAGAAATTAGCTGTAGCTCGCGCTCTATCGCTGCCTAGACAGTTCAGCGCAAGCTCTTCTCTACTGATCAGAGTGTTGTCTGTTTCAGACCGAGGTCTGAGAAGATCTGCCATGAAAATGTGCGGAACGCCTCTATTTATACTCAGATTTTGCTGAGTCGGCACTTTTTTCCGCATAGAGTTCTTGGGGTAGCTGGGTTTTTCCCGTCACGTGGTGGTCCAGCATCCCCACTCTAGAATACTACCCCACCGTATGGTTACTGGGGTTGCGCTGGCGCGTGCGCGGTCGGACGTCGATAATTTATCGGTAAACTGTTTTACCGTCCGACTTATCGACTAAACTTTTATCGATCAATTCAACAGACTCGGTTATCGACAAAATGAAAATGTTTATTACAGAAATTTATACATTAAATATTAACAATAAAATAAAATAAAATATTCTGTATAAAAAAAATTGGTTATAATAAAGAAAAATGAAATTAAAAAGACATTGTGTTTAACTCTCGGGTCGTTACAATTGGGTACCGCTGTCATTACAGCTGTCCATAAAACAAACTGTTTCGATAATTTGAATAAAGAAGAACCAAAACGAGGGCAATGGTATGGATTTAATCGACCTTGTTTTAAGTTCTCAATGCTACCTGATTCGATTTTTTTCATAATTCCATTAAGTGCATTGCTCGATAAAGATATCTCGTCAAAAACATCGCAATGTTCCAGCAAATTGGGATCATTGTTTTCGGGATTGTTTGGCATATCGTTAGAAAGATGATAAGATTTCAAACGATTCATAATTCTATTGTGGGCAGCGAAACAATGACTTTCTTTATCCTCAATATTTTCATAAGTCGAAAATGCTACTGATAAAACGTCCGTGCATATTTGAATGAACTCGTCAATCTTTGTACATGTAGGCAAGAAACCGACGCAGCGCAGATAAAAGTCTTTTTTCTCAGGAGATTCATGTTTGAAACAGCTCCAACGGGCAACTAATTTTATCAGATGTGCAATGTCAATGCGAATAAGACATCGAGGATGTTGGACACGCATGGATGACGAGCTGTTATCAAAGACAATACAGTTCTCGATGTATGTTTTAATATCTCTGTTATTGAATGCTAAAGAAGTTGCATTCAAAAGTGCAGGTGAGTAATCTATGATTACTTGTTTCGGAATCGATCCTCCGGAACGCAACCACTCTCGCACCCAATACGTTAATGTGTTGGTATCGTGCTTTTCGGAAATCAACTGAAATAAAGGCAAAATCTTCTGGCGATAACCACAAACAGCCTGGTAAAGATAAACGACTCGTTTCGAACCGTCGGGTTTTGGAATATGTTTTACTAGTCCGCCAGTTGCATCGATACTAATACTACCAATATTATCTTCGTTATGAAATTTTTTATACAGAAATAGCTGTGTGGGACTCACATAAAAATGATCCAGCCCAATCTCATAAATACAGCCATTAAATTCTTCACCATACTTCATGTCCCACACTAAAGTAAGAGCCGCTTTAACTTTAAACAATCCCAACTCTTTATCTTGAGTTTCCTGTTTTATTTTACGCGCAACATCTTCCGATGGTAGGTTGACCGGTGCAACATCTCCAAAATCCATTAATTTATTAGCTTCATTCCGTCGCCAAGCGTAAGTAGATGTACCTTGTAATTCTTTTCCAATGCGCATTCGTCTATCACCACGAACTTGCCGCTTCTTTTCATGTACGATCATGCGAGAATCGAAGGTGGAAATATATAAAATCGGACTATTTTCAGTCGGTTCGGTTTTACAATATATATGAATTTCTGAATTGCATTTCGAGCAACTACCTTTAATCGACAAGAATATCTCGCCTGGATTTCGATTTATTTTGACATTTTTAAACGCGAAGGGACAGGGCAATTTGAGATGACTCCATAAAATGTCGTATACCGCGTCCGACCAACCAATAACGAGTACGTCGTATTCGCGATCTTTGTATTTTGCGATATTTAATTTCAGACTGTCCCACATTCGCTTTTCGACAATGTGATTGATTTCCGCAGAGGTGGTAATACGTAATTTGTTTTACTCATCGACCAATTTGGATCGTCTTTCAAATTGTCTGATACCGTTGTATCGAAACTTTCGTCTTTGGCATATTCCAATATTTCGATTTTATGTATTTGATCAAAAACATTATTTCTATTTTTTGACAAATAAAGGTAGATATAATCCTTTGGCATTGTACCTTTTAATGCATGAACCGCTTTTGTCCAAACGTCATTATCCCATGCCAAAAGTTTACCTTCATTAGCAATAAACCAAAGCTCTTTTAGAGCATCATAAATTTCATTGGGCGATTTCGTCGGCAATCTAGGCATTTTTATATTCTTGTTGAAACTGATTGAAATGAGACCCGTTTGTTTGTATTTGCTGAAAGCAGAATTTTTCGATTCGCTCAAAGCAGAATTTTTCTATTCGCTCGAAGCAGAATTTTTCTATTCGCTCAAAGCAGAATTTTTCTATTCGCTCGAAGCAGAATGTTTCGATTCGCTCAAAGTAGAACTTTTTATTCGCTCAAAACTTAATTACTTTTTTTATTTGTATACAAAAAGAAATAAATAATCAAAATTGGAATTATGAAATTACTTGTACGTATTATGCACTCTTCAACGGAATATACTGATATTCGATTGAAGAGAGCGTCGCAAAGTATGAATTCCAACTGACTGCTGTTCGCTATCCGTAACTTGGCCGTCGAAAAAAATGTGCGTCTCATTGGTCGTGCCCCGCCTTTCCTCACACGTCTTATTGGTCGAAGGAGTTACATCTACTGACTAGGCTCGTGTAAGATAAAGTGATCGGCGTTGTGTGCGAAGGATCCCTCCTTTTCTCTGCGCCGCGCCGGCCGAAAAAATTGTGTGACATTCATTGCCCTACCCCCAATTTTCTCGAGCCCAATCATTCACTTGATCAATTGAAATAGATTAATAACAAAACTAATCCGATTAACGTCGTGTTTTGGGTTATTTTAATCAAAAAAATATCAGAACGCTCACTTATTAGAGGCACATGTGCAGGTCTTGAAGCACGTAAATTAGCCGCCCGTAACCGTCTACCTACTGTATACCGTTCAGATGTTGCGGAGGCTAAGGAATGCGGGTACGATTGGTCAGAGGTTTCTAGTCACGCCTAATGCACACGCATTCTAGACCGTCGCGCGTTATTGGTCGAAACGCTCACACATACTAAGCCCGCCGCTTGCACACCGCAAAGTCAAATGGTGTGGGTGCATGACGACGTTGGGACTAGGCGAGACACACCGAGAAGTCACTCCTTAGCCTCCGCAACATCTGAGCGGTCTACAGTACAGTGTCCAGACTTATTCTTTGGTCAGGAAGTGAGTCACACAACAGTCTCCTAGTCACAAACGGATTTCGACGAGCATTTTGGACTAATGCTCGATCCGTACGGGAATTCGTGATTCTCCGGCGACCTTGACCTTTCCGTCTCTGAACATCATTGGTTTTTTGATATCGTTGCCAAGCACGATTTATAACAGACACAGACACATTGTATTCTCTAGCAAAACTGCGTTGACTGTGTCCTTCGTTTATAAGAGTCACAATGCGTGTGACCTCAAATGCAGTTAAGTACCGCATGAGTATTCGTTTCGGATTTCAAATTCAGAAAAGAAAGTCTAACAAAAGCATATTACCGCTAATTTTCAAACGTAAACAGAAAATATGGCTATGAATAAAATAAGTAAAACCGTACAATGAAAAAATAGGACGATTGATTTCCACAGTGAACGAGGAAGCTGACACGCTAAAGTCGTGACGATACCGATATTTTTCATTCTCTCTCCCTCTATCCTGTGTCATTACTGATAGAAACAAAAGCTATCGCTGCAGTTATAATGGAAAAACGTCGCGCCGCCTTGCATTCTCCAACCACAGCTGAAATCTAAATTTCAACTTAGCCTATATTTAAAATGCAATATCACTGCACCAGATCGCTATAATCGAAAAATTTCGACGGAATTTGACAGGGTATGGTTTCTGCTTCAAGGTACCAAATGGTGCCACTTGAAAACACTGCGTATCAAAAGTTTAGACGCACCCTATTTTTTTTACAAAAACGTACCTTCTGATGAATCTTTGATTGATTTTTTTACCGTGTGTTTAGAGTACCTTGAAAAATTATGATTAACACCAAAAGCATTCATATGTAGTACTACAGGGATGTGTTTCTAGCCTAAAGGTGAAAAACGGCCGTATCAGAAGTTTAGATGCACTTAATAAAAATTTATTATTTTAACAAAAACGGAACAAATATACACAATTAATATTTTGTATAACCACCGGAATTCTGTATGGTTGAAAAAATTCGATTTGGCATACTTGCAATTAAATTTTGTATAGTTTCGTGCTTAATTCTCGCCCATGCTGCCGTAATGCCATTTTTCAGTTCTGAAACTGTGTTGTATTGCCGACAATCTGCATAAACATCTCGAACTAGAATTCCCTACAAATTCTCTATGGGATTTAGGTCCGGTGAACGAGATGGCCAGTCCAGCCCCCAAAGTCTCGTTTTGAGAAATACTTCGGTTCTTTCCTCAAATCTCGCCAATATGACCTAAATCCATCTGGTCCATCCAGATTAAATTTTTTTTCATCACTCCAAATCACCTGGAACGAATGTACATACGTTCAAACATTTCTTACTAACAAGGGGAGGCCACAACCTCCGTCCCACCGATTTTGATCGCCTTCAACATATAGGTTGGGGGTCACCCAAAAGTCACTTGTGTGAAAGAGTTGAGGTCACTACGCCTTAGTTTTTTTTTAAATCGAGGTCAAAGGTCATAACGCCGGATCGGTTTTAGACCTAGAGGGATCGGTAGATTGTTCAAAAGCAAGCAAATTTTATTAATGTATACCCAGTCCGCAAATTAATAGTTTTCAAGTAATTGATGAATTACTGATTTCAACGCGCGACATATATACCTA
Source organism: Osmia bicornis bicornis (assembly GCF_907164935.1). NCBI lineage: Eukaryota > Metazoa > Arthropoda > Insecta > Hymenoptera > Megachilidae > Osmia > Osmia bicornis. Next base: position 2,901,377 of record NW_025791458.1, on the reverse strand, counting down.
AAGGTATAACATTTGTTTCAACCGAAGCGGTGGCGTAGTGGTTGAGGCGGTTTCATGCAGAACCTAGCGTTGCGCGTTCGAGTCCCCCTTTACGTACTATTTTTTTTATTCAAATGAATAAATTAAAATACTTTTAACAATAAAACTTCAAGAAAAATAAAATAATATTTGTATTTTTGATACTTACCGCGTTTAGCAGAACCACTCTTCAATTAATGTTCGATCTCTTCCCTTCTCTCTCTCTCTCTCTCTCTCGCTTTATTTCACTCACTCTCACTCACTGATTGTTGTAATTCGCCTTCACAATGCATCGGGTATTAATTGTCATAGAAACACTGACAATGAAAACAGATGAACTTCCTGCATTCTTCTGTTCACATATGCATACTTTGGCATTAGTAGAATACTACACGTTTTGCTATCAGCTACCATAGTGAGCTTCAGTGAGTGATATTTGTGTTAAAAGTATGAATATTGACACGGTGAGCACGGATGAGAAACACCCCTCAACAGGTGCGTGTGCAGATTTTAATAAGTTTTTCACAGAAGATACAAAAAGAGAAGTGACCGATGCTGTACATTTTTTTGTCAACGCATTGAAAGAAGGGGGTGTTATAAATTCGGAAGCAAGCAATTGTATTTCCATACGTTCGAAATGGATGGGCGAGTGCATTTTGCAACGGTTTTGGGAAATGCAACATGAAATGGTGTTTGCTGATGTACCACATTTGTTGCACGAAGAAGAAGAACATGAAGATGAAGCAGACGAAAAAGAAAAAGACGCCGATATAGATGTATCTGTTTCAGAGATGGAAATGTTGTCTGACGACAATTATGAGCCGTAAAAAAAAAAATTAGCTTGCGCAGGTACACCTCTTGATATCAAAATAAAGGCGGTAACTTTGGCGAAAGAACATCCAAAATGGAATGTTCGATCACATCGCTTATCAGCGCATTTAACCCTAATTATGTGATCAACACGGATCAAACAAGTTGTGAATATCGAATGAATATTCGACGTACCTTGTCCTACAAGGGAGAAAAAAAGACGCTTGTTGCGGTAGGTAGTGTTAATAAAGTGACACATTCATACACGGCCCAATATTCAATAACGGCTTCTGGCAAATTGTTGCCGAAAGTATTTTTATGTTTACAGGAAGTCACCAATAAATTCGGTCCTAGAGTGGCGGAAGAAGTAAATCAGCTAACAAATATGTATAAAAACTTGTATGTTACGTGTTCGAAATCCGAGAAATTAACAACTGGCATTTACAAATTGTATCTTCATCATGTTTTGAAACCTTATGTAGAAAATAATAAATTCTGCTTAATATTTGATTCGTGGGGCGGACAGACTGACATGACCATTTATGACTCCATGTTCACAGACGACCAGAACCAACCAACTTGCACGGTAAAAATTATACCGCCAAAATGCACATCCTTGTGCCAACCGTGTGACGTTTATTTTTTCCGTCAAGTAAAGAACTTTATTTCAAAATTTCAAAATTGCAGTACACTCCTCGAAACACAGCGAGAACTTCACAACCGAACTGATTCCATAAAAATTCATAGTTTAATACATAATCAGTTGTCGGCACCAATATTCCAGGCGATGCTATCCTACGCATGGTATGCATCAAAACTGATTACGTCGAGACGTGTATTCATGAACGTCAATCAAATTTGTTTTCCTAATATTATTGTGCGGGAGAAGTGCTTATGCGCCAAGGTGGCTTTTATCCAATGTGCTTGGTGCAGGAAGTTCATCTGTTTTCAGTGTTTTTATGACAATTATCACCCGATGCATTGTGAAGGCGAATTACAACAATCAGTGAGTGAGAGTGAGTGAAATAAAGCGAGAGAGAGAGAGAGAGAAGGGAAGAGATAGAACATTAATTGAAGAGTGGTTCTGCTAAACGCGGTAAGTATCAAAAATACAAATATTATTTTATATTTCTTGAAGTTTTATTGTTAAAAGTATTTTAATTTATTCGTTTGAATAAAAAAAAATAGTACGTAAAGGGGGACTCGAACGCGCAACGTTAGGTTCCGCATGAAACCGCCTCAACCACTACGCCACCGCTTCGGTTGAAACAAATGTTATACCTTTAGGTATATAAGTCGCACGTTGAAATCACTAATTCATCGATTACTTGAAAACTATTAATTTGCGGACTGGGTATACATTAATAAAATTTGCTTGCTTTTGAACAATCTACCGATCCCTCTAGGTCTAAAACCGATCCGGCGTTATGACCTTTGACCTCGATTTAAAAAAAAACTAAGGCGTAGTGACCTCAACTCTTTCACACAAGTGACTTTTGGGTGACCCCCAACCTATATGTTGAAGGCGATCAAAATCGGTGGGACGGAGGTTGTGGCCGCCCCTTGTAAGATGGAAAATGTAACTTGTAATATTACATTATCCCATTCGCGAAAGCAAGGCGACAACTCTTATGTTCCTGCTTCAAATTTGGACAATTCACCATTTTTGCACGTACAATATTGGGGTCCCGATTAAGAACTCTCCAGATTGTCATTTTCGATACATTTAACCCTAAAGATGGCAGTAAAAGGCCACAATGATTCGGAATACGTATGAAGAATAACTCAAAATGTTCTTACCCAAAGTGTCATTAATCTTTTTGATACTTGTCGTAGAGTTAGAAGATTCTTTAATAATTGATCTCTTTTGGTGTGGTGACAGTTTAGGTGGTCGTCCTGACACTTTCGTCTTGCCATACGCTTCTGGATTCGCCAGAAAATTTCGTACGACATGATCTGATCGTTTTAGGGTTCTGGCTATTTTCCTTTTACACTGCCCTGTAGAGAAAAGTGCCATTATTTGGCCTTTTTTCAAATCCGTCAACTTATTTGACTTTCCCATTGTAGCAGTAATAACAATACACCAATAATAACAGTAAATAATAATGAATAAATAATCACACACGTTAATCTCTAATTTTTTGCCAGTTAACCGTACTCTGTTTACTCTCTGCTTCTGTTTTGGTTTCTTAGCAACGAATTTTACAATTATTTTCATACTGACTTACTACACACTTAACTGCATTAATTCCTATAATAAATATAGCCATTGGTTTACAATATGAAGTTGTAAACAATAAAAAAGACAAGTGCGTCTAAACTTCTGATACGGCCATTTTTCACCTTTAGGCTAGAAACACATCCCTGTAGTACTACATATGAATGTTGTTAAAAATTATTTTTTAATACATTGTAAATGTTTAAGTATGTTTAAACGATCATTGAACGCGGAGGGACCCCGATTTGGCACCAAGTTTTTATGATATTTTTCAATTTATCTGAAAAAGTAGAGGTCCAGCGTAAAATAAAATTATACCACGCGATAGAGCAGATTTTTATCTTGAAAAACTACCCAGAGAAAGTTGCAACATCTATTTTTTTATCAAGCCAGAAAGCGACATAGCTTTGCGGGAGACGAAGTACCAATAGTGGCGCTCCGCGTCAGGACGGTTCCTCGGTTCCGAATGTAGTTGTTTTAAGTCCTGACCAGGCCCTCCAAACTCCCGTATTTAATGCTGTAACTAAAATTAGTTTGGCGCAGAAAATCCAGGCAGCGCTGGTGTCGATACAAACACATATAGATGATATCGGTGAGGTACACACATACAAGCATATGGTCCCTATATACGTGTGCATGGTCTTACCTATTCAAAACTTTGAAAAATAAAAATAATGAAAGGGAAGAAATTACAACAATATATAAAATGGAATGGAAATATATTGAATCTTTAGTACAATATATATATATGTATATAATATAAAAATAATATAACAAATAGAATTATAAATTATAACAAGAAATAGAATTATAATTATAAATAATATAAAAAGTATAATTATACAATAAATCATACATTCTGCTCGCAGATTATATTACAATACATTAATTTACATACATTCAATATAAAACATACATTTCATACAAAACATACATCTCCGTCTACAAGTATGCGGACACCCTTGAAAACAGAATGTTCTTTTTAAACATGAACCAAATGAGATTTCTTGAGGAGTTGTACAAAATGAATCTACTAGATGATGTGCCTGGTCGTTTTAAAAAATTACAATTTGTTGAAATCGTTAAAAAAAATAGTGAAGGATAATTTTTGAACTTTTATATGCAAGTCTATTATGAAAATTACAAACATAGATTTTGTAGATGTAAGCTACAGTGACTCACGAAATTGATCACATCGTACCAATGTTCCTAGTTTTCTTGAAATACAACTTTCTTAGAAATTAAAAATTTAGTAATTTAAATTATTGATTAAATACATTTCCAAAGATCTATAATTTGTCATTACATTTTGATTAAATAAAAAGTAGGACAATGGAAACTATTTGATCAGTTTTGGGAGTCATATGCATGCATATGCATACTGAAAATTTAATCGAGATCCGTCAACGTGTATAAAAGTTATAAACAATTGAAATTAGTGACAATCGTGACTAGTTGTGGATAATTTTCACTAATTTCAATTGCTTATAACTGTTAGATGCGTTGACATTTTCAACGTGCATATAGCTTACTTACATCTACAACATGTATGTTTTTAATTTGCATTACAGGCCCAAAAGAAGCAATTATAAGAAGTGTCCTTCAGTATTTTTATCGCGACTGTGACAAACGTTTCGTTTTATTAAAACGAAGAAAGCATATCATTTCTCCCATTTTATCAGATAGATGCAACAAGAAATGTTTAATGGAATTAATTCAATTGTACTGCTTTGAGTTAATAACTACAAATATTTTTTTATTTATTGTATATTCTTTGCAGTGTTGTCCTGCACTTATGATTACTTAACCTAATATTTGAATACTTATTTCATACCTTTCTGGGCTTGTGATCACTGATGCTCTCTTCCAGGGACAGCACAATCTGTAATTGTATAAAAGACTTAATAAAAGTTCCCTTTAAATGACTCATGCATATTTAATACTAACATCCAGTAATATAGGAACTCATACCTGCATTATGCAATGGCTTCTCTTCTTTTAGACTTAGTCTGTCGAAGTCGTTGCATTGGATTTCTACAAACAACAGAAGAATATTTGTTAAACATACCAGTCTACAACTAAGAAAGATAGTAAAACCAAAAGTAATATTCGTTTATGATAACAGACTAACCTCTGGATGGTCCAGGAAGTGCTGTGTATTCCACATGTCCCACGATGCCACTCTTATAGTCGACTCCCCCGGTGCAGTCAGGTTTGCCTGTCAGAACAAAATTAAATAACATTATAGATACATTTCATGCTAGAAGTATTATTATGTATTTTCATTATACAGGTATAAGTGAAAACTTACATTCTTCTTCTTCTTCTTCTGGTATTTCCATCCAGGTGTCTTGCTGCTCTATATTAATAGAGGCAGCCTCTGACACTGTGTAATAAATATTTTCATTAACAATTATCTGCAAACGCAACAGAAATTATGTAAGAGTATTACCTGGTAAGTTCAGTGTTGGAACTGCTGACGTTGTGAACTTCTTCATCATTATATATTTCTGTTCGAAGTGGCTGCTGCAGATCGCCCGGGATTTCAGCTGTTCGGGTGAAAGCAGTGACAAATCAGGGTTGTCACATGCTTCCACCCACTGCACCATCCTCTTCGTGTCCACAGAGGGAAAGTTGAATGTCTTCAGAAGTTCACTTCTGCATCCTCAGACACTGCATTTTTTCTTTTTCCTTCTTTAAAGATACATATTAATAATTACAATCTTATCTTAGAAACTGCTTAAATTAAAGCAAACAATATATTATTATAACACCAATGTAAACAGTTATTGTTTTCAATAACAATTTAAAAAAATTCTGTACTTACTTAATTTCTATCTTCTTGTGCTGTTGCTGCATCTCATTGTTAGCAGAAATCCTGCAAAAATCTGAAATAAACTGGAAGAAACCTGAAAAAAAACCTCAAAATCTCTGTTTCATTAATAATAATACTAATAATAGTAGTAACAATAACAACAATAATAATAAAAATGAAAATAACAAAAACAATAACAGTAATAACTAATAAATTGTATTGTGTAACTTGATATGACTGTCCACGCTGTCGCTTTAGTGACCGTTATCGTGGTTAATCGTCATATTTTTTAAGTCTCTTTAAATTTTGAAACAGTTGAAAAACGCGGCGTTAAATTTCGCGGGAACATGACGTCACGATATCTTTAGTTGTGTATGTTAAAATCAGTGATACAAGGTATGCATGTAGAGAAGCGACATCAGCGCTGCCTGGATTTTCTGCGCCGAGTTAAAATTTGCATCAAGTTCACAAGAGTGGAGCTAGGAGGGCCTGGTCCTGACGCGGAGCGGCGCTGTCGGTACTTCGTGTGTAGGGGCACCGACGAGATACTGTTAAACACTGCCAGCCTTATGGGAGTTCGCGGCGGCGAAAAAAGTCGACGTTTTCGTACGCCCTCTAGAATATATTGCGGCCGCAGTAAGAAACAGAACCAGAATCAGTGAGTTTACCAACGACGAGGTTCGGTGCTGAACTGTATCACGAGACATGAGGTGATATTTTATCTGGTCGATGCTATTATTATTTCTTCGGTGATTCGAGTTAAGTTCGTTTTACAAACCTTTCGGTGATACTTTTTAAGACGGAAAATATTTTAAAGGAGGTAACTTAATAACCCTCTTTAGTTCATTGGAAATTATTTTTGGTAAAACTTCGTCTTGGGGGACCACAAATTAAGGGGTCCTTTTTTTTGTAGTTTTTGACCTGAAATTTTAGAAAATCCAAGTTAAAAGTCCAGGAAACCAATAGTTTAAGAAATACAAGTGTTTAAAAATGTACGTATTTAGTGACATTTGAGAGGTTAGAATGACGCCATATTGTTTCTACCCATCATCTGATTGGTTCGTTTAAGTGACTAAGTTCAAGTTACCTTATTCGAAAACGTAGTGCTCCTTGATTGCTGCGATCAAGGAATCCATAAGATGAATTGTGTGAGATTTGCAGAATTTCCTCCACAAATACTCACACAGGCGATCGGCAAAGTCTTCGTCGTGGAAGCGGCCTCTTCCACGCATCCAATCCTTTGCCGGTCGCCAGTTAGCTTCGATTTGTTGCGTATGAATTTCATCAGGCGCTGTAATTAAAAGATACACAAAACATTTATTTAATATCACACCAATGTGACCGGCCGCCTTACGGCGGCCGGAAATTCTGATATAGCCTAACCAAACTGAAATAATTACCAACAAATTCGACGCTATGATTCACCATCTTATGGGTGAATCCTTCAGCAGCGAGACCCATGTAACTCTTAAATGAGTCCGTATGGATCTCACTGCCTGCAGCAACGTTTTCTTTGATTAGGGGGATCAAGGTTGCCGCTTCCCGGTTTTCAACGACAACCATTCTGTAATCGTTGGTCGATGTGTCGACCATGCCAAGTACCCAGTGGCCGTCGATGATACGGCCACGGTTGTACTTCCGCTTGCCGAACTTGGCCTCATCGATCTGAAATAATATTTAAAGTGCAGTAGTAGAAGACAGGAATAATAACAAAATTAATTAAAAACAGTATCAAAATTACCTGTACAACGATTGCAGAACCTCCTTCATCGATCCCGCCTAATTTCGGCTTGCCCGCTTGCATTTTGCAAACGTGGTCCACTATCATCTCCCGACAATAGCGGAACCACGCTGCAATCGTGTCCGTTGATAAAACTTCCTGATCTTCTCCTACGTCGGATACCTCCGTTGCGGTAACTTCGTAGGAGAAGTCAGAAGTGAAGCAATACATAAGCCTTAAAAAAAAATATATATATAAGAAACGATTATACATTTAATTGAAATTAATAATCAAATGATTACAAATGAAAATTTACTTTATTGCCTTATGCAACGGCAGACGGACATCCTGAAAGAAGGAATCGACTGTGGCCGCAGCCAGCAGGGCATCGGAAACGGCCAACACCGTGTTCCCCGCCTGCGTAAAGCCTCATGGGCCGTCGATGGGTACTACAATTCTTTGTAGTACGAAGAAGTCCCTTCTCCCTGGCCCATGAAACAGCCGATTCCTTCGAAGCGGGCAAGCTGCATAAATCATATTAAATAAAATTCACAAAAACCCAGATAATACATACAAAATTTACAGAACATTAAAATGTATAAAGAAAATAACACATAAAATTCAAATACCTGCACAAGTTGTACTTTATCGTACTCATTCTTATATATATGTAAATATAAAAAAAACACAAAAAAATATAAAAAAATAAATAAAAAATAGAAAAAACACACAAAAAATCAATAAAACATACAAAAAACACAGCAACAATAAAACAAGGTTCTGAGAATGATGCTAAGAATATAACAGTTGAATAAAAAAATTGATAGAGTTAACAAATGATACCTGAAATAAATGAACAGATTTCAAATTTATGCGCGAACCTTCGTGTGGACCAATCAGAAGATGGGTAGAAGCAACATGGCGTCATTGTAACCTGTCAAACGTCACTAAAAATGTACATTTTTATACACTTGTATTTCTTAAACTATTGGTTTCCTGGACATTTAACTTGCATTTTCGAATGTTTCAGGTCAAAAACTATAAGATTTGATACTTTTCATCGAGAAATTTGTGGTCCCCCAAGACGAAGTTCAGCCTTATTTTTTTATTAAATGACGAACTCTAGTTCTAAGTTTAGGGTATGTATAATAATAATAATATAATCAGTAACAGGTGTCGAAAAGAAAAGAAATGTATTGTAATAAAATTTTTAATTTAATAATATTGATACGGCGTCGTCGGTTGCCGTACATACATTGCCGGTTGCGGGTGGACATATAGTGGGGGTTGCGGGGGTACATATATAATGGGTTGCTGGCCGTGGTACATAACTGGCGGCTGGGACATACACAACATTGGAGCTGCGTACATCTCGGGCCGCGGTGGTGATGACTAATGTTGCGGGGGCGGGGGCGACGGCGATGTGTGTTGGGGAGGGGGAGGGTGGGATACATACCCCCCCGGATATCTTGAGACGGCTGGCGGCATCGTTCTTAACCGCTTCTGTAGTTTTTTGTTATTGCGAATTTTTCTCCTCCTTTGCTGGTCTTTACTTTTCTAAAATTCATAAAAAGGTTTATTATGAAATACATTTATAACATTCGTAATTTACACACATAAACACACATACACACGAAATCTATTTCCATTGCGTTCAATGGAGTGCCTTGTGTGTATATATACATATATCTTGTTTATGTTTCTTACTAAAGACGTTGACTCAATGTCCAAAGTTATAAGTGCACTTGACATTTAGCATTTGACTGTATTAAGCTTATACCGACATACTAAGGAAAAAGTCCGGGACCGGTGAAATATCTCGAAAACAAAGCATTTTGGGAAAAAATATTTAATACATAAGTTGTAGGGTTTCAATAGATGTATCAAACGGTGTTACGTATTTGACCTTGAGCGTAATATGGAGGAGCTATCAAGGTCAAGTTAAAAATTTTAAACCGAAACCCCCACTTTTTATTTAATATTCTTGTAGGTGACATGGAGAGCTTTTCAAAACACTTCCATGAGCTTCTTTCGGTTGAGTACTTCTCGAGATATGAGTCGATAAAGTTCAAATACCGTCGGCATTAGCAGTAGCCAAGGTGTACCGCGTGGAGGTTGACAAGCAGTTGTCCACATCTGCTATAATGATTACCAAATACGTGCACATGCACACACACACAATGAGGTATCAACCCGATCGTGCAACCTTGACGCGGTACATCTTGGCTACTGCTGATGTCGACGGTACTCGAGATATGAGTCGATAAAGTTCAAATACCGTCGGCATTAGCAGTAGCCAAGGTGTACCGCGTGGAGGTTGACAAGCAGTTGTCAACATCTGCTATAATGATTACCAAATACGTGCACATGCACACACACACAATGAGGTATCAACCCGATCGTGCAACCTTGACGCGGTACATCTTGGCTACTGCTGATGTCGACGGTACTTGAACTTTATCGACTCATATCTCGAAAAGTACTCAACCGAAAGAAGATCATGGAAGTGTTTTGAAAAGCTCTCGATGTCAGCTACAAGAATATTAAATTAAAAGTGGAGATTTCCTTTAAAAAATTTTAACTTGATCTTGATAGCTCCTCCATACTTACGCTCAAGGTCAAATACGTACCACCGTTTGATGCATCTATTGAAACCCTATAATTTATGTATGAAATATTTTTTCCTAAAATGTCTTCTTTTCGAGATATTTCACCGGTTCCGGACTTTTTCCTCACCCTGTATACTATCCGTTCATTAATCCCCACATGTGTTTTCGAAGTACTTAAGTCCGTCCTAAAGGGATTTGGGATTATTGTCGCCGTGGGGGAGGGAGGGTTTGGGGGGCGAAGCCCCCAAAACAATAGAAGAGGTCCTAGTTGCAATTTATTCACTCTTGGAAATATTGACTGTAAAGCGTGTTATTCTTTCAAATATCTCGAAAACTAAAAGAGTCCGACTATTATAGGTATAGGAAAAAGTTATTCAGAATGACGACCTTGATAACATATTTGAAGGTAATCGAAGTCGGAGGTGGCTCCCTTATGCTAAATATTTACCTTCGTATAAGTCTTTGCCGCGAACAAACGTGAATCTCACACTCCCGGCACTCTGCCTTGCTTCGCGAAGGACTTTACCGGGCAGCTAGTTACAACAATTTTCCGCGACAACTCTATCTTAACGCGAACACGGGCTCCCCGTCACGTACCTCACGATTTTTCGACGAAGAGTGATTTGCCTCAGTCAAGCGATCGTATCTCAGGGTTCGACCCGCGATCATGGTCCCAAAGTGGGGACATCACTTGGCAAATTAGGGTACATGTCGGAGGGGAAATCTCGTGCGTATTAGGTTAGCTGGCCGTTCTTCCTAGTTTCTCATCCCCTCTTGACCTTTCTTACTGCCTTCGTCTAACGTTGTTCATTTCTTTCTACCCCTCTATTCTGCGAAATTCGTGCGTCGCAATTCTAATACTTCTGGAATATTCGAAACGTATTGCGACTTGGTTTTATTTGAATTCGTTAATCAAAGAGGCTTTTATAAATAATGTTTCCGGTATCGAAGAAGGTCTAATTATGATAGATGTTTAATTTACTATATTGAATGACTATTAATTGAGTACTATTAATTATTCCGTTCTTATTAGCGTTTCGGCGGTTTACGTAAAAGGCAATCGGTGCTTTATAATTATCGTCAAATCGCGGATATATGCGAATATGTTGTTGCATTTATTTGACACTAGTTCCGTGTATATTAATTTTTATCGATATACGTATACTCGAAACGTTTTACGTTTAACGTTTAGCAGAGGTTCGTTGCCGATGTTTATTGCCTTGGTCGACCTTTGCCTCGAACGTTCTTGAACGCCGGTCGACAAATTTCAAACTACAGTGGTTGTCACGCAAACCTTCGCATTCCATAATCATTCAAACAGTTTCATTCCATTCCATACCAATCGCTTTCGTTCTTAATTGCATTCATTCCTTGTGGAAAGGTCGGCTGACGCATGCTCTACAGGTAGAAGAGGTATTTCGCTTGCAGGGTAGAACAAAAATTTTCTTTGTATGTCACGGTTAAGCTGGGAAATTTCCAAGTACGTCGCACTGCTTAACCACTCGGCGAAGGATGTTTATGATACCTGTCCCTTAAAGTTTCAACTTTCTATGTCTTCGAACTACGCAGTTTCGGCTAGGCAATCATCCCAAGGAAAGGTTGACTTGTATTATTTGAAAGAGCTAAATATAGCCTCCTTTGTGTGCCTCGCCTGGGATTATCTCCAAGTGATACGCACTGGCGAGGTACACAAACTCGGTGTATTAACGGTCGAACTATTGAAACTAATAAGAGAAAGAAAAAGGAAGAGTTATTATTTTAATCTCAAACTCCTTCTTTGTGTACCACGTGAGGAATCACTTCCAAGTGCACACGCACCCGACGGAAGAACACAAGATCGGAGGAGCGAGAACAAGGAAACGAGGAAATAAAATAGGAAAGGCCTTTCCTCGCGTCCCTCACGTGGAAAGTTTCTAAGTGCTACACACCCGATGAGGGACGCAAGGTCGGGTTAATGGAAAAAGTAACCCGGACGTGACAATCCCCCCCCCCCCCCCCCAAATCATTGCCGTCCTCAGCAATATGGGGGTGCGTACGCGTGGTGATCGTGGTCGCGACGCGTCCGCCCTCCCGCGCTTACGCCAGTATCGGTTGATACGCTCTGTCAAAATAAACTCGAAGTGAGAGTGACTGTCTCACTCTCGCGAAACGGTTTGCCCCCGTCTCGCCAACCCACAAGCTCAACACCTTAGTTATTCCTTCACGTCGGACAATGTCTGTCATCCCGACGACAGTCTGCCGGGTCACTCCCTGACAGCCTCCTACGTTTATTCGAGTCAGAGCTGGGCATCCTTGAACCATTCGACAGACATCCTCATCTGTCACTCCAGCCGAGTCCTGGCATTGGACTTCTTCAAGGGTTACCAGGGATGCCAATGCTTGAATTCCCACCGAGGGATGTAAGTTGCAGACGTGTATCTCTCTTAGCCGCGGTAGAGTTGCCAGTTGCTCCAGGGCGAACTGCCCCGCACATTGGAACAGCCCGAAAGGTCTAGGCATTCGAGGTTCTTTAAATACTTCCCAATTTGTATAATTAATGACTTCGACACCCACCCACAAAACCGCAGATGTAGGGTATGTAATTGCGTGAAGGTCTCCGCCAGTGAGGTGCCCGCGTTAGCCGGCCCGATGTTCAATTCTACATATGAGGCTTGTAGATCATCTGGAACCTCGATATGCTCCAACTCGGGATCCAGCGTAATGGGATCGTAGCTTATTCCCGTAATACTCAAATCCTCCAAGGTTCGGTGCAGATGTTGATTGGAGATCAATTGTTGGAGTGGCTGATCGGACGTCAGACCGTTGCAATGTGTGAGCTCGAGGTTGACGACAGAAAAAAATCACTTTAAAGTATAATAGTTCGGTTAGTAGTGACGGGCACTGACGCAGCCGCAAGGTCCGGAGTGACGGGGCCATTCGACGCAGTGACTTCCCCTGGAACTCCGTGGCAGTCGCCTCAAAGTCCAGGAGCTGCGTCGCCGCCTCGTACAACCCAGCCAACTCCGGATCCAGGTGACCTTGACAATGGCCCAAAGAAAGCGCACGCAATATTCCCGCGGATGGAATTAGATCGCGGATCGCGGGAGGACGGATCGTTGCGCCCGACAAATCTACGTTATTGAGAAAAGGACAGCTCCGCACAGTGATCGCGAGGGCTTGCGGACGCAGGTTCCCTGTGATGACACGATCATGTAGACCAGGCCTGTCCAACAGTGATGCCAGAACCGTGGGACGTGGGACAAATTTTTACCCTCTCCACGACGTCCCACGACGTCCCAGTGACTCCCCTACCGCCATTGTTTCAACTAACACAAGCGCGTTGTCCCACTTGTCCGTGTGAGCTCTGCGGGTTTGGCAGAGTTCGGCTGCTCTCGTCATTTCTACGTTATCGGCTCGATGCTGAAACCGCTAAAGCACGTGGCAGCAGCATCGACGAATCGACAAAATAATATAATTTCGTCCATGGCAATATGGCTGAATTAAGAAACCAGGAGAATCAGTTCGAATCCCGATTTTACGGTTTCAGTTCTGATTCTTAATGCATTAACGTTTTTTTAATACATAAAAATACATTTTTAATACATTAACATTGTGACGTACATTAACTTGGGAAGCAGTTAAAAAAAGGAGTTGAACTGCATGTTTCTTTGATATCTTTTTTATGATTTCAATTTTATATATACACATATGTATGTACGTACATGTAATAAAAGAACGTGATATAGAAGTTATTTGTACAATTAGATATTACCGTTATTCTAACTATTGCAATACGTAAATGCGAAGAAATACGAGGAAAATTGGTTAGGTTAAATTGTAAGGATATGAAGAAATTTCAATCTTTTACGATTTGTTAGTTTTATTTTTTATTCGTTACAACTATTATCATTTTATTCTGTGAATGGTCATTAAAATGAAAGACAGAAAAGTACAGTTTAATTTTTTAGTTAATTTGTACTGCATATTTCATCAGGTTTCCGGCAACTGTTGCAGCTGGTCAACGCTTATACGATGCTGAATATTTTACCTTTCTATAATATATTTAGGAAACAAATAAAAATATAGTTTAGTAATTGTTATAATACAGTATCAACTGTTATCCTTATTAAAAACTTATCTTATTTTGCGTAATTATTCTGCATTTTCGCTTCCTTGCTTTGTAATGACTGATTTCTCTTTTAAGTGAAACTTCCACTAGCGTATTGATGAAATTTTTCGATTAAAACAAGATCAAACACGACATAATTTTAATTATAATTACTTTATATATTTGCATTAGGTTTTAAATAAATAAGTAAATATAATGCAAATTATATCGTGTTTGGTCTTATTTTAATCGGACGAACCTTACAATTACATTGGTAAAAGTTTCATGTAGCAAAAATGAAAAATAAAAAAGTTATGGTTCAATTAATATTGTATCACTAAAATGTTTTCTTTCGGGCTCTTTAATTCTCGGACCTCTTTCTCTTTCGCTATTTGTCCTTTTCTACGTTCGCCAGCATTGAAGAACTCGCTCGAGCTATGTCGTTCTATCAGCGTTACATTTTCATTACTTATTCATGGAATATTTGGGCATAACGCAAAATCAAGATAGTCCAGTATAATAACACATTCTACGCTGAAAGAATATACGAAGTTATCTGTCTAAAAAAATGTTAAGATATCTGACAACAGATTTTTTTCGACCTGCTTTTCTTAAGTAATCAGTATTTTACCAGTCTCCTGTAATAGAATCATGTGTATTACTTTCTAGCAGAATAACTTAACATTTCGCATAATAGAAATAATTACATCGTACAAACAAAATAGGTACCAAATTTCAACCACATGGGTTACGCCGATATCCAAGAGATCAGCGAGGTTAAGCCTACGTTGACTGCGGTTTACAGAAAAATGGGTGAACGTCCGCTTTGCTGTGGTTTGTTTTAAATTAGCAAAGCAAGCCGAAGAGAAAAAATGAAATTGAGTGTGAGATGGAGATTATATATTAAATCTTCGAGGAAGATTGAAGTATGGTGGGGTGTGAGGAAATGTGATTGAAATTTGGTCGCTAAGAAATCGGACTTCAAATACTTCCAGATTTACAAAGAGAAGAGAGGGGAGACAAAATTAAATAAAATATAATGTATAAAAATCTATCAGTTCTGGAGGTCCGATTTTGTCTAAAACAAAATTTTATTTTTTATGTATCCTATACATTTATGAATGAATGTATGTACATATGTGATACGTATAGAAGTTATATTTTCAATTAAATGGTACTTCAACTGTTACAATACTTAAAGGCGAGTATAATGCGTAGGAAAATTGGTTAGGTTAGGGTTAGGTTAGTTGATAAATAAATCTATGATCTTTTCAGGTTTGTTTCTTTTATATATTTTTTATTTTTGAAAGATACAAAGATACTATTTCTTGTATTGTTCAAATAATATTCAGTATATATCATGTGATGTTTGACAACCTTTGCAGCTAACCCACGCACGGACGATGTTTGCTGGTCTTCTTCCATCCTATACATCAGAAAAATGCAATTTAAATTGCGAATATAATGATATACAGGGTGTCCCACCACATCTGTTATAAAGCTATAACTCCAAAACTATCGGCCGTAGCCAGAATTGTAAATATGGAAATTGCATGGTAAAATAGGGCGCATGTTTCAGCGTGAAGGAATTTTTGTTAACTTTGTTATTTTACGAGATATGATGGTCAAGTTTCGTTTTTCAAATGGAACCATATATTTTTTGTCACATCATGTGATAGTGCTTTTCAAGACGAATTCATTAAGCTTTAATGTATACACCCGATTTTAATTAGTTTTCAAGATAAAACGTTTACAAATTTCCCGATTTTCAGTAGATACGTTTCGGTTTGAGTGGCAAGTCGTAAAAGTGGCCCTATTGTAGCGGTCAGTGCATCAGCGGGAGTCTACGCTAGGAACGGCAGACCCAAAGAATAAGAAACCGCAACAATAGGGCCGCTTTTACGACTTGCCACTCGAACCGAAACGTATCTACTGAAAATCGGGAAATTTGTAAACGTTATATCTTGCAAACTAATTAAAATCGGGTGTATACATGACAGGTCAGTGAATTCGTTTTGAAAAGTACTATCAAATAGACCAAAACAAAATATATGGTTCCATTTGAAATACGAAACTTGACTATCATATCTCGTAAAATAACAAAGTTAACAAAAATTCCTTCACGCTGAAACATGCGCCCTATTTTACCATGCAATTTCCATATCTACAATTTTGGCTACGGCCAATAGTTTTGGAGTTATAGCTTTATAACAGATGTGTTTTGGTTCACCCTGTATAATACAAATATATAGATTCCTATAAACTTATCTTTTTTCGTATGTAATTGTTCTGCATCTACGTTTCCTCCCTTCTCGGTTGAAATTTCCTGTTGTCCGAACCCATGCCGCTGATCCACGGTCTTCTTCCGTCCTATGCATAAGAAAGTAAAATAAAATTTACATCTTGAATGTAATGATACATGTTAAAAATATATAAGTTGCTATAAACTTATCTTTTTTTCGTGATGTTACAATGCATCTACGTTTCTTTACTTCTCACGAGGAAAGTTTCCACGTGTTATGTTCAGTTGTTAATCAACTTTGCCACCTTACTATGGTTCATCCAGGTGAACACGTTTGCACCCAGTTATGGGGGAAAGCAGGTAATTGTTAAGAGGTATTGACAATTGAACTTAGTTACTCGTTACATTCGAAAGTAAAATGCACTCATATAGTACATACAAACGGTTAACTCCGTGGTCAGACAAATGATTGCAAATCCGAAGATCCTCGGTTCCATATGCCGGCTCCCCTCGAATTCGTTGTTGATAGGTACTTCAACACGTTGAGCGCGGTGTCGATCCCTGGGGACCGACTATGAACTTTCCGTTTGGCCGGCGCGGCGTCGGGAAACATGAATTCACCATTACTTTAGCGCCGACTATAGTCGTCACTCGAAGCAAAGGAGATAAATTCTTATCTTACAAATATTCTTCTTTCTTGATATCCATTTATTGAATATCACGTTCGCTTTCGTCGATTGACGAATTTGCATCGTTTGTACAATGCGATTCATATGTCAATAGTTTCTCACATTCGACACATTAACTCTTTAACCGCGGGTACTTTTAGTACAACCGATTACATTCATTCAGAAATTCTAATAATTCGCTAATTCAGTGATTGTGAAACTTGTTGAGCCTACCCGTCCCTTTTTAAGATGAGGCTAGTGCCCCCCCAATCGTTCCACCACCCATAAGGGGGCGGTATCTTTCGCTTGGCGACATTTATTTACTCCGTTTATCCGAATCAGTTAATAATCAGCTTCAAATAGAGAAACTTATAGCTCAGCTGCTATTATCCGATTACAGACAATCGTATCCACTTATAACAAATACCTGTATCGTAACAACGTTGCGTGCCATCTTATGTCATGTATAGTGAGTCACAGCCAAAATTGTACACCACTTATCATTTTTTATTTTGGCTAAAAAATACAGTGTATTAACGCGACACCTCTGTAATGCATGTAACAATATTCCGTGTGTACAGTAAAAGCTAAATAAATGCAAGGTGACTATCCCCTCTACGTGGAGGGATCCGTTTTGGCGAAGCTCGACGCTTGACAAGGAATCGGTGTAATATAATTCGAATATCGGTGTGACTAATATTAATTGAACGATGAAACTTTTTTATTTTTGACTGTTTCTTAATGAAACTTTTCCTAACGCATTTTTTCTGTTTAAAATGAAACCAAATACGATATACTTTGAATTATTATATTTATAGAAAGTACAGAAACACGTTGTTCCTAATAAAGTAATAATAAGGGAATAATATAAAAGATCAATGCAGCACATAGAATCGATACCTAGGCTGGTGATATGTAATGTTTCAGTTCCAATCTCTCTTGCATCTATCCAGCTTTTACATCAGTATCAACAAGTAAATATAATTCAAAGTGTATCGTGTTTGGTCTCATTTTAATCAGAAAAATCTCACAAATACGTTAGTAAAATTTTCATTAAGAAAAAGTAAAAAATAAAAAAGTTTCATCGTTGAATTTGCATTAGTCACACCGATACGTTTCGGTCCCGTCCTTTGTTTCCTTCGACCTCTTTCTATCCTCCACTATCTGTCCCTTTCTATTTTCACGCTCATCGTCAGCTGGAGCCGCATGTAAATATAGAATCGACACCTCGCCTCGGCTGAATATAATACATTCTTTAGGTCCCAATCTCTCTTGCATTTATCCAGCTTTTACTGTATTTTTATTGCTTGCATGTGAAAAAAGTCAAATTTTAGCAAATGTTCAATACAAATTGAATGTATATATAATGACATATACAAAATGTTCTCACTACCAAAATCGTACATCTACAAGAAGTGTTTGGTTGATCTTAATTTATATAATAACGCGTATTACAAAGCCATTACGTTCAAACAATTTAATTATCAAGCACAGTAAGAAGACAATTACGGTGTGGCTCACTCTACGTTTCCCAACACATGTTTCCATAACAGCAATACATAGTTCCCGGCTGTAGTGACACGCAACATTGCTATGATAATGTTCCATATAATAGAACATTAAAAACGGATTTATTTCCGTTTAATTCTAAAGCTAATATAAAGTGATGGGTTTCTAATACAGGTAAGTCTCGATTAACCGTTTCGCGACGGGTACCGTCTATATACGGCAGTCACTTGGTGCATTACAGCGGCTGACGCCAACTATATACGGCACAGATTGTGTTAATAAATATTGTAGGTTTTGCACGAACAGTGCGTGCAATGGTACATTCGCCGTCGCGAAAGGGTTAATGCTAGTTCACATAGTGCGATGTTTATGCTATTATAATTGAATAATATACGTATGAAAGGTATATTTCAAAATTTTGATCGGGATTTATTACTCGCACTAATCGAGATCTACCTGTATTAGAACAATTCAACTGATCCGGATAAACGGAGTTTTAAGAGGTGTGTCGGTTAGACTGAACTTCCGAATAGTTCCCACACCCGATTTTCTTTACCTTGATATACATATGTATATTATCAAGGACACCCTCCTGAGTAACATTCAATTTGTTTCCTGCACCCCCACCTCAAAAATACCCTAACTTTACCTAACTTTCAATCCGGTTTTCTATTTCATAATTGAAATGATTGAAAGTTCGGTTAGGTTAGGGTATTTTTGGGGCGGAGGTGCACGAAAAGTGTCTTCACGAAACAAATCATCGAAACAAACATTATATCCATAGAAATGTTCAGATTTCTGGGAAAATTGCGGCGCATATATCGATCTTTCTTTGTTAATAACTTTTGAATAAACAATAATCGCCGACTTAAACCTATTGAATGTTACTCAGGAGGGTGTCCTTGATAACATGTCAAGGTTAAGGAAATCGGGTGTGGGAGCTATTCGGAACTTTTTTATGTGAGCCTATAATGAAAATTTAAAATATGTCTTGCATAGATTCAAATAGGTTATGTGTATACTGAAAATTTCATCGAGATCGATCAATACTCTTAGAAATTACAAGTAATTAAAATTTCTGAAAATCGCGACTTTTCATCGAACCTAAGACCGTTACTAGCTCTGTTTTTAATAGATTGATTTGTATAGCTTTTCGAGAAACCTGAAGTCTTTCCGTCCAATTTTAAATAACGTATTCTGTTTGAAACGGTGTACGTAGCCTTTTTATACCTACTGTATATACTACTAATTGTTAGTCATTTATTTCATTTCACGCTGTTCGCTGAAGAAACCAATCCGGAAACAAATGCGGATTGAAACGAATATGTGTTACGCTGGCAAGAAACTGCTCGAGCTGTGTCCTTGAATGTTACCGTTGAACACAGAAAAGGACAAACAGCGAAAAAGAAAGAGGTCCGAGAATTAAAGGGACCGAGGAAAACAACAGGAAAACAATTTTAATGCCAGAATTATTATGCCGGGTCTACACTGCTGTTCGTGAACAGTTTGCGAACAGCTCGCGGACCATGTTCGCCGGTAATGTGGACACTTTCGCGAATAGCGAGCAGGTTGCAGCGAACTGGTCAGCGAACAGCGAACACTGTTCGCTAAGGAGGCGGTACATCAAAGGGTCTGTTTGCGAACTCGAAGCACAATAGCCTTTCAATTGTGCAACCGTTTGCGTTCCGTTTGCGAGCTGTTCACGAACTATGTCTGAGCTTAGGTGTGAATTCTGTTCGCGAACATTTCTACTTAGTGTAGACCCGGCATTAGATTCCAGAACAGAACTAGTCACGTTCTTAGATCAAACGTCGCGATTTTCTGAAATTGTAATTTTTTCATTGACCAAACTGGATAAAATTTTAAATTTTCATTATAGTTGAAAAATTCCCGTATAAGGGTGCAGTTCTGAAAAGCACAACCCTCCGATTGCGGTGAAATTTGAACCAAAGTTTATCCTTGATTATAAAAGAAAGTTCCTAAAAAGATTTTTGGCGACAAGGCCTCGTTTGCCTTCTACATCTCCTGAAAGTTTCCACAGTTTGTACTGCATATCTCGGAAAATATTAATTTCAGATAAAAATGTTTGAAACAAAAAATGAAGCTCTTAAAAAGCTCTACAAAAAAGGTTATATACGTACAATTATTATTGATCTATTTAGGTTAGGTTAGGTTTATTAATATTTTTATTAATATTAATATTTATTAATATTAGATTGATTAATATTTTTTGTAGAGCTTGTTAAGAGCTTCATTTTTTGTTTCAAACTTTTTTCTGTGAAATCAATATTTTTCGAGATTTTTCGAGGCCTCGTCGCCATAAAACCTTTTAAGGAATTATAAGGATAAACGTTGGTTTAAAGGGTATAGCCGGGTTAGGTAGGCAAAATGGCCCTTGAACCAAATTAAATTCAGAATGCGTCATTCGATAACATATCAAAAGAAAATACTGTACACCAATTTTCAATCCTTTATCTTAACCGGGGGGGGGGGGGGGGGGGGGACGTCAGACGCCCCATTTCTCCTATTTAATAACATCCGAAAATTCTAGAAAAATTCTGATACGCTACAAACACGGTAGCGCATATTAGGGAATGTTTTCAGATTTTTTCATTACAAATCCTAGTTGTAAAAAAAAAAAACCGAACAAACAATCTGAAGAAACGCGATTTGTTATTGAAAATGTAAAAGCACTACTTTTATATTGCCGTGGTAATAACATATTAGTATAGGTATTATTCTTGAATTTTTTTCAAATTTTCTGTTGTGGTGCAACGTAGTTAAAAAAATCCAGAACCAATTATTTCGCATGAAAAATAATTTTTAACAAAAAAAAAATCCGACTTCAAAATGCACTAAAAAGTATAAAATAATTTCCATTTCATTTATATCTGTATTCCACAGCTATTAATACAATCTACTTAATCATTAAATAGGATACTAAATATATTTCAAAGTTTTCGGAGGCGGCGCAAAATTAAAAACTTTTCCTCTACTGGGAAGATCCTAGTTCAGGTGTCGGCAACCAGTGACAAATGACCCATTTGATAATTTCAAGTAAACAATATTCAGTGGGAATCAATATACCCATTACGAATTAACTATACTGCAGTTCACGAGTGACCGCACTTAAGTCGCGCAGCTAGTGACCTACTGAGGTCTAGGGAAATTTTTAATAGTGCGTGTGATTCCCCTTTACAGCTTGCTTCTAACTTTGCGTTCACATCATTTTTTTCCGGAAAATAATAGAATTTTCATTGCATCGTGAAACTTTACAATATCATCACCGCTTTTCAATTATCGTAAGTCATATATTTCTGCCCACCATTTATATCATCGCAAAGTATAATAAGAAGCAAGCTGGAGAGGGAAATAACACACGTCATTAAAAATCTCTCTAGACCTAGTGAGCGGCGCGAGTTAAGTATGGTCTCTTGTGAACTGCAGTATAGTGCATGTCCATCAGGAGTGCTGACAATTTCTCATACAATCGTTACAATTACAAATGTTTTCAACCGGACCTATAATTTTTCTCTTACGACTTATTAATTACCAAGTTTGCCATACCACAATCAAATCGTTATTGGCAGCACCGTTTGTTCGGGTATTTTTAATTTTGCGCCGCCTCCGAAAACTTTGAAATATATTTAGTATCCTATTTAATGATTAAGTAGATTGTATTAATAGCTGTGGAATACAGATATAAATGAAATGGAAATTATTTTATACTTTTTAGTGCATTTTGAAGTCGGATTTTTTTTTTGTTAAAAATTATTTTATTTCACACTTTTTAGTGGAACGAGCAGTATTCGAAGTTTACTTGCAGGGACAAGTTTGAAAAATCGCAATCGGTATATTCCTTGGAGGGTAACCCTAAAGAATAGGCTTTTTATTATAATAACAATAGTTAGTAACAATAAGAAGTTACATAAATTTTGGAAAATCGAATCATCGCGGAATGATCTACGAAATGTGAAAACTTTCATCGCAATCGGTGCATTCCTTGAACCAGAATGTATTTTGCAATAATGAAAACCGTTCGAAATAAAAAAATGCGAAATGTTTTTATAACGGGACCAATCGGAAGACATATCCTACAAGACGCAAAAGATTTCATTCCGATTGGTCCATCCGTCTCGGAGTAATCAGCGAACGCACATCTAGAAAAAAAAAGTCGTTAGGAATAAAAAAAATGCAAAATATTTTTTTTACGGGACCAATGGGGAATTGTACTGTACAAGATGCAAAAGGTTCATTCCGATTGGTCCATCCGTATCAGAATAATCGGTGAACATACACCGCACGTACATGAAATAGTACGTTTTTTGCAATAAAAACCGTTCGGAATGAAAAAATATAGAATGTTTTTTTAACGGGACCAATCAGGGGACATACTTTAGAAGATGCAAAAGGTTTCGTTCCAATTGGTCCATCCGTCTCGGAATAATCGGCGAACAAAGGCAGAAAAAATAACAATAGTTTTTCACGAATATCTCGAAAACTAAAGGTTTCCGTTAATTATGCATAATGAAAAAGTTGTTCAGAATCATGCCCCCGACAATATATTAAAAGATCATTGAAGTCATTCTATATTGAGATTAGAAACTTCCCGTTTTTTTGCAATAAAAACCGTTCGGAATAAAAAAATGCGAAATGTTTTTATAACGGGACCAATCGGAAGACATATCCTACAAGATGCAAAAGGTTTCATTCCGATTGGTCCATCCGTCTCGGAGTAATCAGCGAAGTACTTTTAGAAAAAAAAATCGATAGGAATAAAAAAATGCAAAATATTTTTTTAACGGGACCAATGGGGAATTGTACTGTACAAGATGCAAAAAGTTTCATTCCGATTGGTCCATCCGCCTCGGAGTAATCGGTGAACATAAACTGCACGTACATGAAATAGCACGTTTTTTTGCAATAAAAAGCGTTCGGAATGAAAAAATGCAAAATGTTTTTTCAACGGGACCAATCGGAAGACATATCCTACAAGATGCAAAAGGTTTCGTTCCGATTGGTCCATCCGTCTCGGCGTAATCGGTGAACAAAGCCAGAAAAAAAAAAAAAAAATATACTCATCGAATTGAGTATCCTCCTCCTTTTCGAAGTCGGATAAAAAAAGTAACTTCTACTTTGAATTTTTATTTCCTTTATTTCCTTTATTTCCATATTCTTTTCAATATGAATGTGAATCCATTGAAAAGCATTTAATACATATTCTGAAAAAACAGGAAATAAGAATTCAAAGTAGAAGTTACTTTTTCATGCGAAATAATTTGTTTTTGATTTTTTCAACTATGTTGCACCATAACAAAAAATCGGAAAAAATTCCCTAACATGCGCTACCGTGTTTGTAGTGTATCAGAATGTTCTCAGAATTTTCGGATGTTATTAAATAGGAGAAATGAGACCCCCCTCACTGCCCCCCTGGTTTAGATAAAGGGTTGAAAATTGGTGTACATTATTTTCTTTTAATTAGGTTCAAGGACCATTTTACCTATCTTACCCGGCTATACCCTTTCCCCGCAATCGGAGGGTTGCGTCTTTCGGAACTTTATCCAAGAACCAAGCACACCAGACGACCCCCTAACACCGACGCCGGCTAAACGGAAAGTTCACTGTCGGTCCCCAGGGACCGACGCCGTGCTCGACGTGTTAACGCACCTACCAACAAAAAATTCGAGGGGAGCCGGCATATGAAACAGAGGATCTTCGGATTTGTAATCACGTGCCTAACCATGGAGCGAAACCGTTTGTATGTATTAGTGCATTATGCTTTAGAATGTAAAAAATAACAAACCTTAATTGCCAATACCACCTAAACAATTACCCGTTTGCAACCAAAACAAGGTACAGGCCTGTTCAACTGGGTGACTGTCATAAGATGGCAGTTTTATTAACCGATGAACGTAACACTAGGAGTTGCAGGTGGTCCACCTGTAAAAAGAAATAATCATACAAATAAGATTAAAATCCGAATGGTAATAGTTTAAGATGAAATAAAGATATTGTTATATACTTATCCGTTTTTTTTTCTGAAAAATAGTCCATCGATGTAAATGTGAAATTAAGCCTGAAATGGAAAATGTTCGATATACGCGGAAACGTAAACGCGACGAAAATACACGCGGCGGAAATACACGTGGAAAAACTATACGCGACGAAAAAAATACATTTGTAATTGTATACAATTTCAAATCTGACCCGCCAATACTACAAAAAAACCTATGACATCCTACTCTAAATCGTCAGTATACAAAGTTAAGTGTTGCAAATTATTACTATCACTACGCGGAGTGTACAGATTAGAACCTACCATTAATTGCAAATGCCTATCGCCAACGAACATAGTGCGACTGCACTCCTTCCTAGCTTTTAGCGCTGTGCGCTCTACACAAATCGAATTTAACAAATCGCTCCCTACCTTATTTCTTTTCCTATTCTTAACATCTGGTAACATGGAGAATATCCTTTCCGATTCCGCATTAGAATGCGGAAGGCATCTAACTACGTTTAACAACGAGGTAAGCTGTGGAACGATACCCTTTTTTGCTATATCGATCCACATCTCGTCGAAAGAAGACTGAAACCATTGTTTTCTATCCTCGCGACTTGATGCAAAATATAATGAATCCCATTCCCTTCCTAAACCTGCAATGTCGAAGTGGCCTAACCTACGCGCGACCGCAATTATCTTAACCAAACTTTGCTTTCTATCCCTACTCCCGAAAACGTTGGCATATGAAAAAACAGTTACATCCCGTAAAAATACATCGTCGTGGGGAAGACGATTGCGTATTTCATTACTTACGGTAACGTAGAACCGTAAGCAATTTTCGCGGAAGTTTATAATTTCATTTTCTGTTACACCGTTCTGCAATGCCTCTTCCAAGTGCAGTTCACACTCAGTTCCAAGTTTCACTTCATTTAGTGGAACTTGGTTAGATTGGCAGGGGAAATCCATCTGCCTAACTAAATCTAAATGTTTCATTAGAGCAGGTTTCAAAAACCTGCACAAGAAAAATTGAAGCAGTCTCGCTGATGCAGGCTGCAATTCGGGTATCATAGTTTCTCTACCCTGGAAAGAGGCATTATAGATATTTAAAATATTTAAAGTATATTCTAGAAAATAGAAATACCCTTTAATAAGGGGGTTATTGAATAATAATAAATAATTTTCCGCGACATTCGTTTTTTCCGAAAATACTTGTTCCCTGAAGAATCTAATTAAATCCTCCCAAATTTCTAAAAATCGCTCAACGCACTGGTGCATCGCCAACCAGCGCGTGTCCGACAGTTTCAGCACTTTCAGCGGACAGTTCTGATAGCTTTCCTGAAACTGCCGGAAAATTGCAGCTCGTTTAGGGCTGCTGTTTATAAAAGAAATCACACCTCGAAGCAATTTAAAACATTCTTCTGGAAGTGTAGCGCAAGCAGCACTCGTTGCCAATGCTACCGAATGGCAAACACAAGGGAGGGTCATTACATTACTGTTTTTTTCCAGCAATTTCGTTTTAAAAGAAGAATTCCTCCCCGTCATAACAGAGGCATTATCGCAACTAAGGGCCGCGATATTTTGCAGCGGAATTTGCATCTTCAGCATCTGATTTTCGAAGGATTTGAAAATCTTTTCCGCAGAACAATCGCTGGCGTCCAGATGAATTAATTGCAATAATTCGGTGCGCACTGCGAAACTATAATACATGGCTCCACATACCTCACTGCTAAGGTAAGCCATTTATCATTAGTCGAGTCCGACGTTTCGTCCTCGTGTATCGAAAATTTCGCGTTACGAATGCTATCTACAATGCGTTCGGGAAACCGAACGCATAAAACATTATTTATAATCTGTGTACATTTTGTACGACCTACTCGCATTCTCTCTAACACCCCTGGCTCTTTTCCTATATCTTGCATAAGAGCAAGAAAATCTGACGCGATGGATAATGCAACATTATGTTCCGCGAAGAATGTGGCATACTTAATTTCCGCGATCTTGACTTTGTCCTGAAGGGACGACGAAGAAACCTCACTTTGCTTCACTATGTCACATCCTAATTCCTCTCATGGAGAATTTCCTACACTTAAATCTATCCTATCCACACTACTTGAGATATTACTATTATGGAGCATTTGCTCCATATTAGTTACATGCACCTGTCTCGATGAATGCTTTTTTATTTCTGAAAAGCCGCACTCGAAGATTTTGTTGCAAGCCTTACAGAAAAAGTTAGATTCATCTGAAGCAACAGGTTCCAACCATACCTTCAAAGAATCATCACTGTCTAACCAGTGATGCTGAAATCTGTTCTTACATTTTTGGGCGGGTCTGCAATCCATTGTTGATACAATTACACCTGTTTTATATTCACTATACAATAGATATATATATATTAAACGATTTTACACCACACAAACGTACTATACAACACGAAAACTCGTAACAAACGGACGGAAAGTGTTTAATAATTTGTATGCAAAATGGCAGCTTCGTAGTGTCTTTGCTCGCTTTCGCTCGCTTTCTAAGACATTTCCCGCGAATTGCAGTGCTTTAACGACCATTGTTATTCTCCCACCCGTCATCTTAAGGGGGTAGACACAGTACGTGACGTCACCGATTCGGGACGTCGGTATTACAGTAGTTTTTTCGTTGGGCCTGGTGGAGCCACTTGCGTGTTTTGTTACGACTTGAAAGGTTTACACGATGTAGGAAGGCAACAGCGCCTCAAGTATTTTTACAAACACATTCAAACGCTCATCTCGCCAGAGGCATCGCGACGATACGCCTGAAGAACGAAAGCGAAACATTGGCGCGCGTTTAGAGTGAGATGTACGGTGATCATGCTATCCTTCTTTCAACCCAAATGATAGAATTGTCTCGCTCCGATAAATTCTGACTGACCAAACGCGTGGATTTTATATAGCACACCGTAGCACTCCTCGCTGCTGAAAAATATATGCCTGCTCCGAAGGAACGGGCAATCTGAGAATTATTTTTAGAAGAAGTTATTAACTTTTTTAAATAAATGTTTTTTAATTAATGAAAGTATACAGAATACGTCATGGTATGATAATGTATATTTTTCTGTGATTTCATTTTCTTCGTGAATGCAACGATGCACTCAAAAAATGCAAATCCACTTTTTATTTAAATGGAATTGCATTTTTTTTTTTACTTGTGTCAACTCCTTGAAATATTCTGCATAAAAAAGTACTATGGTACTATTAGAACTAATAAATGGAGGGACCTCGCGTCTATACAGTAAAAGTTGAATATGTGCAACAATTCATATATGTATTCAGCCGAGGTGTCGAATCTCGGATTATATGCGATGGCCAGCCAAGCGTGAACGTAGAAAGGGACAGACAGTGGAGGAGAGAGCGAGAGGTCCAATGATCAAAGGAAAGAGCCGAAACATATCGGTGTGACTAATACTAATTCAATTATAAAACTTTTTTATTTTTGACTTTTTTTAAATGAAATTTTTACTAGCGCATTGGTGAAATTTTTCTGATTAAAATGATACCAAACACGATATAGTTTGAATTATAATTACTTGCTAAAATTGATGTTAAAAGTTGGCGAAAAGCAAAGGAGGATTGGAAATGAAAACCGGTTGCGGCGTCGACTCGGGTTTCAAACGTTGCATATATCCAAGCGAGGTGTCGATTCTGGGCATTTAAACGTTGCAAATATCTAAGCGAGGTGTCGATTTTGGGCATTTAATGTTGCATATATCTAAGCGAGGTGTCGATTCTGCGTCCGTACAAATCGTTTGTACCGTGCCGCGTTACCTATTCTACGTTCGTACACAACATGCGACGTGTTGCATGTTTCATGTATCTTTGGTGTACGGCCTGCCTTATACATATGTAGCCAAATCATATCGTGTTTGGTACCATTTTAATCAGAAAAATCTCACAAATGCATTAGTAAAAGTTTCATTAAGAAAAAGTTAAAAATAAAAAAGTTTTATCGTTCAATTAGTATTAGTCACACCGATATTACGGTCGGATCATATTACACGGTTTCCTCGCCGAGCGGCTCGGTTCGGCTTAGGGGGATCCTCCCAAGTGGAGGGGATAGCGATGTTGCATATATCCAGACAATCTTTTGTTGCATATATCCAGGTTTTACTGTATACATTTGTTTTTCGGATTGGTTTTCTTCAATGAACAGCATGAAATGAAATAAATGACTGATAATTGAACTAGAATGGTAAATAATGTTTTATGCGCCTGGGAAACCAAATGTATTGTTCACAACATTCAATATATTAAATGTTCACCGGAAAAGATTGTGAAATTTGTTGAAAATCAATTGCTGAAAATGCAAATTCCGCTACAAAATATGACGATTAGTTGCGATAATGCTCTCTTCGGAGATATTCTTCTGTTCGCAAATCTGAGAGTAAGCGATTTCTTAGCGACCAAATTCCAATCGCGTTTCCCACCGTACTTCAATCTTCGTTGAAGATTAACACATTTTCTTAGTGTGCCTTTTCTGTTCATGAGGTCGAAACGTCGGACTCGACTAACGATAAATGGCTTACCTTAGGGGTGAGGTATGTGGAGCCATGTAGTTTCGTAGTGCGTACAGAATTATTGCAATTAATTTATCTGGACGCCAGCGATTGTTCAGCGGAAAAGATTTTCAAATCTTTCGAAAATCACATACTGTAAATGCAAATTCCGCTGCAAATTATCGCCCTTAGTTGCGATAATGCTTCTGTAATGCCGGGGAGGAATTCTTCTTTTAAAACTAAATTGCTGGAAAAAAACAGTAATGTAATTACCCTCCCTTGTGTATGTCATTCGGTAGCGTTGGCAACGAGTGCTGCTTGCACTACACTTCCAAAGGAATGTTTCAAATTGGTTGGGGGTGTGATTTCTTTTATAAATAGCAGCCCTAAACGAGCTGCAATTTTCCGGCAGTTTCAGGAAAGCTATCAGAACTGTCCGCTGAAAGTTCTGAAACTGTCTGACACGCGGTGGTTGGCGATGCACCAGTGCGTTCAGCGATTTTTGGAAATTTGGGACGATTTGATTAGATTCTTCACAGAACAGGTATTTTCCGAAAAATCTAATGTCGCTGAAAATTATTTATTATTATTCAATGACCCTCTTATTAAAGGGTATTTTTATTTTCTAGAATATACTTTAAACATTTTAAATATCTATAATGCCTCTTTCCAGGGTAGAGAAACTATGATCCCGGAATTGCATCCTGCATCAGCGAGGCTGCTTCATTTTTTCTTGTACAGGTTTTTGAAACCTGCTCTAATGAAACATTTAGATTTAGTTAGGCAGATGGATTTCTCCTGCCAATCTAACCAAGTTCCACTAAATGAAGTGAAACTTGGAACTGAGTGTGAACTGCACTTGAAGGGGCATTGCAGAAGCGTGTAGTAGAAAGTGAAATTATTAACTTGCGCGAGAATTGCTTATGGTTCTACATTACCGTAAGTAATGAAATACGTAGTCGTCTTCCTCACGACGATTTATGTATTCGGAAATATTCTACTGTTCACAAATGTGGAAGTATTTAGTCCTATTTTTAGCGACCAAATGTCAATCGCATTTCCCACTATACTTCAATCTTCGTCGAAGATTAACACATTTACAAAGGAATGTTTGGATTTGCTTCAGGGTGTGATTTCTTTTATAAATATTGAGGAAAGTTATGAGAACGAAAAGTACAAATCTCTTCGGAGATATTCTTCTATTCGCAAATCTGAGAGTATGTATTTAGTCCGATTTCTTAGCGACCAAATGTCAGTCGCGTTTACCACCATACTTCAATCTTCGTCGAAGATGAACACATTTTCTTTGTGTGCCTTTTCTGTTCACAAGGTCGAAACGTCGGACTCCACTAATGATATATAAACCTATACGATTATTGAAAGATAACGGAAACTTGATGGGAATGTCGCGTAGCAAATTCATGCCCCGATAGCTAGCGACTTTTGGTGATGGAGAGGTTGGCAAGCCTGAACAGGAGAAGGAAAAAAAACGTCTGGGTTTTTCCCGCTAAAGCGAACGGTTTTTTTTTTACGTATTAGTACTTCTTGGCAGTAAAGCTATGTATTATTAAGTTTTTAGTTTCTTCACGTGCATAATGCGACATACATGTTTTATTTTAATTATTCCTAAAGAATTAGATATAAGTTTTGTTCTACATTAATTTTCTCTTACTACCTATAATAAATGATATTAAAAATAATAAAGTGTTTCATAAAAATTCTTCAGTCCCACAACAAAACTGCCAGTTTTCATACAAATGATTATCAATTTCCGTCCGTTTGTTACGAGTTTTCGTGTTGTATAGTGCATTTGTGTTGCGTAAAATCGTTTAATATATGTTTATATCTATTGAATAGTGAATATAAAACAGGTGTAATTGTATCAACAATGTATTGCAGACCCGCCAAAAAAAGTAAGAAGAGATTTCAGCATCACTGGTTGGACAGTGATGATTGTTTCAAGGTATGGTTGGAACCAGTTTCTTTAGATCAATCGAAATTTTTCTGTAAGGCTTGCATTGAAATCTTCTATTGCGGCCTTTCAGAAATAAGAAAACATTCATCTAGACAGGTGCATGTAATTAATATGGAGTTAAATGCTCCATACAAATAAGACTGAGTCAAGATCGCTGATATTAAATATACGGCTTTTTGTTCGAAAGCAAGTATCAGTGTATTACGAAATATTCTTCTGTTCGTAAATCTGGAAGTATTTAGTTGGATTTCTTAGCGACCAAATTTCAGTCGCATTTTCCACCATACTTGAATCTTCGTCGAAGATTAACACATTTTCTCAGTGTGCCTTTTCTGTTCATTGGCAGCATCGTATATTTGGGTATTTTAAATTTTGGGTTTTTGTTATAACAATATGTTTACGATTTTATGACTGGCTGTTGCCGCAATATTATGCCGCTAGTGAGTCGGGTTTTTAAATAAATGTGCTGCACTTTTGAGTAGGACACAGTTTAATAAGTATAAGAACCGCTTACCGCGGAGGTCGGTTTATTACAGATTACTGTCGCGCAACACGTACAAACTTCAAAAAATCACTGTATTCGCTCGCCAAGGTTCGTCAATAATTGTTCTAAACGCCTTTGTTGTTCCGGCTGTTTTATAGATTCCGGTTGACACACGGATTTGTTTCACGGAGCTCCCGTGCGCCAATTAGGGGGCTCCGTGACCTTTTTATTACCATATTTGGTAATATGCTTTCGCGGCTGTCTGTGTGTGAGGGCCTGACACTCTCCGTGCCGGGCCGGAGAGCGGGGCGCGGAGGCCGGGGTCAGGCCTTTTTTCGTCTCCGCATTCGACAGTTTTTTGCGGTTTAGCGCGAGACTATTCTAGGACGGTTTTTATTTCTTCCGATTTGTTGAAACGTGTTTTCCGGCTCTGTATTTTCTTGTTGTTATAATAAACGTTAAATTTAAATATTAATGATTTTTTGTAACGCTTTCTTTCGCAAACACAATAGTTATTAACAATAACAAATTGCATAAATATTTGCAAGTGAGATATCGCGGAAATATCTCCTATTAGATGTGAAAGGTTTCATCGCAATCGGTACATGCTTTACAGAGTATACATATGCATGTATACAATAGAAACAGTAGAGAATCAGCGACTACATGCTGACTCATACACGGGTAGAGACACGTAGGCATACATAGAATTCAATGTAGTAGTAACAATAGTTTTTCACGAATATCTCGGAAAGTAAAGCTTTCCGTTAATTATGCATAAGGAAAAAGTTGTTCAGAATCATGCCTCCGACAGCATATTAAAAGGTCATTGAAATTGTCCAATCTTGAGATTAAAAACTTCCTGTATTTTGCAATAACAATGAAAAAATGAAAAAATTTTTTTTTAAAGGACCAATCGGAAGACACCCTACAAGATGCAAAGGGTTTCGTTCCGATTGGTCCATCTATCTCGGAGTACTCGGTGAACACACACAAAATAAAAGAATATACTGATCGAATTGAGTAACCTCCTCCTTTTCGAAGTCGGTTAAAAAAGATAAGTTTGTAGCAATATATATATTTTTAACATGTATCATTACATCCAAGATTTAAATTGTATTTTTTTCTCTTATGCATACGACGGAAGAAGACCGTGATACATCGTCCGTGCGTGGATCAGCTGTATGAGTTCGGGCAACACGAAGTTTCAACCAAGAAGGGAGGAAAGGAAGATGCATTGGAACAACACAAAAAAAAGATAAGTTTATAGCAATATATATATTTTTAACATGTATCATTAAGCTTTAAATTCTATTTTTTTCTGTTATGCATAGGACGGAAGAAGACCTTGATACACCGTCCGTGCGTGGGTCAGCTCCAACGGATGTCAACAACCACAAGATATATATATATACTAAATATTAATTGTAATTAATCTTTCAAAAATAAAGAATATATAAAAGAAACAAACCTGAAAAAATCATAGATTTATTTATCAACTAACCTAGCCCTAACCTAACCAATTTTCCTACGCATTATACTCGCCTTTAAGTATTGTAATAGTTGAAGTAACATTTAATTGAAAATATAACTTCTGTACGTATCACATATGCACATACATTCATTCATAAATGTATAGGAAACAAAAAATAAAATTTTGTTGTATAAAAAATCGCACCTCCAGAACTCATAGATTTTTTTTCTGTTTCAAGGATAGTGTACATTATATTTGATTTAATTTTGTCTCCTCTCTTCTCTTTGTAAATCTGGAAGTATTATTTTAAGTTCGATTTCTTAGCGACCAAATTTCAATCACATTTCTCACACTCCACCATACTTCAATCTTCCTCGAAGATTTAATAATCCATCCACACTCAATTTAATTTTTTCTCTTTGGCTTGCTTTGCTAACATAAAAAAACCACAGCAAAGCGGGCGTTCACCCATCTTTCTGTGAACCGCAGTCAACGTAGGCTTAACCTCTGTCATCTGTCGGATATCGGCATAACCCATGTGGTTGAAATTTGGTTACTGTTTTACTTGTACGATCTAATAATTTCTATTATGCGAAATGTTAAGTTATTCTGCTAGAAAGTAATACACATGATTCTATTACAGGAGACTGGTAAAATGCTGATTACTTAAGAAAAGCAGGTCGAAAAAAATCTGTTGTCAGATTTCTTAACATTTTTTTAGACAGATAACTTAGTATATTCTTTCAGCATAGAATGTGTTATTATACTGTACTGTCTTCATTTTGCGTTATGCCCAAATATTCCATGAATAGGTATTGAAAATGTGAAGCTGACAGAACGGCATACATAGCTCGAGCGAGTTCATGAATGCTGGCGAGCGTAGAAAAGGACAAATAGCGAAAGAGGAAGAGGTCGGAGAATTAAAGGGCCCGAGAAAAAACATTTGAGTGAGACAATATTTACTGAACAATAACTTTTTTATTTTTCATTTTTCCTAAATGAAACTTTTACCAATGTAATTGTAAGGTTCTTCTAAATAAAATAAAACCAAACACCATATAATTTGCATTAGTTTTACTTATTTAGATATAAATAAGTAAATAAAAATTATAACATGTTTCATCTTGTTTTAATCGAAAAATTTCATCAATACGCTAGTGGAAGTTTCACTTAAAAGAGAAATCAGTCATTACAAAGCAAGGAAGCGAAAATGCAGAATAATTACGCAAAATAAGATAAGTTTTTAATAAGGATAACAGTTGATACTGTATTATAACAATTACTAAACTATATTTTTATTTGTTTCCTAAATATATTATAGAAAGGTAAAATATTCAGCATCGTATAAGCGTTGACCAGCTGCAACAGTTGCCAGAAACCTGATGAAATATGCAGTACAAATTAACTAAAAAATTAAACTGTACTTTTCTGTCTTTCATTTTAATGACCATTCACAGAATAAAATGATAATAGTTGTAACGAATAAAAAATAAAACTAACAAACCGTAAAAAATTGAAATTTCTTTATATCCTTACAATTTAACCTAACCAATTTTCCTCGTATTTCTTCGCATTTACGTATTGCAATAGTTAGAATAACGGTAATATCTAATTGTACAAATTACTTCTATATCACGTTCTTTTATTACATGTACGTACATACATATGTGTATATATAAAACTGAAATCATAAAAAAGATATCAAAGAAACATGCAGTTCAACTCCTTTTTTTAACTGCTTCCCAAGTTAATGTACGTCACAATGTTAATGTATTAAAAATGTATTTTTATGTATTAAAAAAACGTTAATGCATTAAGAATCAGAACTGAAACCGTAAAATCGGGATTCGAACTGATTCTCCTGGTTTCTTAATTCAGCCATATTGCCATGGACGAAATTATATTATTTTGTCGATTCGTCGATGCTGCTGCCACGTGCTTTAGCGGTCTACATCAGGCCTGTCCAAGTAGGGGAATCCACTCCTGAAACACATGTTTTTTTTCCCTTTCCACCGCTGCTCCTTCAAGCAAGGTGGGACGGTTCCGACTACCATCTCTCCGAGGAGACAGTACCGCCGTTAGGAAATATGCTTGGGGCGCTTATAAGGAAAAAATAAAATTTTAAAAAATTTATTGCATATATAATATGCAGTAATACAATAATCGTTTCTTAATTTTTATAAAAATACAATTAGTACTTATTTTATAAAATTTTGTACAGTATACATAACGTGTAGTTCCACTATTGTTTGATGTTTGCCGACTGCTTCGAACGTAGAAAAGGACCTTTAGTGAAAAAGAGGACGGAGCGAAAACAAACCGTTCTATGTCGGTGAGACAACTTAACTTTGTTATTTTTCATTTTTTTTTTTATAAAACTTTTTCCATCATATTTCTGACATTTTTCTCATTAAAATGATACCAAACACGATATAATTCGGACCATATTTACTTGAAACAACTTATTATGTATCATTATCATTTCTATTAAATTAGAAAAAAGTTTTATCTCAAGTATCTGTTCAATCAGCTACAGTATCACAATAACCAGTTTTTATTAGATTATATAAATATTTACATTTCATTATAAAATGATAGTTTCATTTTATTGGTAGTCTTATTAATAAAATGAAACTATCATTTTCACCAAGTAAATATGGTCCGTATTATACCGTGTTTGGTATCATTTTAATTAGAGAAATGTCAGAAATTTCATGGAAAAAGTTTGATACAAAAAAAATGAAAAATAACAAAGTTACGTTGTTGCATTAGTGTTGCCTCACTGATATAGAACGGTTTGTTTTCGCTCCGTCCTCTTTTTCACTCGCTGTCCTTTTCTACGTTCGAAGCAGTCGGCAAATATCAAACAATGGTGGAACTACACGTTATAAGCAAAAGTCCGGTCCCGAGCGTTTTGCTTATAACGAGTCTATACTGTACTAGGTGACCGCGCACCCCAGTATTATCCGCGTATTATCCCAGTGGTGTTGCCAAGCGGCATAAATCTCTCCTTTCACGGCTGCTATATACTCGTTTGTTCAGCTACTGTCTCGGCTTCAAAACCGAATAGCCTTTGACGGGCGCGTACTACCAGGTGCCAGGGCGGGCAGCCGGTCAGGACCGTCAGGGCATCGTGAGATACAGTTCGATATGAACGGGTGACGCGTATCAGGTCAAGTTTCTGGGTTGGTAAAAGAAGGTGTATCATGTTTTTATACCTGATGGCCTCGTGCCACACCGGTGCGGCATACAATACAATCGATTCCATGACGCGATAATAGAGCACGCGCGGGCCATATCCTCCTTCGCGTACGTTGGGTAGGAGCCATGATAAATGTTGGGCTACCTTGGTAGCCTTATCGGATACTTTTAATAGATGACTGCGAAAGGTTCGGTTGTTATTAAACAACACGCCCAAGTATCGCATCGAGGAAATGGTTTTTATCACAGATGATTCGTGTTGCAGAATCAGCCCGGCGGGGATTCTACGGCCTGTCAGGAGAATGGCCTCGGTCTAGTGGGTTGCTAGGGTTAGCTCGTTTTGGAGATACCAGGCACCGAGTCGCCGGAGTGCCTCTTCGGCTATTTCATGTATTTGGGTCAACGTTGCCAAAATAATTAGGGCAAGGTCATCCGCGAACGCGATGGTTGTCGCGTTGTGCGGTAATGTAACCTCTAGTATCGAGTCATAAGCCAAATTCCATAGGAATGGCCCTAGTACTGATCCTTGTGGAACACTGGTGAATACTTCCTGCTCTATCCACGTGCCGTCGGGCATGGTGATACCTATGAATCGATTACTAAGGTAATTTTAAAGCATTGCTATTAGGAGAGGTGGGAAGTTGCGACGTCGTGCTGCCAGTATTATATTTTCCCAACGAACTGTATTGAATGCGTTTTTCACATCTAGACCGATCAGCAGACAATGGTTTCCAAAATTACGGGCGCGATTCCACTCGGAAATTACCACTTTCATGGCTTGCGTTGTACATTGTTTTCTGCGAAAACCGAATTGCCGAGAGGATAAATCGCCGGAATCTTGGACGGCCTTCTCCAGAAGTTCACGCAGGGCATACTCGAAACCCTTGCCGAGGTTCGACAACATGCAGAGGGGGCGCAGATCGGAATATGAATTGAAGGGTTTCCCTGGTTTAGGTATGAGAACTAAGCGACCAACTTTCCACGAATTCGGGAAACATCCTAGACGATAGCACGCGTTAAACAGATCACGCACCCATTCAGGGGCTAACTTCAATATGGGACGAAGGGCCTCCCCGGTTATCCCGTCGCGTCCGGGCGCTTTGCCCCGGGATACCTTGGCAAGGGCTGTAGCGGCATCGTGCGCGCTGAATGGGAAGGGTATACGCGGGTCTTCTTCGGCTTCTCTGGGAACTGGTCCCACGAATGGCGGGGTAGGGCGTATACTTGTGGCTCGCGGCGGCGGGAGCAGAGGTTGACCCGGTCGGGTTTGCTACCGGGGGCTCGGTTACGAATAATTGAGACACGGCAGTTTTAAACTCGGTTTCGGTTAGGCGCATTAGAAGGGTTTTCCCTTTTAATCGGCTCATCACTCTCTTATAGGGCTTTCCCCATGGATCACGAGCTACTTCATTTATCATTTCGCTCCACGAGGCATCTTTGCCTTGTCGAATAGCTTTAATTAATGCGCGGCGGTCGGATACCATATGTTGGTGTAAGGGGTATTGAAGATTGATTGATGTACTGTTATTATTGTTCGACATGCGGGAGGCTGCACGCCGCCATTTTGCACGCGATCGCGCCGCGCATAATCGGAGTTTCGATATTTCTTCGTTCCACCAGGTCACGTATTTTCGTTTTCTTGTGGAATTATGGGACTTTGGTATCCGCGCCGATTCGTACCACGACTCTAGCTCTGATATAGCGGTGTCTATACTTGCACAAAACTTCTTCAAACACAAAAATGGTTCGTTCGCGTATCCAGGACTCAGTTTCCGGTGGTAGGGATAGGTTGCTTTTAATTATTGAAGCCCATGCTTCTTTGTCGTGAGGGGCGTACTGTGTATTCCTCGATGCGGAACTCATCGAGGAGGACTCGAAGGTGCTTGTCGCGGCAAAACGATGTACTAGATAATTGTGATCGGAGCCGGTGTATTTCTTGGACACAAACGAGTTTTTCAGGCGAGTTCTTAATGCATGACTACACGCTATTGCATCAATTCGTGATTGCTGATGATTTCGGACGAATGAGGGGCCTCCCTTGCTATTCACGGGTACTAGACCTGTTTGCTCGCAAACGCGAAGCAACCGATATCCGCGCGCATCAGTGCGCTCTGAACCCCATTGTACTGAACGCGCATTGAAGTCTTCGGATATTATCGTGGGTTTGGTGGACGACGCGATTCCGGCTGTTAAGCCATCTAACTGGCCTTCGTAGGTGGCCAT
This sequence comes from Osmia bicornis bicornis, assembly GCF_907164935.1. Taxonomy (NCBI): domain Eukaryota; kingdom Metazoa; phylum Arthropoda; class Insecta; order Hymenoptera; family Megachilidae; genus Osmia; species Osmia bicornis. The sequence continues at coordinate 2,862,798 of NW_025791458.1, read as the reverse complement.
TGTTAGGGATGGAGAAAAGTAGCAACCTAATATGACAAAATCGCGAGTCTCAAGGCCAATACAGCCGTCGGAGGTGTGTATTCTACGTATCATATCCAGCTCGGCGGAAGGTGGCGTTCGCTGCACGCATCACATGCTCAGGGTCCCGCTCGGGTCTGTATGCCACTCTGGCCGGGGGCGGTATGGCTCGCCGATCACTACGATATCAGCGCGGTAATCGTGTACGGCTTGCCATAGGATGTACTGTGCTGCGCGGCAATGGTTTAGGTTTACTTGCAGCACGGTGAAAGCGGACATCGCTGTTTCCTGTCAATCGAATTGTGGTATCAGTTTGAGTTTGATTGTTTGGCCGTGCATACTGCGTATGGCGGGGTATGGCGGATAGGGATATGTGGGTGTTCAAAAATGTAATAAGATCGACTTACCGAAACGCTGTTTAATATAAAACAAGATAATGTGTTCGCTTGTAGTTCGCTATATGTATTCGCTTGATGGTCTGGAACACCAAAGAACGGTAAATTTTCGATCACTGCACTTTTCGCAGCGGAAGACGGATTATTTGGACGAGTACGTCGACGAGAGACAAACGAATAACGAATCGAAGAAAAATATATTGATATTTAATTACGCGGAATGAAGTTAAACGGAATTATTACGCGAGCAAACGATTTAAAATCAGAAAGAAAGATAGAAAATTAGGTAGAAGGAAGATTTTACGTGCGCGTCAGTGAGTCCTTGTTAAGAATCGGACGATTTCAACTACCACGGCACTCTGCCTCGCTACGCGGAGGTTTTTACCGCAGAGGAAAACTATCGCGATTTCCGAACAACTCTGTCTCTTGGACACACGGGCTCCCGATCACGTACCTAAACGATTGATCGATCAAGAGTGACAAAGGGTATAACCGGATAAGACGGTCAAAAGTGCCCCCAAACCAAATTCGACTTGCTATGAACCATTCGATAAGTGATAAAAAAAAACCAGTCTGTGCCAAGTTTCAACCCTGTATCTCATCTGGGAGGGTAGTTACGGGTAAAAATGTGATAGCGAGGTTTTTGGCCAATTTCTCCTATTTAGTGACATTCGAAAATTCTGAAAAAAATCAGAGACATTTCTACTTGTCTACAACATCCACGATGATCATTTCCGTGAGTGTAGAATGAAGGGCTTTATTCTTGATGAGGGCAGTTAACGGTTCCGCAGACGTCAGGGCACGACACTGAGTTATCTCAACCGACGCGAGCGAACGCTGGGCCGCCAGACACGCGGCCACCGGTGCTGCCAACAGCGACGCGCAATCCCTGAGTCGAAGTTCCCGGAGTGTCGGGATTATCCGCGGCAACGCCACCCCGGCGAACCCAGAGCTTGTGGCTCTGAAATTCGCGAGACGCGGCGCCGCCGCGAACAAAGCCGACAACTCCGGTTCCACATTGCCATCCGTCTTGGATCACCGATCTTAACCGGTCGGTGTTAAGTCGCGGACTCCCGACGGTCTTATCGTCGCTCCTCTCGAATTGCCAGCACCTGCGGCCGCAGTCTCCCGGCGACCCATTGATCGTCGAGGCGCAAAGTCGTAACATACGGGCCCATGCGACGGATGGCCCAGTTGAAATTCTCGGAGTTGATACGGGGGTGCGTCCATCCTTGCGGCCAACGCCAGTCCGTGGTGGTTTAGGACTCTTTCTGAGGTGTAGGATGCTAGTACTCCCACTCGCCAGGCTCGACACACGCCCTCCATTCTTCCGCGATCGGCGAAATTCAAATATGCCGCGATCCGCGCCACGACCTCCTCTGGTAGTGGTGGTGTCCTTCGCCGCTCCCACCCCGGAAATGGGTTAGGCCGGCCACGCGGTCTTAGTAGGGCCGCCTCGTTCCAGGAGTCGGCCACTGCTGCTTTGATTCTACGTTTGTGGAATACCGGCTTGGTCGTCTCCACCCACTGGACCGCCCTGGAGGCCAACTCCGCCGTCGGGAAGGTGACGAAAGCAAAAATCCCCGCCGGCTTCCGTATGACCACAGCCTGGTTCGGGCTGTAGGCTCTGAACAGATTCATCAGGCTTTTAGACTGCGTGAAGGGTGGTATCCGCCTCACGAAGACTCGTCGTCCCCGGTTTTCTTCCGCCGTGTTCCTGTAGGCGACCTTCGAAGTTGACGTCATCACGATGAATTCCTAAATTGTTTAAATACAGTGTAAAAATCGAATATTCGCACGCTAGATTTTGATTTGAATACAGTGTTACGCTCGGTCAGCTCCTGCAAATCTTTTGTCACTTAGAAAGTGTTGAAGCGATCAGAATAAATGGAAATCTGATGGTGCAACATCGGGCGGGTATGGTGGGTGAGGCAGTACCCCCCACCCCAATTCATTAATTTTTTCCAGGGTTCGTCTTGCGCAGTGCGGTCTTGCATGATCGTGTTGCAGAATAACGCCTTTTCTGTTGACAATCGCTGGCCACTTTTCAATTAAAGATTTATTTACACGATCCAATCGTTGACAGTAAAAGTCTGCATTCGCAGTCTGTCCAGGTTTCAGCACTTCAAAATGAACAGCGCCGCGAATACTCCACCAATCACACAAAAGGGCCTTTTTGGGATGTAAACCTGGCTTAGCAGTATTTCGTGGCGATTCATTTGGAGAGAGCCACTACCTTTTGTGTTTTGGATTTTCATAGAAGACCCACTTTTCATTTCCGGTTCAAAAAACGCTTCTGTATTATGCCGTTGAAGCAATAAGTTGCATGTGGTGGATCGGTTAGCTTTGTTCTCTTCGGACAGATTATGCGGAACCCAAACACCTGCTCTGCTTACTTTCCCAATCTGCTGCAAATGTTCTTGGATGGTCGACCAAGGTTGGTTAAGATTGTTTGACAATTCCTCGATTGTCTAACACGGATATGCTACCACTTTCGCCCTTAACACGTCATTGTCTAACGTTGTTGTTCTTCCTGATCGATACGAGTCGGAAAGATCAAAATTACCGGATTTGAACTTAGAAAACCACCTTTGGCATTTACGAACCTCTAATGCATTTGGATAAACATCGCAAATGTTTTTGGTAGCAACTGTTGCGTTACTACCCTTGCGAAACTCAAAAAGCATGCAATGCCGGATATGTACCTCTTCTGATATTTGACTGGCCATTTCACCCAAAATTGTAAAAAAAAATTTTGAATTTAATTATTTACAACTAAACAAGTCACTATAACCTCAGAACTAATAAAAAATACAGAGGAGTGTTAATCAATATTCTGAGTGAATGCAAATAATTTAAATAAATAAATATCTCACATACAACTTACGTAAACATTTACAGAATTATTGCAAAGAGGAGCTATATTCTTCTTTTGTTATATCTCCTCTTTGAGCGAGATTTGTTACAGGGCGCTGTGAAAAATCCAGGCGGGCGGCAGTCAAAACTTAGCGAAAAGGGATAATCTCAACGTTCAGAATGAGAGAAGGACAGCATGACTGTAGTGCGTCTCACTCAGCGTTCGGGCGTTGTTGCCCTTTTCGCTTGTCTTCGCAGACACAGTCCGAGTGACGTAATCAAGCTAACGCCTGATTCTGGCTACGATTCCAAATCGGCAGTCTTTTTAGTTCGACGCTACCTTTTAACTACTAACTGAACTAAATTTGTCACACGACTTGCTCTGTATTATCCACAAAATGGCGGAACTGGTCTGTGGGAATGCTTTCACGGGAATACACTTTTCGTCCTTATATGAGAAGATTTTGATGTAAATAGGGGTTCATTCGAAAGAGGAAGGTTCAATGCAGGGCAGTCTGGTCACCGTTTGAGTCACAAAACTCTTTTAGTGACCTAAAAATACCTGGGATTCTGCGGATGTATTTTGTCGATTTTTACTCTACTTTGGACACTCATATTATTAGATATCAACACAATCTCGTTGAACCATGACGAGACCGCCCTGCATCGAACCTTCCTCTTTCGAATGAGCCCTCACCCAGCCCTAAATCTTCTCATATAAGGACGAAAAGTGTATTCCCGTAAATCCCTTTTTAGGACCATTTTTGCCGGTAATGTCACCTCGCTGCATTACCCGCGTCTTCCCCCTTAAGGGGTCCTAGCAATCGGTTTTTTCATTTATCTTTTTATTCCTACAGTGAAGTGGTTCTAACAGTATATATGACGACTGGTACATTTATAACAAAATTCTTCAGGGCTACCTAAACAACACACACTTGTGACCAGTCACACTTATAAATACACTAGCTGCGTTACCCGGCTCTGCCCGGGAATTTTAATCAACTATTATCGCTACTAATATATAAAAGTGAATTTGTCTGATCCTTTGTTCTAATCTTAAATCTAATGTAAATATAATGTGAAATCTAAACTATAAGTAACAGAAGGGGAAGAAAAATCAAATGAGTTTTATTCTGAACACTTTATTCTTCGCACAATCCAAACACATCTAGCTATATGTTCGCCTGGATCACGAATTTTCGCGTATTTATACAGATCGCGGACCGGTATCCCCGCCGCGATTGATGTGTTTGTCGCCCGATCATAGGTGGGGAGACGGTCATATTTCGGTAGACTAACAGGAGCGACGTTTGGAAAGTGTTCGACGACGTTCTCGTAAAACCGGGTATCCAATTGTATCCAACGCCCGTGTCGTATCACCGTTCCGAACCCTTTTGAAGAGGCAGGCGTTGCCTCGTTGCATGCCACAGCGTGCTACGGCTCGGACAACATTTCTTCGTTTCTTGATAGAAACGGTTCGGTAATAGGCCTGGGCCATTGCAGGCGAGGAGTTTCGTTTTGCTGCGTGCTGTTCCAAATGAACGGAGGCAACGGACCCATCCGCAAAATTTGTCGATTTTTTGCCGCTTCATCGAAGGAAAGGTTCATGCGTTTGCACTTGACATAGCGTTTCGTGCCGTTACTTGGATTTCAAGTTCAATAAATTAACATTTCAATTTATTTGAAATCTTGCGGTATTATTGGATTCATTTCAAAATCGATAAAATTATTTATGAATTTAATCTAATTTAATTTAGACAAATTTTATCGTCTAAATATATTTAAACAGATCAATTATCGTCGGTGCTACGCTATACATAAAAGAGCAGTATTAATAATTACCTGTGTGATTATTGAAAAAGGACAATATTAATTTTCCAGAAATTTTTCCGTTGCTGAGTATCGAAAGTTCTGTTGGTCTGTGATACGGAGGTGAAGGAAGGGGCCGATTCGAAAATTGTCGGTTTCTTGCCGTTCAAAGGATATGTTCGGAGATCACTTGAAACGTAAAGCCTCGTATTGACTTGTGCATTTTGCCCAAACGAATGCTCTCGGCGAACGAATGTGAAATTTCTTCGGCTGTTCGCGCAAACCTTTCTACCTGGGGTACCGTAAACCTTTGTATCTGTAGAAAGGTTCTTTCTACCGTAAACCAGTCGAAGTCAGAATGTCGACAGGAACAGATGTCACGATCGCCAGTGCAGCGTATATTGTTATGAACACAATAATTAAAAGAAAAAGAAAAAAATTTTGTGCGGGTGTCATCGGAAGATTTTGAATTTTTAATAAATGCTATCGGCCCCAAAATACAAAAAAACGACACCAGATGAAAGAACGCTTAGCGATAACGCTACGTTTTTTAGCAACGGGAGATTCATATACGAGTCTTCAGTATCTGTTTAAAGTATCCAAACAATTAATATGAAAAATTGTTCCGGATTTCGAAAATCATTTTATGCCGGTTCATCAGGTCATATCATAAACTGAGTTTTTCCGAAGGGTAAATCCGCCAGCGGTCGACTAACGGTACTTGGAAATTTGTAACCGGCACAGTAAAATTGTTCGCACGAATATCCTTTGATGGACCGACAGCCGTCGGAAAGCGTTCGTTCGTGCCCAGGGCCTTCGCGAACGCATTAACGGGCTGTACTCACTTGAGCATTTTTGCCCTAACGTACGTTTTCGGTGCACGAATGCACAGGTCAGTACGAGGCTTAAAAACAACATACCCAGGCGAAGGCCCGAAATGCTATGTCAAATGGAAACATGACACTTGAGGCACGAGATAATATAATCTGGTATCGGATATATCAGTGAAATAATACTAATGCAACGACTAAATTTTGTTATTTTTCATTTTTTTCTTATAAAACTTTTACCAAGATATTTGTGACGTTGTTCCGAATAAAATGATACCAAACACGATATGGTTTTTACCATTTTTATTTATAATAGTATTTGCTACAGTGTGATTCTCTCGATACGCAAGACAAACGTCGTGCCGCACAATCGAACCGCTGCTGTTTGGAAAATTGGAAATGATTTTTATTACATCTGCAAGTTAAAGGAGGAATCGGTTTATAATTTAGGAACATAAAATAGAGAAAAAATATGTTATTATGCCAGGGGTTCGAGTTCACTTAATCCGTTTATTACTCGAAGAATGGGGGAAATTCCACATGTCATTATATTGCTGAGCGATTTTCAGCCATTCCGTTTCAGTTTTTGGAATCTGTAAAAAGACATACAACCTTTCTTTTCTATTTTCACGTTTGTGCTGTTCGGAAAAATGAATTATAGTTCACTTATCTGAATATACGATTTTAGTGCCTTCGTAATGGTTCACATATATCAGGAACGATTTTGCCAATAGTTTGTTTGGATATTTTAAACAAGTATTGCAAACTTGTAAACGAATCGCCCGTTGCCAAAAATCGGAGCGTCACAGCTAATCGTTCCTGCGCCGTAATAGCTTTTCTATACCTTGTATCACGCCGCATAATTTCTGGTCCAATTATATGCAACAAAAATTCAAAATCTGTTGGATTCATCCGCATGAAATTCTTATACAACCCACTGACACTTTGAAATTTTAAATCCAATAGCAACCTGGATGCACTATATTTTTCTCTACGTCGAAGAAAGTTAGAAACCCACCAACGGGGTGGATTTGTTTCAGGTTTCTCCAACGCATAATGCAAAGTAATGTAAGCCAGAGCTTTCATTTTACGCGAATTCATTGTGGTATACTTACAAGGAGACCTCACAGCAGTTGGGTCATCGATTTTGATATAACTTTTTCGGGCGAATCTTAATGAAAAATAAGTTGACCCGTGTTCGGCCGTTTTCGTCAATACTCAATGTGTAAAGAGATATTTAATATTTTAATTCTCTGATATGCTTAAATATTAAATTGGTAAAGCGGTTATGAACAGCTGTGTTAGGGAAACGGGTAAAGTAGTAGGCTCGTTGAACTACGCCATCAGGAGTTCAAATCCCGGCAGGGACTAGTTTTTTTTGTTTCTGCTTTTTTTGTGTTCTTTTTGCCTTTTTTGTTTTCTTTTGTTCTGTTTTCTTGTTTTTTGTTTTTAGTTTATAATAATTTTGTCATATGTATTATTTACAATTTATGGGATGATACATATCGTAGAAACACGAAAAACATAAGTGTTTTCGACAATATGAACATTTAATAAAAGCTGATGCATTGCAAGAGCAATTTGCTTTTCTTACACTATCCGGAAAACATACTTGGTTAACATTCAAAAAAAACCGATCTATCGGATATAAAAGTTACCAAATTTGGCTGAAGTTTTACGATGTGTACCACCCCATAAATTGTAAATAATACATATGACAAAATTATAATAAATTAAAAACAAAAAACAAGAAAACAGAACAAAGAAAGGAAAACCTAAAAAAATGTAGAAAAAAAATGAATTAGCCTCAAAGGATTTGAACTCACGACGGCGTAGTTCAACGAGCCTACTACTTTACCTGTTTCCCTAACACAGCTGTGGATAACCCTTTTATGAATTTAATACTTAAGGATATCAGAGAGTTAATATATTAAATATCTCTTTAAATATTGAGTATTGACGAAAACGGCCAAACACGGGTCAACTTATTTTTCATCAAGATTCACCAGAAAAAGTTATATTAAAATCGATGACTCAACTGCTGTGAGGTCTCCTTGTTAGTAAAATCGAATAAATCTGTTGAAACTAGCAAATGCTTCTACTCTTGTTGTCGAAACAACATTGATCTTTTTCCGTATTGATGAGAAATATATCACTTCCTAATCGTGGCGGGGGTTTCGGCGTAGAAACTTCCAGTTCCTGTATAGGTTAAAATTCATCGTAGGCGGTCAATTTGGAATTTTTCTGATTGGTTGCCTTTTGCAAACGCGAGGGTACCTCCTAGTCCGCGTGGAGGTACCGAACTTGCATGGTACACAGGTAGCACCAGTCCGATGAAAGCAACAAGGGTAATAATTGATGACCTCTTCGAGTAATAACAGTTAAATAAACGGATTAAGTGAATTCGAACCCCTGGTATAATAATATATTTTTTCTCTATTTTATTTCCCTAAGCTATAAACCGATTCCCAAAATTTCTCCTTTAATTTGCACATGTAATAAAAGTTCTACAGTACTAATTGTAAGCGATGGACTTCTACAATAAAGAAACAGCACGCAGCAATCTGAAACTCCGCACCTGTAGTCGCCCAGTCCTATTGCCGAACCGTTTCTTTCAAGAAACGAAAAAATATTGTCCGAGCCGTAGCACGCTGTGGCATGCAACGAGGCAACGCCTGCCTCTTCAAAAGGGTTCGGAGCGGTGAAACGATACGGGCGTTTGATACAAGTGGATACCCGGCTTTACGTCGCCAACAATTAAACAGCATTTTCGTAAATTCGCCAACAGTTGATTTTATATAGAATGTTAAAAACTGAAAGAAATCAGCTAAAACACACTTTAATACAAACAGAAATACTATTAAATGCAAGGCGCAATTTTTTTTTTTAAATGACAAATATTTGTTTGTCATTTGATACGACGTGAATAAGGAAACGAATGCCAAAAAAAAAACAAAAAACTGATAAATCTATATTATGAATGTAGCATACTGAGGGGGTCTTGGTGACAATGCCGAGTCAAAAACATAACTAATCGCGATATGACATAGCCTATGTCCATCTTGAAAGAATAACGTCTGTCGAGCTAGCCCCCCCACCTTGGAAAAATAAAAAAACACATACATGGAAATTATGAGCTATTTATGAGCTTTCATATTCCGCAAATTAAAAATTTGGTAAATATTTAGAATAAGGGAGCCACCTCCGATTTCTATGACCTTCAAATATGCTGTCAAGGTCGTCATTCTGAACAACTTTTTAATATACATATAATAGTCGGGCTCTTTTAGTTTGCGAGATATTTGAGAAAATAACGCGCTTTACTATCAATATTTCCAAGAGTGAATAAGTCACAACTAGCATCTCATCTATTGTTTTGGGGGGCTCTGCCCCCCAAACCCCCCCGCCCCCACGTCGGCACTAACCCCAAACCCCTTTGGGATGGACTTTTTTAGGTACTTCGAAAACACATGTGGGGATTAATGAACGATTACTATTATACATGTAGGTATAAGCTTAATACAGTCAAATGCTAAATGGAGTACATATTAGTGATTTATTCGTTTAAACGTTCATTCAAGGGATACATAATTCCCATTATTTTGAAAAACGCATCCAATCTTTCAGAAAAGTCGAATTTTTTTAAAAATATGAATTCTGCTAAGTAATAATTAAAATGACATTCCTTGCGACCGTATAAGGGAATATTTCCTCGAATTTTTCTCCACAGTCTTTCAATGTTTTGTGTATGTACCCCTGTTTCTGGATCAACAAAATTTGCCGAGTGGTTTACAGTGTAATGTTTGTACACATCTTTATTTATTTGTGTATACGCCTTCCAACAGTCGCTATGAAGTATTGTACCCGGAGCAATGTTCTTCGAAATTAGAGGTAACAGTACTTCCGATTTGCGAGACGCTATTGGAACAACAAAAAACTTCTTTGAGTGTCGTTCAATAGCACCGAAAATCCACTGTCCTTGTATGACTCGTCCTCGATTGTATTTTCGGCGACCAAATTTTGCCTCGTCAATCTCCACGACTATTCCATCCCCACCAATTTGATTTTCGTCTTTTATCAACCATTCGTACATAAGCTGAGAAATTATTAATAAAATAAGTTCATGAACCAGTGTTAATAATAATAGGTATTTAATTAATTACCTCTCGACAGAAATTAGTCCAGTCAACTGCTGTACAAGATGAAATATTAAGTTCTACTTCGAGAAATCTTTGCCTAGGAGTATTCATCATTAAAATATAGCAAATTAATCGACAAGCTACACCAATATTTAAATTTGCTTTAGAGAACCAGGTCCTATGTAATGCACTGATTTTAAAATTGCATGTTAATCGTTTTCTTTTACGGTTCGTTATTTGTTTATAATAATGATTAGTACAATGAAAACATAATGACTCTAAACACTTTAATTCTAAAATACTTCCACACTGTGGACATTTTATTGTTTGACGAATAACATTTTTAGAATACAAATAATTCAATAATTCGTCGCGATTTGTGGTTAGAGCTAGAAACTCGTAGAATTTCATTTTAGAAAATTGATATTTGTATAACTATACGTTACAATGGTTAGTCGTACACTGTTCATGAAATACAAGAAATGTCAAGTTCACTGATAACTTTTGACATTGAGTCAATGACAATATATATGTATATATACACACAAGGCACTCTATTGAACGCAAAATGTGTCGAAAATTGATCTAGCCTTAAGATAACTATTTTCTCAAATATCTCGCCAACTAAAAGAGTCCGACTATTATATGTATAGGAAAAAGTTGTTCAGAATGACGACCTTGACAACATATTTGAAGGTCATCGAAATCGGAGGTGGCTCCCTTATTCTAAATATTTACCAAAAATTTTGAGCTCGTCAAACTAAACAGGAATATAAATATGCCCCCCCATTCCTTAATAATAAAAATATTGAATCGTTTTTTGCGGCAGAATTAGGAGCTATTTATGAGCTTTTAAAATAATATAATTCCCATTTTTGAGCTCATCGTTTTAACCCTAAAACAATCTCTTAAATAATTTAACTCAAGAGAGAAATACACCTAAAATGAAAAAAATTAACTCTTTTGCAGATAAATATTGTTTATTGATTTAAGAGCTCTTAAGATACGTATTTTGATTATTGAATCGCAACCCCTTAACAGTAAAACCACCCCTCGTCCCCCAAGCATAGAAGAAAACTACACTTAAAATGAAGTATACACTTTGTTCTGCAACATTGACTTGCGCAGCCCAAAAGATCCTTATTTACTACAAAAAAAAATATACAGATCGAATTGAGTAACCTCCTCCTTTTTCGAAGTCGGTTAAAAAGCGAGCGCCAGCGACAAAAGAGAATTGCCGGTGCTCAAATTTCGTGTCCACTATTCCCACTTTACAATGTTTCGATTCCGACCCACTATAGTATTTAAAATTAAGTATTTGCTTTTATATTTTATATATAAATACTTATGTAATCATTTTTTCATTTTAGGTGTATTTCTCTCTTGAGTTAAATTATTTAAGGGATTGTTTTAGGGTTAAAACGATGAGCTCAAAAATGGGAATTATATTATTTTAAAAGCTCATAAATAGCTCCTAATTCTGCCGCAAAAAACGATTCAATATTTTTATTATTAAGGAATGGGGGGGGGCTGAGTCGACGTCGACTCCCCCCCCCCCGCCCATATTTATATTCCTGTTTAGTTTGACGAGCTCAAAATTTTTAATTTGCGGAATATGAGAGCTCATAAATAGCTCATAACTGCCATGTATGTGTTTTTTTATTTTTGCAGGGGGGATGGGGCTAGCTCGACAGACGTGAAAGAATAAGCTGTCCAATAGTGCAAATTTCATTAAAATCCGTTTAGCCGTTTAAACGTGAAAGAGGAACAAACGATCAGATATTTTCACTTTTATATATTAGTATGGAGCATGGATTTATAACCTCTATAAGTCGTCACCCGGATAAGTCGTCATTTTCCTTTCTTCGTCATTTTAAAATTTACATGGTTTTACTCCACTTAAGTCGTCACTTCGTTTAAGTCGTCAAAATTTCTCGGTCCCTTGAGTGACGACTTATCGAGGTTTTACTGTATTCAAAATAAACGAAAGAAGCTCTCCTATAAATTTAGAAAAAGGAAGCGAGTGAAATGCTTGAGAATGATAATTTGCTGAAATGCAAGGTCGCATAGTCCCAGGGTTTCGAATGATTCCCCGCGCTTATATATCTCTCTATTTACAAACGGTGTATAATAAGAGATCGCTTCAGATCGGTCGTCGCTGTTCAGCGGGCGATGCTGTTCCTTTTTTTGTCTTGTCGCGTGTATTCGCTTTTTCGACGCTTTTTAAGGGATCATTTCTGGTTTAGATGCTCAAAAAAAGCTATTTTTGTAAATTTTTGAAGAAAGTATGTATGTATGTATTGCTTTATTCGTTCCCTTTCGGGTTACGTGGCGCTTTTATTAGGAGCGTTCCCGAATCTGTAACAAAAACATCATCTCCATATTTCTCTTTCCTGTGCATGTTTTCTACACAATTTTATCCTACGCAAATAACATAAAAATCCAAACAAGATGATAGTAAATAAGACTTAGCTTCCAGGACGGAGCCGCGTTGTTTGACGGTTTGTTGCCGACGTTTCGCAAACATTACAGTATGCTTCATCAGGATGAGATACAACCTGATACTCGTTGCTCCCGTACAGGATGTCCCTATTTAACCTGAACTGGAGTCGCTGTAGTGTGACATTCCAGTTGAGTGGAGATGACCAATCGGGTGGCTGTTTTTAATTGAATGGCCAGTCAATTAAAAAACCGGGTGGATGCTATTTCAAATTGGATGTGTTTGGTATCCGGAGTCTCAATTGATGTTGTTGGGATGTTTGTGGATTTCAAGTGCTTCTCTGTACTTACGTGGGAAGTATTGTTTTGAGTTCACCAGGCTGGTGGTCTGGTCGAACCGGATTTGGTGGCCTGTTTCTATTTGGTGTTCTGCTAGCGCTGAGATGGAGACCTGTTTCAGTTTGACGCATCTTATGTGTTCTTTTAAGCGAGTACTGATCTTCCTCCCGGTTTCTCCGATGTAGACTTTTCCACAGGAACACGGGATCCTGTATACCCCTGAAGAGCTGAGAGGATGGCGTTGGTCTTTTCGAGATTTCAGGAATTGACCGATTTTTTGAGGTGGTTTATTCCTCTCTCAGCATGTAGCCTGGCGTGCACCAGTCCACTCCTAAAATCCACATCAGTGACCTCTCTTGCAACCCTTCTATTTCCCTCCATTCTCTCCACCCCCATACTTCTGCGCTATACGCGATTACCGTCCATACTAATTTGTCCCACAACCATATCCTCCTCTTCCAATTTTTTCCAAACCTTCTTTTTCCGATCCCCCACACTTGTCTCATTATCACACTTGCTCTGCTCACCCTGTCTGTTACATGTAACATTTCTTCCCCCATTTCTTCCCAAGTACTTGAATTCCTCCACCTCTTCCATTTTCTTTCCTTTCCATAGCCAGTCTCTCTTCTTCCATCTTCCTCCTCCCTTTCTGAATCTCATCACCTTTGACTTTTCCTTGTTCAATTCCAACCTCTTCTTGTCCAAGTATCTTTCTAATCATATTATAACGCAGAGACATGTCCGTGAGTTACGGTGAGACGTTGTACGCATGCTCGAAAACAAGGCAGTAAAATATTATATGTGTATTCTTACAATGATAGTACAGTAAAACCCTTCTTAAGGGACACTTTTTAAGGGATACATAAAAACTAATTACGTCATGATTGAGAGTGCTGCGACTGACTAATAAATTCAATAATTGTAGTTAATATAACTTCTTGAAAATAGGCCCTAGTCTGTTTAATAGCACTGTCATGTCTTCTTCCCTTTCTGCCATTATCACCACATTGTCGGCATAAGCCAGCGTGTATACTCTCCTCTCCCCTATCTTAATCCCTCCTTTTTTTTTTAAGAAAGTATTATTATAGATATTGATATAAAATTTATTGAGTTTAACAAATATATTCTCGAAGTACATAAAAAACTTTTTTATTAATTTTTTTTAAACACTTTTTATACATAAAAATCACAGGCAAACGTAACTCCTCGAAAAGTTGGTATGTCGCTGGCGGTGTTGATATCTTGATAACGGCTCATCTAAAACGAAAAAATAAAAAATATTTAGATTCAGTATGACAGTGGCTCTCGCGCATTCTATGGATATTAATATTTATTGATAAATAAAAAAATGGCGGAGATTTTGTGACTCGTTCTCGTGGGTGCACTTTATTTGTTTCCTCGAATTCACACTCAAATGCAAAATTGTGTTGGGCGCCAGCCACTCGCGGTGGCAATCGAAAATTAGAGAAAAGGAGCAGAATGGGGGTCGTTACAGGGGATGGGACTCGAGGCACTTACGTCCTTACAATATCGCGGGGGAGTACGCAGGGAGGACTATTGTGGGAGGGGAGATCTCAGGTCGGGAAGGTTCACTGGAAGTTCGTTACGTTACGCCTACGCGGATTATTGTAGACGGGAGTAATACGGGCCGGACAAAGGGGTTTCGCAAAATATACGGTGGACTAGCCGGCGCAATACGCGGACGCTAAGGTTCGCGGGCGAAGGGTGCCGTTGCCTCGCACTCACTCTTTACAATTAGTATCGAAAGGGACTTACTTCAAACTTCACACTCACTCTATCGCTTCCTAGCTCCTCTCTTCGCACTCCGCTCTCTATATTGCTCTCTATATTACTCTCTAACAACGCTCTTAAACTCGGTACTCGACGTTCTTTATTAGATAGCCTAGGCTCAATGACGGCTCGTTGTCGCTGCTGCGACGACGGGACCGTCACGGGATGATTTTGGGGAGGGGATTGGGAATAGGAAGGGGGTCTCTTCTGGCAACGGGATAGATCGATTATCGATTGTCGATCTGCCGGTGTTCGGGGTTGATGGGGCTGACGGATATCCTGCAGTGGCGGGTGGGCTGAGGTCTTCGGGCTCGGCGACAGATGGTTCTTGAGTGGGCGTTTGCAGTCTTCTGGGCAGCTTCGTCTATTTTTCCGAAGCCCCGCGTTGCTTTTCCCCTCTGGAAAGGTTGAAGGTCTGTCGCCGGCCTCGGAGCTCCTTTTTGAGGGTGGTCCTTGTTGCCTTCTGTCCGTCGCCTCCATCGGCCCGACACCGGGGGGCAGGGGAAAGGGGTGAGGTGTGGGAAGGGTTAAGGGTCATTTTTAGGTGGAATGTGAGGTGGGAGAAGCGCAGCGATTGTAACGGGGGGGGGGGCACAGGTGTCACCACGTTACAATTTAAATAAAGAGAGGTTTTTATTCACTATTTCTGGCCCCCAAAAAATAGTAAAAATTAAAATTTTAAGACGGTTGTAGAATGCGTTGTAGCTATTCATATGTAGAATATGTGGTTAAAATTTCATAAGGATCGGTTCAGTGGTTCCAGAGAAATCACCGTCGCCGACCGCAAAACATTTTGAAAAAAACGCGTTTAAAGTTTTTTTAAGGAAAAAGTCTTACCTAAAGTTAATCAGCGATGCCTGCACCATAGAAAATGCCTTCTGTCTCTTCGAAAATTTCATTTTTTTCTACTCTAGCCCTCTTCTGCTTTGTTCTGGTCTCTTTGGAAGATTGGGAACTGCGGCAATTAGCTAAGCGCACACGCCCGTCATCGCGGCTTTTGACGAAATCGACGGCGGTCGGGCCGAGTTTGATGCCCATGACGTCCATTATCTTAATCACTGGATCAAATCCTTCATTGAAAATGCAGGCTGCTATTTTACACGAAATTTCAACTATTTTTTTGCCATTAAATATGTATTTAGGCGCCATACTCCAAACACATTTGTTGAAACTTTCGTTGTTATTTTGTGTATGCCCACCTAAACACCTTTAAAGCAACTCCGTTTTCGTCAAATCTTCATAGATTGGTTTTAAAACTTCTTTGACATCTTCAGCAAGAGCAGGAGGATGTTTATAAGTATGAAAAGTCTTAGCTGTCTCAGCTTTGCGGTATTTGCACCAATTGACCGAGCAGTATGAGTACTGTGGATTGGCATCAGTTGAAATTTTCTGATAGAATCCTGCCTTTTCATTTCGCATATTTTCAATCGAATCTATATTGGTTTGAACAGCTAATCCATAATTATTTGACAATTTTTTCATCAATTTTATAGTCAGTTGTTGAGTTTTAACTGCAGGAACTGTTTTTATTACGACTTTTTTTTGCGACAACTTTTTTTGCAGCAGTGTTTTTCGCTGGGGTTTTTTTTATTTTCAGCTTGCTTTAAGGTTTTTTCATTTAAATAAGAGCTTTTCTTGCTTCATTAGCACGATTAAAAACTTGTTTTGCAACATGTAAAACGCAATCCTACTTTTTTATAATAAAATCTTCACCATACGGAAAGACATTGAGCAGCATTTTGAATGTTTTAGAATCTCAGTCGCCAATGTAAAACCCATACTTCATAGCAAATTTTTCTATTGATCGAAGAAACATCTCAACAATAGCGTCAACTTCCATCTTGCCAGCACTACCTTCGTGATTTGCACAACAGTCTCTTTTATGCTCTGCACACCAGGTCAGATTGTCCACTGTTACGTCACACCCTACGGGTGGTTATTCTGCTAATACTAACAAGGAAACATACCGCACTGACCGTCTCCGATTTCAATGAAACTCAGTGGATATATTAAGCAAGTGAAAATAAGAGACACATATTTTTTTGTAGCGGTGCAATCGCAAGTTTAGGGAGTAAAATCACCCCTTGAAGTTTCAGCAAAAAAATGGTATCTCGAAAACTATCACAGATATAAGAAAACTTCTTAAGGAAAAGTTTCATAGTTTCTTGAGGTAAAATAAAAGGTGGTCACTGATTTTGTAAAAAGTGCTTTGTTTATAACAAAAAAATTTGTTGTTACAGCATTATAAGAGATACCAAAATTTACATTATGACAAAAAAGAACCGACACTTTTTTCCTGAAGATTTGCCTCCTAAAGTTTTGGAAATTTTCATATAATACTCAGACCGCCTGAATCCGCCATGATTCGGCGGCACGAGATACAGTAAAACCTGGATAAATGCAACGAAAGAATGCTTGGATAAGTGCAACATCGCTATCCCCTCCACTTGGGGGATCCCCCTAGGCGAACCGAGCCGCTTGACGAGGAAACCGTGTAATATGATCCGACCGTCATATCGGTGTGACTAATACTAATTGACATAATTTTATTTTTAACTTTTTCTTAATGAAACTTTTACTAACGCATTTGTGAGATTTTTTCTGATTAAAATGACACCAAACACGATATAGTTTGAATTATATTTATAAACAATAGTAATAGAATAAACAACATAGAATTGACTCCATGACTGAATATAAATGATGTCGGCTGAATACAGTATTGCCTCGAAATAAGCAAGTGGTCTCGACTTCGAAATAAGCAAGTCGCTATCCCCTCTTCTTTGTTTGAAGTCGCCCGCAAAGTGAGAGGTACGAGAAATGAGTGAGAGGTCCTTGAAAGCGCGAAGCCGATGTTTAGGGTAATAAATTTCACGCTCGACTGAGCAGTGACATCGGTTAGTAGAAGAAGGATGGAATATATGTATATAATGCTTTCTATCCTTGTTCAAAAAATAACATCGCTGCTCGGCCGATCACTTTATGATTTGCCGCTACCTCGCGTTCTCTATCGTCCCGTTTCGAGAACAAAGTCAAGCCGAATAGCTACCTCCCTCGAAATAAGCAACGGTTCGGTCCCGAGCCTCTTGCTTATTTCGTGGCAATACTGTACAAAACATGTGTACGGGCACAGAATCGGCATGTCGGCTGAATACAAAACATGTATACGGACGCAGAATCGACACCTCGCTTGGATAAATGCAACATTAAATGCCCAGAATCGCCACCTTGCCTGGATAAATGAAACCTTTGAAACCAGAGCCGACACCGCGACTGGTTTTGATTTCGATCTCTGTTGCTTTTCGCCAACCTTTAACATCAATTTTAGCAAGTAATTATAATTGCAACTATATCGTGTTTGGTACCATTTTAATCAGAAAAATTTCACCAATGCGTCAGTAAAAGTTTCAATAAAAAAAAGTCAAAAATAAAAAAGTTTTATACTTCAATTAGTATTAGTCACATCGATACGTTTCGGCTCTTTCCTTTGATCATCGGACCTCTCTCTTTCCGCCACTGTCTGTCCCTTTCTACGTTCACGCTTGGCTGGTCGTCGCATGTAACCCGAGATTCGACATCTCGCTTGGATAAATGCAATCACTGGGTCTCAATCTTGGTTGCATTTATCCAGGTTTTACTGTATACGTGTACAGGGTTTACCATTTATCTTGCAACCCATGCGCGCGCAAACTGATGAATGTGGCAACAGCGCAAAAATTCTAGAGATGTAAAAATCACTACAGTTAAGTTGGTAATCGACTGAGCTCTGTTTCGAGATTCGATTCGGGATACGAGTACATCGGGTTTCGTCGAACTCGTCGCGGCGTGTGACACTACACGCGAAGGAGCAATTGCATCCAATTCACTGCTGTCGTGAATATGTGTTAGAGTCAGACGCCGCGACAAGTTCGATGCAACACAATGTACATATGCACGACGAGCACTGGAACTTCGAGTCGGCTTGGCTCGGCAAAACTCGGGCGCGATCGGCAGAGAGTCAAACATTACGAATTTTGATGAACGAAGAAACTATGGCTGATTGTTATTAATATGAAACCAGCGTATTTCGCTATTTGATTTTTTCAATTGAACCATGTTGTCCTCGTTAAGAAAGGACAGAGAAACGAAAGCGACGATGGTGGATCAAAGAATTATATAAAATGGCATTAATTTCGGCTACAGGTCTGCCTACAATTGCACTTATTGTTCTCCAATTATCTTCTCTGATAATATTGTTGTAATAATTTTTATCTTTCGGGTCCCATAATGTTCGATACTCTTTGTACGTTTCGATTAGAAACAGGCACTGCTCACTATTCATTTTTTGTACGTGTCGACACGAAGCGTGCAACGAACTGCGAGGCATGTTTGATCTTGCCAAAAAAACCGACGATCATCGGCTCATTGCGCGGCAGCTTCGGAGCGAAGCAGCCTCAAACCGAGGCAAGTATACACATCGCGAGGCACGCCTCGCGAGGCAGCCTCGCGAGTCTGCCTCGCACTGTCTGTACATAGCTTTAAGGATTGGTGGCTCTGACAAGGGCCGATTGTACGAGGATTGTTTGTGTATGCTTTACACTTTAACATACACCAGAGGAAGAAATCTGGGGGCGTCAGATCGGGCGAACGTGGTGGCCATAATCCGCGCAAGATGATCCGTTCGCCGAAGAACTACAATAGTTCAAACAGTTCAATAGAACTGCAATAGTTCCATGGTTGATGACGCCGTATGGGCCGGGGCACCGTCTTGTTGGAACCAACAATATCTTTCAGTTGGCTCCAATGATGAAATGAACTGCATAACTATTTCTTCATAGACTTCGGCCGTCACCGTCCGTTCGAAAAATATGGTCCCACGATGCGTTTCCGGGATATGGCGCACCATACGCCTACCTTACTGCAGTGCAATGGTTCTTCAATAAACTCATGCTGGTTTGTCGAGGACCAGGTTCTACTGTTTTGGGAATTTATATACCCATTTAAATGGAACCAGGCTTCGTCGCTGAAAAACAGCGTATCCATCACTGCTGGCCCTTTCTCCTGCAGAAATTGTAAAAACCACTTGTATTATGTTATTCTTGCAGCAAAATCGGGCTGCTGCAGATGCTGCACGATGTGGCAGCGGTATGACCGCATATGCAGCTTCTTAGTTGCCCGCTGCGCGCTGCCATGAGACAGCGAGCAACGTTGCTCCATTCTTGATAGTGCTGTGTGAGGTTCTTCTTCCAACTGATTTCGGAGTTCCTCTAACTTGGTTGCAGTTAGCACAATGGATTTGCGACAGCGTGTCGCATTGTGGACGCTTCCGGTTGTACGAAATTTTTGTACCAAACGGGTGATGATACTTTTGTTCGGCGGCAAAGAATTTGGAAATTTCTCCTCAAATGCCCGTTGGCATTTTGTGATTGAACGTGTAAAGAAATATTCTTCTACAATAAAACTTCACTCCTCGATACTGTACATCTTCCAAGTGCACTCCTCTTGCTCGATGAATTGTGATTTCCAATTCTAAAAGTTACCGTTTATATAGAAAATTTCTATACCTATCGCTGGAATTTGTCTCCATGTGATTGGTTCGTGCTTAGCTTCCAGTCTCGCGCTTTGGCGGCGCAAGTTCTTCGAAATTTTTGGCGGCATCATCTTTGCGCTCCAGCCGCCGAAGCTGAATGACCACCACGGTCGCCCGATCTGATGCCTCCAGATTTCTTCCTCTGGGATGCGTTAAAATGTAAAGCATACACAAACAATCCCCGTACCTTAGAGGAGTTAAAAGAAAACATACAAAGATCTATTTTGGCAATCACTGAAGATACTTCGAAGAAGGTATTTGAAAATATGAGAAGGAGTATAAGTGTCTGCTTAGCGCAAAGGGGAGGACACTTTCAACACCAGTTATAAATTTCAAACAATCGGCCCTTGTCAGGGCCACCAATCCTTAACGAGGACAACATGGTTGAAAAAATTAAATAGCGAAATACGCTGGTTTCATATTAATAACAATAAGCCATAGTTTCTTCGTTCATCAAAATTCGTAATGTTTAGCTCTCTGCCGATCGCGCCCGAGTTTTGCCGAGCCGAGCCGAGCCGACTCCAAGTTCCAGTGCTCGCCGTGCATATGTATGTACATTGAGTTGCATCGAACTTGTCGCAGCGTGTGACTCTAACACATATTCACGACGGCAGTGGATTGGCTGCCATCTCTCCTTCACGTGTAGTGTTACACACCGCGACGAGTTCGATGAAACTCGATGGACTCGTATCCCGAATCGAATCTCGGACCAGAGCTCAGTCGAATACCAACTTAACTGTAGGGATTTTGCGCTGTTGCCACATTCATCAGTTTGCGCACGCATGGGTTGCGTGATAAGTGGTAAACCCTGTACACGTATATCTCGTGCCGCCGAATCATGGCCGATTCAGGCGGTCTGCGTATTATATGAAAATTTACAAAACTTTAGGAGGCAAATCTATCATATTATATATCAATGAATTCAGAAAAAAATGTCGGATTTTTTTGTCATAATGTAAATTTTGGTATCTCTTATAATGCTGTAATAACAAATTTTTTTGTTATAAACAAAGCACTTTTTACAAAATCAGTGACCACCTTTTATTTTACCTCAAGAAACTGTGAAACTTTTCCTTAAGAAGTTTTCTTATATCTGTGATAGTTTTCGAGATACCATTTTTTTACTGAAACTTCAAGGGGTGATTTTACTCCCTAAACTTGCGATTGCGCCGCTACAAAAAAATATGTCTCTTATTTTCACTTGCTTAATATATCCACTGAGTTTCATTGAAATCGAAGACGGTCAGTTCGGTATGTTCCCTTGTAAGATATACGGGTTCTGCTGATTAAAGCGCTAAAGCGCACCTTGACCTACCTTGTGAATGATATAGGATACAGGATAGGGGTGCAATGATCTGGATACACGTGTATAGATATTCAAATGTATATATTCTGGTTCTCTTATTACATACCCTTCGTTGTCTTCGGGTATTGCTCGTATATCTTCGTATTACACTCGTCGGTGACTCACACTCTATACTCCGTTCAACGAGACGAGTCACCAAGTATAAACACGTGCACCTGAGCAGGACAGGGCCGACTTACGGGTTCCGGGTCCCCAAATCGCATCGTAAAATTCTTTAACTATGATATGGAGTTACTCGTTATATAAATATACCTAAATAACAGGATAAATAAAAGAGCAACAAAAGTTCCGTGTAATTATTATTTTTTTATTCTATGTTGCTCTCACAACTGGTGTTTGATGTTAAAGTATTGTCGTAATCATTTAAATTTATAATAAATGGTTCCATTATTGTTTCAATTATCCCATCTAATTGCTAAAATTTGTCCTCAAAATTAGTTACTACGTGATCAATACATTTCTTCCAATTTTCTGCAGTAATTGTATTTATTGCTTCCGTAAATAACTGTATCATATCGCAAAATTTAAACGTACTATTTCTGGCCGCAACATAATTCTTCACTTGAGCCCATATCATCTCTATGGGATTTAATTCGCAGTGATATGGTGGAAGTCTCAAAATTTTTACATTTTTTCTTTTTGCAATTTCATCTATTGCATAAGTGTCTGTCACTTGTTGCTGTTTGACAATGTGTATTAATTCAGCTTTCACCATATCATCTGCGAATATTATATTTCTTGCCTGTAGCCATTGTTGTATGTCGGCTTTTTTCCACTTGCTGGTGGGGATTTTTTCAATTTTACGACTATGATATCGAGCGTTATCCATAACGACTACTGAATTTTCTTCTATCTTGTCAATGATTGAAGAAAACCAATTTTCAAATTTTGCCGCATTCATCTCTTCGTAATAATTGACTGTTTTTTTGGACTGAAAAGTCCATAACGCCCCATCCACAAAACCATTTATACTCCCGATGTGTGTAATTATTAGACGTTTTCCCTTGCCGGAAGGATTTTTTAACCCTTTTGGTAGACCGCTGGAATGTGCAGTTCGAGCTGATACAACGCTTGTGTCTTTCCATACAAAATTTCTTGTATGTCCAGCGTTAATCCAGGTTTCGTCTAAGTAATAAATTTGATGATTTGCCTCCCTGAATTCTTTCAATTGGCGAAGATATGTTCTTCTCCAAACAACAATATCTTCTCTGTCGTTTAAAAAACTGTTGCGACCTCGCCGAGTGAACTTAAAATTTATACTTTTTAATAATTTATAAAAGGTAGTCCTTTTGAAGTTCCGTAAAGTTGGATCCGCGTTTACGACTGCTAAGACCTTTTCAATTGTTGGCAATTCATTGCGGTGAAAAAATTGATAAACAATTCGCCTTATTGCATTTTTATCAAAATCGTCTACTTTTTCAGTTTTTTGACGAATTTTTTTTCTCTTTGGAGACGATATTTCTCCGGACTCGCTCTCTTTCCGTATTCGAAACACTGACCTAACAATATCACAAAATTAAATAATGTTTTTGTTGAAATACATATTTCTAAAATATATATTAAAGTACATACGTAATTTTTACCTCTTCGAAACTCCTGCAGTACGAGCAGTTATGTTAACTTTATCACTAACACTTCTTCCTGGATCGTTTGACACTTCTGTTTTATAAATATTTAATATAATTTTTTTTCGTTAGCAGTAATATAAGTTCTTCTTGCACGCTTCCTCTCAGGTGACATGCCGCCAATATTTTGTTCGTCGGAACTCGAGGATGACGACATAATAACAACTGGAAATATTAACGGAGGAAAAAAAAACACACGTTCACTTCGAAGGCTCGCAAAAATCTAACCATTTCTAGCTTGTTTCCAACTTACCTGTGATCATACTTACCTATGAAGTTTACCTGAAATCATAAAATGCACATTTGGAAATCATTTATGGTTCTGCCTGACCCTGCATGCAAAGGCCCTCGGCAAAGAACCACCATAACTTGACCCTGAGTTGTAGCATGTGGCAGCCAATGACCGCAGTCGTAGAGCCGATCACGTGAAAACCGAGGGAGTTGTTTGTTTTGACTTGGTGACTCGTCTCATTGAACAGAGTATAGGTCTCGCTTTTCGCTTACTGTCGCTGATCGCTATGGTTAGACTGCTCCGATCGTTCTAAAACTTTAACACAATACTTTTAGATATACAGTGGCTAAAAAAAGTCTGCGTACAAATACACGCAATTTCAAAAAGAGTCTGAAAAATGTTTAAAAATAAAATATAGCTGTTTATTTATAATGAAATGCGTAGTACAAACTTTAATTTAAGCTTATGTTAAAGTACAAGTTAAATTATTATATACAAAAGTTATACAACTTAATAGCATATCGTGGCAAAAATTCACACCAAAAAAGTCTGCGTACAAAGATTCTCTTATATACTAATACATACATTACACGGTAAAAAAAATTAAATTAATATTTTGTCGCACAGCCTTTATTTTTTATTACATCCCGCAAACAGTTGCGCATGGAATTTACTAATTTTTTAGTATCTTCTATTGTAATTTTATCCAATTCTTCTTGTAATATTCGTCGTAATGCTGCTTTAGATGTAATTATATGTTTTCTAATGCGTTTTTCTAATAATTCCCATTGTTGGCGAAATTGCCTACGTACACGCAGCGTGACGAAGTTGGCAGCGAAAATAATTCGTTGGTGCGTCGTTACCGATAGCGGCAGCACCTCACGGGCCCCCTTTGTCCACGCGGTCCCCTCTCCACGCGGAACCGGCACGATCGACGCAATCATCGATTTCGTCCTTCTTGATCGAACGCTCAGAGTAAACGCACGCGCTTCGCTTGTACACGCTCACGCAAAGATCAAGTCTAGTTTGATTGTTAAAATAACAAGTTTTCGACCGCGCTTTGCCCACGCAACTAACTGTGTTCACTCAGTTTAGTGTCCGCGCTTCGCCCACGCATTTTATTTGTAATTGACCACGCGAATAACTGTACATACACTTTGTATATAATTCATCATTCTTTTGTATGTTTTTTTTGTGTTCATTAAATATAAGTGTGCTCGTTAAAAGCGTGTCTCATTCTCTCAGACCTCGCAGACCTCGTGAACTCGCAAATACCCATAAATGTTCAATGGGATTTAAATCCAGCTATTGGGGCGGACTGCGCAGTTGGGATTTTATATTGTATAACAACCATTCCTTCACTATATTCGAAGAATGTTTAGGATCGTTATCCTGTTGGAATTTTGTTGCACTCTGTTGCAAATTATTTTTAAGGATATTTAAATATTCATATTTGTCCATGGTTCCGTCGATGAAATATAAATTTCCTACACCATTAGCTGCCATACAACC
Organism: Osmia bicornis bicornis; assembly: GCF_907164935.1. Lineage (NCBI taxonomy): Eukaryota > Metazoa > Arthropoda > Insecta > Hymenoptera > Megachilidae > Osmia > Osmia bicornis. The sequence goes on along the minus strand of NW_025791458.1, from coordinate 2,837,878 downwards.
CCGCACCATTACACTCCCACCTCCATTCTTGATAGTAGCGCAAGTATTTTTTGGATGGAATTCTTCATTTGGTTTCCTCCACCTGCATTGTTCTTTCATCGGACCCAAATAAATTAAATTTACTTTCATCGCTGAATATTACCGTGTCCCAGAATTCCTGCGGTTTATTAATATATTGTTCCGTAAATGTGAGCCGTTTTTTTTTTATTTTACGCCTTGCAACGCGTCCATGGTAATTTGCTTTCTTAAGTACATTTCGTACAGTTTGGGCCGTAACAGTTTTATTGCTAGTGTTTGCAATTTCATTAGCAATCTTTGGTGCACTTTGCTTTGGATCTTTTTTCACACTTTTAATAACATTACGCTCCTCGCGTAAAGTAAGGATCCGTGGACGACCTTGCCGTTGTTTTGAGGTGAACGATCCCGTTGAAAGATAATTTTCAACAACTCGTTGCACGGTAGAATGTGACCTCCCAACAATGATCCCGATTTTGCGGAATGTTTTTCCTTGATACCGCAATTTTATAATTACTTTTCTTAACTCAATTGACAGTTCACAGCCTTTTCTATCCATAGCTTCGATTTCGCTAGTGCGACTTCAAATCTTTTGGACGCTAGTATGAAATATACACGGCTGTTTTAGAACTACCATAACTAAGAATCGAAAAAACATTTTCTTATATACTGTCTGTAGGTAGTACTGCCTAACACATTTACAGTTACTTATAAATGGTTAAATAGAAATTTTTCTCTTCAGAAGGGTAGTTTTTAGGGCTCTGAATCTTGGTCTCGTTCGTGGACCGCGGTTTATGATTGGAAAATAGCCAAGGCAATCGTTGAATATTAGCATTAAGACCTGGTCACGAATTATACTGTATGTTATAAAACATCTGGTTGAAAGATTTTGACTAGCAAACGACAATAACCATTTTATAACTACCCTTTAGTACCTCCTAGTTCAGACCGAAAACGGATGGGTTGTAAACCACCCAGCACTGCAAATTATTTAATTGTGATCCACAATATTATTATATAGATTATTATATAGATTATAATTATATAAATTATAACAGAAATAGATTATAACATTGAAAAAATATGAGTTACTTATGTTGTATGCAGACCTTTTTGACGTGATTTTTGTCACGATCTGCTATTAAACTGCATAACTTCGGTGCACAATAATTTAACTTGTTGTACTTTAATATAAGCATATAAAATATTTTTAAAAAAAACCGACTTCGAAATGCACTAAAAAGTGTAAAATAATTTCTATTTCATTTATACCACTATTCCACAGCTATTAATAAAATCTACTTAATCGTTAAATAGGATACATATATGATAATATTGTTAATATTGATTTGAAATATATTGAAAAAACTATAAATTCTGTTAAATGAAAATGCTACACACCAAAAAGGAGCCGAGGAATTAATATAAATATGTTCGGGATTGATGGAAATCCCGGAAGGATTGTGCCGGTGGAAAGAATTTTACACTTGCTGGTTCGGGTTTCACAAATTGATTTATTTGAGTCAACAATAAAAACGAAGTGAACACGCTGATCTGACAGTTAATATTTGATCGTTACAATGATCAGTTGTGAATTTTGATACACACAAAAAATGAATTGTCTGAACTCGATGAACAACACAATGATTTTACATGAATTTGATACATACAAATTCCTGACTTGATCTGTCACCTTGATCGGTCGTGATTGAATAATGCGTTTACAAAGTGCAAACAGCGAGCTTCGCAGCGCCGTTAATTATATTAATTCAGCCCGCTGCTATGACGGTGCCCGTGAACGCGTGCGTGATCGACACGTAGTTGGCGGCTCGCGTGTACAATGAATTATTTGTAAATGAACAATACCTAGTGATCCTGGTCGCGTGCACAGTTGCGTAGGATCGTGTTCTCTTTGTTGAGCCGGTGAGCTGAGTTTCGCTTGGTGATTTGCACTTGAGCACTGTGATCTTTCGAAAAAATGATGAGCACGTGATCTTCACTTGAATCGTTGATCGATAATGGCGTCGAAATGCTTGAACCGGCGAGAAGACCCCTGCTCACGCGTCACCTAGATGGGCGACACCCGACCGATAAATCGATCGACCGTGAGCGCCATCATGGCTGAGCGGATTCTCAAACAAAATAAATAAACTTTATCTATGTTATTGTACTTATCTTTATTATTATTGTTTAAGAGGCTTTATGTTGCTACAGATGACATATACATATATATATTCTTGAAAAATAAGCGGGAAATTAAACGGCCGGTAGATGGAACTCGTGTAGCCGGAGGGCTGACGATGGTGGGAGGCTGGGAGTCTGGGAGGCACTCTGATATATTCAGAGTGTTGATATATTTAGACCAGACTCCCGCGGTGTTGCCATTTTTACAATACTTCAGGACGGCTAATACTAGAGTCGGCTGTGGCGCGAGTTAAGTATGGTCTCTCGTGAATTGTAGAATACAGTAAAAGCTGGATATATGCAACAAACATTGGGACCCAGACGTTGCATATATCCAGTCGAGGTGTCGATTCTGGACATATAAACGTTGCATATATCCAGTCGAGGTGTCGATTCTGTGTCCGTACACATCGTTTGTATTCAGCCGCGATACCTATTCTACGTTCGTACACAACATGCGACGTGTTGCATGTTGCATGTTGCGTGTTTGATGCATCTTTGATGGACGGCCTGCCTTATACATATGTAGCCGAGGTGTCAATTCTATGTTGTTTATTTTATTATTATTGTTTATTTATTCTATTATCATTCTGTTATTACTGTTAGCTTGTAAATTACTTTAATTTTCAATAGGAAGAAACTGTCCGGTTTCATGGAAATCACGGGCTGTTCCTATCATCATAAAGCACCTAATTTGCGGTCAATAGTTCCGCTACTTAGAAATATTCTGAACTGAACCGTGGCAACAATAAGTTTATGAAGCAATCGACCAGTTTAGTACTTTGCTAGAAGTATTTTTGTTCGATTTCAGAATCTGGCAGGCTTTATAAATAATAACACCGTTGTGCGTTTAATAAATGTATCTTTAATTATATATATGTTTTGCGCTTTCTGTCTCACACGTGCTTCTCGTAATAAGGCTAGTCCTATAATAGACGGCTAGTTCCTTTCTCCAGCGCCGCGCGTTCTACGTCTAGAACTACGTCAAGATAACCTAGAGAGGCGACTCTAGGGTAGCAATTGTCCGGTACTCCAACAATTTTCATGTTGATTGCCTACCTCTATTGCCTCGGGATTAGTATATTTCATTTTCGGGTTATTATTATTTTAATAAATAAATATAATTCAAATCATATCGTGTTTGGGACCATTTTAATCAGAAAAATCTCACAAATGCGTTAGTAAAAGTTTCATTAAGAAAAAGTTAAAAATAAAAAAGTTTTATCGTTCAATTAGTATTAGTCACACCGATGTTACGGTCGGATCATATTACACGGTTTCCTCGTCGAGCGGCTCGGTTCGCCAAGGGGGATCCCCCTAAGTGGAGGGGATAGCGATGTTGCATATATCCAGCCAAACTTTCGTTGCATATACAGTAGTAGTAGTAGTAAACATTTACCCTTTTTTTGGGGGGGGGGGGGTCGGGAGTGCGTTAGCACCCCCGAGCCAAACAAGGGTCGGCGCTTTTGGGGACTTTTCCGTCCCCTTGTTGCCCACCGAAAATTATCAGCCACGCGCCTAGGGAGATGGGTTGGCAGCGCTCTGCCAACCCCAAACTCCCGCGCTTTTTCAAATTTCTATTATCTCGTCTCTGTTCTACATTTCAATTTTACATGCTGTAAGTAATTTTACAATGTTTTCATACATCCATACTTTTACATCTGCACTCCTCCATACTTTTGTGTCAATATATTTAACATTCTCATTCACTTTACATTGTTTTTCTCTTCTCTATCTCAATACCTTTATATCTGGGGTTTTGTTTTGTATTTTCTTTTACATTTCCTTACTTAATTAAACCGCGAGTCTTAGTAGGAATATTTTCATTCTATTTACATTTATTTACACACATTCTCTCTTTTATTGCATTCATTCACACTCATTCAATCCGCTTTCACTCTATTTAGTCAGGTTTACGGTAACCATTCTACGAGTCAACAGCTTATTTCGTACCTTTCTTTATTCTTACCTATCTATGCGTAACTTTTCTAACATATGTTTCGCCAAGGCTCGGAGTCTTGGTTCCGCTTACATACCCGGCTTTCCTCACTTTTGCATTTCTCTTTGTTTTAACAATTTTCAGATTCATTCATCCTACGAAGGTGAATCGGCCCAGGGAGGGGCCCCATACTTAATATTGATTATACGTTAGACTTTAAAGGACATTATTTTCTAATGACGTTGTACATATTCGTCTAGTTTGTAATTTCAATAAATTCACTCATTGACCGAGAAGTTGTCTTTGTCTTTCCATCTTTCAGTAGGTAGACGCCCTGAACCGGTGCTACCCTCTCCCTCATCCATACCATCTCTCTTTCCACACTCTCTCTCTCATTCCCGCGTTCGCTGTAACCGGTTTCCCGAGAACAGCGACTCCATACCAACGCGCACGCGCTTTATATTACTCTACCCGTCTTTATCAAAAACCTAACAACCGTCGCACAAACCGACGGTTTCTCCTTCCTGACGAGGTCCTGGTACTGCGGCCTGCCGCTGAACCCCTTCTGCCGAATTTTCGTCACGAGCTCGTCCCTTATGTGGTCATACCTCTCGCAGTCCCAGAGGACGTGCGACAAGTCCTCCACCGGATCACCGCATTCACAGCCTGGGTCGTCAACGAGGTACTTTCTTGCCAGCGATTCACCTAGATTATAATGGTTCGCGCGTATTCTGCTTATCACTGAGATAGTTTTTCTGTCTTGCGTGACAAACTTCGCGAACCATGGTTTACGCCGCCTTTCGTTGGTGTCTATTTCGTTGAAATACTTCACTCCTTTGAAACGCGCCTCACTTCTCATTTCTTTCTCAAACTCCAGCCACGCCTTTTCCACCAAATTTACAATAATGTCCTCGTGGGGTAAAACGTAATCACTGTTCGGTGTTCGTTCCATGGCCCTTTTAGCCGCGTCATCCGCCTTTTCGTTTCCTACAATTCCTTTATGCGCCGGCACCCACACGAAGATCACTGGCGTCCTTTTCTTATCTACAGGTCCGTTCAAAGGTAAGTTTCTAGTTCTATGTATCTCTACAAGTTCGTTCAAAATTTGCACTATTATTTCACCTCTTTTCATTTTTAACACGTCCTTATTGTCTTTATTTCTTACAGATTCAAGCACTTTTAATACACTGGCTGAATCGCTGTACACGATCAGCCTTCTTACGTCACCCGATTGTCTGTACCATTTGAGGGCTTCCGCCAACGCTATCGCCTCCGCTGTGAAAATCGTGGCACCTGGATTCACACTGAGGGTGTTTTCCACCCAGGTATTGTCTAGTTTTTTCACCACTGCCGCACCCACCGCTAGGGCGTTCGTTTTCTTTGATCCGTCCGTGTACATTTCTGCGAATTCCTCGTTAATTGACCCATACTTTTGTCTCGTTTCAGCTGGGACGCTCGTCAGAGCCTGCACCGGTGCGGCCATCATTTCCCCGGCTCTCCAGTCGATCCAGGGTTCAGGGCAGGTCGTCAGCCCCGCGGCCAGTCCATCCGAGCCAGACCTCGCCATCTCCATGAAGTCTGCGTTTTTCCTAAAAATTTTGACTACGTAAGGCCATTTGTTTTCCGTTACCTCACTGAAACCCTCCCATGCTCTGTCAAACCATTCCACAAACGATCCTCTACCATTTCCCAATTTTTTAATTAAGTATTTTCCCGTTAACAGTTCAATTCTATTTCTTAACGACATCACCCCGGTTTCGACGTACATGACGTTGGTCGGAGTCGAGATTCTATATCCCATAGCAATTCTAAGTCCAGCGTTCTGAACTTTATTCATTCTATCGATGTTGTTAATACTGCCGTCCATGTATATCATGGCACCATACTCCACAACGGACCTTACCAAAGCTTTGTAGAGCATTAGCATGATCCGCTGGTCCACCCCTTTCGCAATGTGAGCTATATATCTTAACATATTTAATCGATCCCTGGCTATTACCTCCACGTTTCTCGTGTGCTCCCTAAAGTAACATTTTTTATCGAACATGATCCCCAAGAATTTCGCGCCGTCGGATTCCGTAATTATAGTTCCCCCGAGTCTAACCTCGACCGGCTGGTTAAGTCTTTGACCCGTTCTCCTCCCTCTGCGCCATCGGGAGAAATTGACTATGATCGTTTTCTCTATTGAGAGTTTCAAACCTATTTTATCCAAATTGTTTATTATTTTATCCAGAGCGTGCTCCAGGACCTCCACGTTATCCCTCGCTTGATCCTCCGTCGAGACATATACACCAATGTCATCCGCGAATTGGAGTTTTACCAGATCATCCTCTTCTATATCTTCCATCAGATCGCTGGTATAAATATTGTATAGAATGGGACTTAGTACCGATCCTTGTGGTAGTCCTCTTTTGATCGTGCCCTCCACCTCGGGTTCGAATCTTCTTATCACGGTGGCCGTTCTCTCCTCTAACCAGCTTTTGATATATTTGAATATTTTCGTCGGACAGTTCTTTTTAATCAGTATTGTAAGCAGTTTGCCATGGTCCACTCTGTCATAGGCTGATTTCACGTCTAGGAATGCTGCGAGTGTGGCCTTGCCCTGGTTGTATCCTCTCTGCACATCTGATCGTATTCTTATTAAATTGTCTATGGTCGACCTACCTTTCCTAAATCCGTTCTGCCAGTCGTGCATGACTCCTTTTTCCTCCGCCCATTTCACCAGTCTGTTATTGATTATTCTCTCCATGGTCTTTCCCAAGCAATTGGTGAGGGCGATTGGTCTCACCGCCTTTTTTCCCGGCTTATCCAGGAGGATCACGGCAGCCGTTTTCCAATTTCTAGGTACTCTACCTCTTTCCCATATCCTGTTGAATAGGTTTAACATTAAGTTAAAGAAACTTTGTGGTAACATACCTATTGTTCTGTTGTCTAAACCATCCATCCCGGGGGCAGATTTTTTATTGGCTTTTTCGGTCGCCTTTAATATTTCTTTTGGGTTCAATGGTTGATCATATTCATTGGTAGCATCGCACTCATAGTTATTTTTCTGTTCTTCCGTAGCGATCTCAGTGTCGGTTGGTGTCAGCACGTTGTCGTCGAACAGTTTGTTCGCCTCCGCTTTTTCTAGTTCATTCCTCTCCTCGATTGTCATGAGGTTCTGCTGTTGTTTCCATCCCCTTTGTAGGCTTTTGATCTTTTCCCATAGGGATTTGCAGTCAGTACTGTGGTTGATGCTTTCTGCAAATCTCTCCCAAGATTCCCTCTTTTTCTTGGTAATTGTAGCCTTCATTTTTTTGATACTGATCCGGTATGTTTCCCAGTTGCTTTCGTTGGGATTTCTGTTGAATGCATTTAGGGTTCTCCTCTCTTCCTCCCTTGCATCCACGCATTCTTCATCCCACCATTTTTGTTTGTTTTTGCATTTTTTGTTGTTGACCGTCATATTTGGTCTCTGTCTTTTTTTAACTTCGGTTGCACCAGCTGTTTCTAGGCCTCTATATACAGGGTGTTCCGTAACTTGTGTAACTCTCGGAAACGGGGGGTTGCTCGGGTGATTCTGAACAACATTTTCCTTTACCAAAATGTCGTTTGAAGCTTCGTTTTTGAGTTATTAAAGAAAAACACTGGCCAATCAGAGCGCGCGCCGGGCGCGCGCTGAGCCGCGGGAGCGTTAGCTTTCAACAGCGCTCGGTCGTGGTCGTGAACAAATGCATTGGCACAGCGTAGGTATCAAGGGAAGAGTGCGATAAATGTTACATCGTCTTTGTTGTTCATGAATAACGAATGATTTCACATTGTTATTGATTTAAGACGATGTAACATTTGTCGCACTCTTCCCTTGATACCTACGCTGTGCCAATGCATTTGTTCACGACCACGACCGAGCGCCGTTAAAATCCAACGCTCCCGTGGCTCAGCGCGTGCTCTGATTGGCCAGTGTTTTTCTTTAATAACTCAAAAACGAAGCTTCAAACGACATTTTGGTAAAGGAAAATGTTGTTCAGAATCACCCGAGCAACCCCCCATTTCCGAGAGTTACACAAGTTACGGAACACCCTGTATAGCCTCTCTAAGTTTGAACTCTTCTTCGTCCTCATTTATTGTGCTCAATTGACCGTGGAGCATCTCCTCAGCCTCAGATTCCATTTTCACCTTAAATATATTCCAATTGATTTTCTCATATTTATATTTTCTCGTGGAGAATTTTCTACCCTCTATGCTAGGTGGTACCTCCATTTCTACTTTCAGATTGATTATCTGGTGGTCGGAACCCAAGGTAAGCCCAGAGTTCTCTGCACACATCGCCTGTAACATTACAAAATTAGTTATTGCTAGGTCAATGTTCGACTCTCTGCGGGAGCCGGAAGCCGGGCGAGACAGCGTGTTTCTGTTGACCACGAACAGGTCTTTTTCCTCGATTATTCCGTCGAGTCGAGAACCCTGTGTGTCGTTTTCTGCGCAGTTCCATCCTGTGTTCTTCGCATTCATGTCCCCGATTATCACTGTTTTGGTGTCTCCTTCTGCTCTTCCCATTATGCTCTCCCACTGCGTTCTTGTGGTGTTTGCTGCTGGGTTTCTATACATCAATATCAGGTCCAAGCTTTGTGTCCCATTTTCCACCGCTATTCCCAGTGTTTCCACATCTATGATGTTACTCATTGTTATCATTGTCGTTTTAAACTGCTCTCTAACAATGAAGCATAGGCCTCCCTGGACAGAACCCCTTCTGTTGCCCCTGCTGCCATCGTCATCTGCATCTTTTCTAATCACCCTGTATCCTTTGAATTTCAGATCAAATCCCGGGTGTAGCCACGTCTCCGTCACCGCCAGGATATCATACTCTATAAGCGCTCTAATTTCTGCAACCTTGTTTCTAACACTTCTTGCATTCCAAATTCCTATTAGCATTAGTATAGCTTGCTAGTGTTTATATTATTGGGTTTTTGGTTATTTTAGTATTCTTAGAGTGTTATTCAATTTATACGCTAGGTTAAATGAGTGTTAATATATTCTAATTTATACAACTTAAGATTAGTAATAATTTTCTTTTTGGTTTTTATTTTTATTTTCTTTTTTTTTTTCTTTTTTATTTAAAACTATGATTAAATATGTGATATATGATATAGCTTAAATGGTTGTACGATTATAATTACTAGATTATGTAATAATGTAACTCGTTACCTTAAACTAGCTGTATATTTAGTTTGTATATTTTATCTTATTTACATGTAAAGCCTATGTAAGCTTAAGCCTCTACGCTTCTATTTTCCTCTGTGTCCTTTTCGTTAGGTTTGTCATTTTCAATGATAACTTCAACCGTTTCTATTTCCCTCTCAAGGGCTGGTGGAGGAGGAGTTCCTGCTCTTTTGGTTGTCTCCACTTCCATTTCTTCCTCATTTGCTTTCTCTCCCTTTCCCTTGTCCTCTTTCAATTTCCTAATTTGTTCTTCCCTCTCCCTTTGCATCGCGAATTTCCTCGCCTGTTTTTCCGGGATGGGCATATGGTAATGTCTATCACTTCCCCACCAATCTTCATTAGGATCCACTGGGACAGTGTTCTCCTCTCTGCGTCTTTCCTTCTTGATCTTTTCTTCGAAATTGTTAAAGAGGTTCCTCTCCTTTATTAACATAATGATTTGTTCCAGGATCTCGTCGTCTGTTTTATCCTTAATCTCTTCGAGGAGTTTATAGTTTTCCCCTCTGATGCGGCTGGTCGCCTTCTTCTTCCTTGTTTCTTCTTCGTGGTTATATTCTTCGTAAACATTTACCTTTTGTGGGTTGTTTACCCAAGGCCTAACTCTATCGTGGGGTACTCTGTTCATGGTTTTCAATCTACCCTCTCTTTGAGCTCTTCTCATATCCCTTTCTTCGTTGAGATCTCTGTATCTGAACGATCCTGTGGGTTCGTCCCTGGTTCTTCTTTTATCTCCCTCGCTCTCATCGCTGGAGTATCTTTCCTGGTTTCTTTTAAAAGGCACATTTCTATTGTAATTATTATTGTTGCCTCTCCAGGCGTTATATTCCCTTGTGCTTGGTGGGACGTTCATTCTCTCCCATTTTTCTTTTCTTTCGTACTTTTCAGTCCTCAGTCTTGGGAACTCTTTTTAACTATCTATATCGAGGTCATACCTCCTTCCTACATACTTGTCCCTAATTATTTCCCTGGCTTGGGAATAGGATACATTTTTATAAGCCATCGTCTTTTTGAGTTCGCTCTCACGTTGAAAAATAAGGCATTCACGTGCATTTGCCCTGTGGGCTTCTCCACAATTTACACATTTTTGTTGCCGATCGCACTCCCCGTGGAATTGCTCGCTGCAGATCATGCATCTCCTCGCCTTGGCCTTGCATACGGCCTGGAGGTGTCCAAATCTAAAACATCTAAAGCATTGTTTCACCGACTCGATGAAAGGTTCAACTTTGAGCCATACATGGCCCTGGCCGATATAAAGTCTGGTGGGGAGGGAATCCCCCTTGAATGTGAGTAAGATGGCATCACTGTCCTCCCACACAGCTTTCCCGTCACGTAACCTTCTTCTTTTGAGTCTTTTAGCATCAAACTCGCCCTGTCCTATCATCAAGCATTCCTTCAACTCGTCCAGGGTTCCTTCCCATTCCTTGGTTACCCCACGTCTGGTGCGCTTCCTTCGTGGTATGTATGCATTGAATCCTGCATCCTTCCTTCTGCCGTATTCAATTACTCTATTGGCGTCCCTTCTTGTCCCCATTGTTATCTCTGCCCTCGAGAAACCTACCATCCTTATTTCTTTCAGTTTAATTCCTAAAACATTAATGATGCTGTAAATTTTTACCAAGTTGTATTTACGCTTGGTCGATAGTTTATCTTTGCTAAGGTTAATACACACAGTATACTCCCCACTTTCCAAATCGTCATTATAAATCTCCTCGCTTTCGTCCGTTTTCTTATTATAATCATGCTCTCTTACCTTGTTGATTTCAGTATTCTTTTCCTCTGCAGGTTTTACCACTTTTTGTGAGGCTTTCTTTTCACCTTCACTACTCTTAGATTCTTCCACTATTCTGTATTTATTCGTGATCCCGGTCGATTCAATGATTCTAACTTTATTCGCTTTGTTCTCCTTCTTAGGTTCTTTGCCTTTGTTAGCTTCCTTTGTTCGTAGATTCGAAATATTTCCGTTAGCACTATTACCAACCTGATTTTTGCTTACCTTGCTTTCTTCTAATTGGCTGGCGGCCTTCCCGACGCCAATCCTGGTTGGGTCCGCCATGCTGCCAACTTCCTTTTTTCCCGTCAAGTTGCCGGATTCCTCCTCTTCCGAGGACTCTTCCCTAAACTTTCTTTTGGAAAGTGTTCCAGGATTGTCCTGGAATGTTTTCATGGGCTTTATTTCTCTCCTCTTACCTTTATCATCACTTATAATCTCGCCGTCCAACTCATCAAAGCGGGTTAGAGGAGGAGCCTCCTCATAACCCCTTTCTTCCTTCCTCGCTCCTTTCTCCACCTTCTATTCCTCGCTCTGTTTTTGTCCTTCTTTTATTAATTTATCCTTACTTAAGGCTTGGGTCGAAGGAATAAAACAATTTTCTTGTTTAAAGTTGTTTATTTATTGGTCCGATCTTTCACACTATCTCCACGCGTCCGTCCACTACGACGGCCAAAGACCCAAAAAAACTGCATATACAGTAAAGACTCGGTAAGTGTTCAGAATTTGGGACCGGCGAGGAACATTTAGCGAACAGAAGATTCGATTCTGCTAACCGTTTGTATTTTGCCGACGTCGACGAACATAGAAAGAGACAGTCTAATAAAGAAGAAAGAGGGACTGAAAGTCGAGGTGGTCGTAAGAAATTAAATGCCTACATATCGGTGAGACAATACTAATGCAACAAACAAACTTTTTTATTTTTTATTTTTTTTTTTTTTTAATAAAACTTTCACCAACATATTGGTGAGATTTTCCTGATTAAAATGAGACCAAACACGATATTGTTATGACAATTGGTTATGATGATTAGGCTTGTAAATGTTCGTCTTTTCTGGCTGTCTTTCTGTGTTGGTCGACGTCGGCAAAATATAAAGAGTCTAAGCATCTTTCCCTTAAATGTGCCGAAGGCGAACACTTATCGTGAAGTTGAAGCGAATAAAACCGGTTTTCTCGAACGGGACAGTCTTCTACACGTATATGTTCGAAAAGCGAGTCCTGGTTCCTATAAGTGATCACTTTTCGAGATCGCTGAGGAACATTTAGCGAACAGAAGAATCGATTCTGTAACTCTTTGTATTTTGCCGGCGCGACGTCAACGTAGAAAGAGACATGGATTCGGAGCTGACATAAGGGTTAAAAATTAAATGCCTACATATTCATGCAATAACATTTTTTTATTTATAAATTATGGTTTGTAAATAAAAATGTTATTAATACATGAAATTTTTCCGATTAAAATTATTCATTTTTACAAACAATTACGAATAATTATAAAATTATACATACTGTAACAAAATACAAAAGATATTACAACAATCATGTGAAATTGCAGGAAGATACAAAACATAAGATTAAAAATAATTAAAGAAAAATTACAAAAGATGGTACAAAATTTGAAGAAATTATAAAAAAATAATGAATAAATGATAAATAATAAATGGTACATTAATGTTAAATGATAAGTAATAAATATATTAAGGATTTTTTGTTAATAATTGTTCTAATTCCATTGTTAATTGGCTAGTCCGTACTGAATGGAATTTTAAACAGTGTAAAATTTCTTTCACTCTCTCTGGTCGCGAAGTTTCATTTAATTGTCCACTATTCTTCTCTTCGTCCTTTTCTTCTTCTGTTTCCTCATCATCTTCTTCAATATCTTCTCTGCAATCCTCGTCACAATTTTCCTTACCCCGAATTCTTTCTTCACGTATACAGGTTGACAGAAAATCAGTGGCCTCTGCTTCTGATATCTGACCTTCACTCACTGTGGATATGAGTTCTTCTATATTTTCCTCTTCAGAATCTTCCTCGCCATGTGAAGGGGCCCCAATTAAATTATTCCACCCGTTCTAATATTTTCGGGTGTGACTTCTGCCCATGCTTGGACCACCATATCAATACAGTCCTTAATTGTGTAATTTTTATAAAATTCATTAATTCCCCCTTCGTGGGTTAAAACAGTTCGTAACATTTGTTTTCTAAAAAGTCTTTTTGTTTTTTCAATGATCCCCTGATCCATGGGTTGAATAAGCGACGTTGTATTGGGGGGGAGATACATAATTTGAAAATTGTCTCGATCTTGCATATCATGTGGAATTTGATGACCTGTACAATTATCTAATAATAAAACTACTTTTCCGCATAGTCCTTTTCGTAATTGATACGCACGAACACTCGGTTTAAAATGATTTTCGTACCAATCTATAAATAGTTCGCGATCTACCCACGCATTTTTTTGGGATTTAAATTGTTGTTGTTCTTATTGTCCTAGCGTGGTTATACTTCGCAAAAGAATAATGCCCTTATGATTGTTTGGATATATATATATTTGGTCTCTTTATTACACTTTGGATATAACTTTGTTCTTCTTCTAAACGTGCTCTTGCCTTCGACGCTTCTCATGAAGTGAAGTCCTCTTACAGTCTTTTTTCTCTCCTGCACGCACCTTCACACCACAGTATATATATACCACATAGAGAGGAAACTGGGACGATCGTTCGTACTCCAACATAAATACCACTGGCAATCGGTGTAGCGAATGTTTTAATGCCCTTGGGTTGCGATATTTCTATATCACCAAGGGCATGATTTTATTACCTCCAGTGATGTTGGCACGCAAACCTATCGTTACGCGATCTTTTCGCATTTTATAACCACTAACACTTTTTTCAACTGCTAATATCTTGGTAGGAAAGGCTTTCCAAAACAGCCCGCTTTCATCCATATTATAAATATTCTTCAGATTAATATCATTGTCTTCAATAAAATGTTTCAACTCTTGAACAAAACTCTTGGCTACATCTTCATCGACGCTGGCCTTTTCTCCATACGCTTTAATCAAGCGAATATTATGCCGCCGTTTAAAGTTAGCAAGCCATGATTTGCTGACTTTAAAGTTTGTAGATGATGCCATGTCCTGCTTCAATTCTTCAGCCTTTTCTAATAACACAGCATCGGTCAAGAACTCTCCAAGCGTTCTCCTTTCCGTAAACCAAGTGAACAAACGATGCTCCAATTCTTCATACATCGGTTTTCTCACTCTTTGTCTTTGCCGCAGTCCTTTAGTTTTTGATGCAAATTCTTCAATACGTACAGCATTCCTTTTTATCCGACGAATTGTTATCGGATGCACGTAATGCTTTACAGCAATGTTTGCAACGGATAACGTTTTTAAATCTTCCAGAACTTGCAATCGTTGATGCATAGACACATTCACCTTTCTAGTAGACATATTTTTGAAATA